>NW_022630995.1:32541136-32861136 GCF_010015895.1 Lontra canadensis
CTCTCTCTGCCTGCCTCTCTGCCTACTTGTGATCTCTGTCAAATAAATAAATAAAATCTTAAAAAAAAAAAGAACTTATATCATTGTTGCAAAGATTAAATGAGATGATACACGTAAATTTAGAATAGAGAATAGGCACATAGCTATTATGATAATTATTTTTTAAAGATTTTATTTAATTGAGAGAGTGACAGAGAGCACAGCAGGGGGAGGGGCAGAAGCAGAGGGAGAGGGACAAGCCAACTTCCTGCTAAGCAGGGAACCTAAGGCAGGGCTCGATCCCAGGACCCTGAGAACATGACCTGAGCCAAAGGGAGACACTTAACCAACTGAGCCACCCAGGTGCCCTCATAATAATAATAATAACAATAATAATAATAATTATTATTATTGTTATTATTAAAAGGAGTTTGATATTTGTACTAAATGTTTTGCTTTATATTTTGAATTTGCTTCATTTTATTCTTTATTTACTATTTGTCTCTTATTTTTGTTCTTGTGCTCTTTGTTAGTTTAAAGGTACGTACAATTTGGCTATAAATAAAGAGGTAGAATGCTCATCTGTAGTCTGTGTAAAAATGTACTAGAACTTTTCTCATTGTCTTAGAAGTGCACCTAAGGCTGAACACGCTAGGCTGTAAATGTGCCATTATTGAGGGATAATCTCCTCCCTCCAGGGCTTACAAAAATTGCTAAGAAGTGTCTTTGAACTGGTCCTACAACCGCCTGCCTCCCTATGCATGATCCCAGTCAATATAAAGTAGGGATTAAGACTGAGGAGGTAGGGTTAGGGGGAGTGAAGTATTTGAGACTGGTCCCTCCACTCCTCCTTTTTTTTTTTTTAAAGATTTTATTTATTTATTTATTTGACAGGCAGAGATCACAAGGAGGCAGAGAGGCAGACAGAGAGAGAGGGGGAAGCAGGCTCCCTGCTGAGCAGAGAACCCCATGCGGGACTCAATCCCAGGCCTCCACTCCTCCTAAAAGGGGCCTCAAGACACTACCAGTTAGGACCAGGCATCCCACAGGAAGAGGAGACTAGCTTTTCATTCTCTAGTTAGGACTGCTTAGCTGGGAGACTTGCTGATTTGTCCCCAGAGCTTGTGACCATGTAAAAGATACTTATGGAAAGGCAACATGGCAGGGAAGGAGAGGCAGGCATGAGACTGCTAGGGATCTGCTGTACGATACTGCTGTATCTTGAAAGGATCTGCTAAAGCTCAGGGAACTACTTGGGAATGAGCTGCAGGTCAGCAGACAATCGTGACTGACCACCATCCATATCTCTCCTATCTGGACACTGAGAAAGAAAAACACTCACAGCCAACCAAGGGGAGGACACGAGCTTGCCCAGGATGGCAGGAAGATGTTAGTCCTGTCCTCCACTTTCCCCTGGCACCTTAGAGAAGTTGAGTTCTTAGAAGGAAGCGGAGAACAGTACATCTTGACTATAGGTTTGTGCTTTGTGGTTACTATGAGGCTTACATATAACAGCTTACAGTCTAATTCATGTTGATCCCAAGTTTGATCCCTTTGTGAAGCTCAACGTTGTTACTCTTCTCCCAATGTTTTACGTGTTTGAGGTCATATTTTGCATCTTTTTTATCTTGTGTATCCCTTAACTAATTATTGTAATTATAGTTACTTTTACTACTTTTTTCTCTCAACCTTCATGCTAGCTTTATAAGAGATTAATCCAATACCTTTACTATATTTACCTTTCCAGGGAGATCGACTCTTTCACATGTGTTCCTGTTACAAATGAGCACCCTTACTTTTCAGCTTAAAGAAGTTCCTTTACCATCTCTTGTAAGATCAGTTTAGTGGTGATGAAGTCCTTTGGCTTTTGCTTGTCTAGAAAACTCCATCTCTTCTTCACTTTTGAGTGATAACTGCCAGGTAGAGGATGGTCAGTTGGCAGGTTTTTTGTTTTTTTGGTTTTTTGTTTTCTTTTAGCACATTGACTATATCATGCCACCCTCTTGTTATCTGCAAAGTTTCTGCTGAAAAATCTGTCGCTGGTCTTACAGCAGTTTCCTTGTATGTAAAAAGTTGTTTTTCTCTGGCTGCTATTAACATCCTCTCCTTGTCTTTAACTTTTGACACTTTAATTATGAGTCTTCCTGTGGGTCTTTTTGGATTCACCTTATGCAAACCTCTCTGGGATTCCTGGATCAGGATGTCTGTTTCCTTTCCCAGGTTAGGGAAGTTTTCAGCCATTATTTCTTCAAATGAGATTTTTGCCTCTTTCCCTCTCCCTTCTTCTGGGAACGTCAGTCCATCTGATGTGGTCCCATAAGTCTCTTAAGCTATTTTCACCTTTTCTCATCCTTTTAGCTTTCTGCTGCTCTGATTGGTTGAGTTCCACTGCCTTGTCTTTGAGTTGAACCTTTCTTTCTTCTGCTTCATCTGCTGTTGAACCCCTCCAGTGTATTTTTCACCCCAGTTAGTGGATTCTTCAGCCCTATCACTTCTTCTATTTGGTACTTTCTTATATTTCCATCTCTTTGATGAATTTCTCACTGTGTTCATCCTTTTGACTCCCTAGTCTGATCAGCATCTCTAAACACTTTATCACATGAATTGCTTATCTCTATTTCATCAACTTTTCCCCCCTGAGGTTTTATCTTGTTCTTGCATTTGGAACATATTCTTCTATTTCTTCATTTTGCTTGACTCTGTATGTTGGTTTCTCTATGGTAGATGAATCAACCCCCTCTTCCAGTCTTGGAGGAGTGGCCTTATATAGGTGAGGACCCTGGTTTAACCCTGCCTCAGCTCCTGGTTTTCTCTCAACCCTCTGTGCTTTTTCAAGTAGAGTATTATATTTTTAATACCGCCTAGCAGTTAAGGATGTGCCCAAACCTGTCACTGTCCCAAAGGGGAGGAGCTCAGCATTTAGAGTCAGGCTCACTAAAGCCAGACCCTCAGGCACCAGCTTTCTAAAGTGCGCAGATATAAATGGTCCTATAGGACTACAAATGCAGCCCCACAGGCCACCCCTGGCTCTGGCCACCTGAAGAGGTGTCCTCTTAGTGGCAGTCACATAAATCATGAAGTATAGATAAGCTCTTTTCTGGGTGATACTGGTGAGTTGAAGCAGGTCAGAGGGAAAGCAGCAGGATGGCATCCACAGCCTATGTTCCTCAAGAGCATTTCCACAGGCCACTAAATGTGTGCCAAATCTGAGTCCTGCCTCTCAGATCAAAGCTCCAAGACAAGCTCCTTCACAGAAAGACTGGGGATTGTACCCAGGGCTGCTGTCTGTGTGGTGCCCCACAGATGATAGCCTTCCAAGAGCCATCTCTCTGTCACAGGCTCTTTGGACACAATGTGAGCCCCCCTGGCCACCAGAGCCAGGCAATCAAGGGGCATCCCCAGGAGCAGCTGCAAAAACTGGGGCTTCAGACACAAGAAGCAGAACATCAGAATGATCCCTCCAGGAGACACTGACACTCACAGCAGAAGGTGAGCATGAAGACAGCACCTGCCCTTCGAGGTCTCTGGAAAGGATTATGATCCATCCCAAGATGCATGCCTAATCAGAAGCCTACCCCTTAGGTCGTACTCATGATGATCAGCTAATAGGTCATCACAGAAAAAACAAGTTCCTGGGCCTGTTGCTTCTTACTGTGCTCTAGGGATGGTAGATATTTAAGAACTATTTCTCTGTTGGTTATAGTCTTGTAGAATTCACAGGCATGAGCCCCACTGGCAACCAAACCCAGGCAATATAGTGGTATCTCCCGGCAGAAGTCAGAAAAATCAGGGTGCCAGACAGGAATTCCTATTCCTGTCTGGTTGACACGGATTATTATAGTCCTATGGAACCATGAACACAAGCTCTTCTGGCCTCCATTGACAGGTGACAAAGGGGCAAGACTATTTTTTTAATAGCTTTGGTTGTAAGTCAGAATAAAAGTCACCTTGAACTAGGTCCAAGCTGTCCTTTTCAGTCATCTTTGTACCTGGTCAGGCTTAGCCCACATATGTGCCATTCTTCCTCCTCCCTCCCCCTGGGCAGACATTGCTAATGGATCAGAGCACTCTTTCCTGCCAAGTCCAAATGTGCCCCCATAATTCTCAATACCGTACTTCCGGCAGCTACTGCCATCCAACCAGAGTTAGCAAGAAAGTCAGAACTAACTTGCCGACCCTAAACAAGACTGAATTTTATGCAGAAGACAGAAATATTAAACAACTCCAAGCTAAAGTTATTAGGAACCCCAAATTGTTTTGTGCTGCCGCTATTTTTCAAACCAGATAAGGCATACAATAAAGAATATGGCTACATGTCGGCTATCCCACTTCAATTTTGATTGTTTTCATGGCTTTCCAATCTCGCATCTATTGTAAAGTTTCCTCTCCATTTCCAAGGTGTTTCTGACTCATTTCCTCTTCATATCCTCTTAAACATGGTAGCCATTCAGTGGCTAGATCTAGCCTCTCCACCTAAGAGCCCTTCTCCTCCATTTTAGACCTTCCAACATTTAATATCCTCTCAGTGTCGCCATCAATAGAGCTGTGAGTGAGCTCAACCTTTCCCTGGAAGTGGTGATTTAATGTGTGAATTATACAGTTATTAGAATGGGTGTCAGGGAAACAATGTAATATATGTAATGTGGAGGCTGATGGGGCCGGAGAAGCTGAAACCATCTGGATGATTTCTGGCACTTCTTTTAATGCTATGTCAGTTATTCTTATGACCAATCATTCAAAGCTGTCTATTACCTTCTAATAATAATAATAATATTTTTCACTTAACGTTGCACCTTTCACCAGAGGATTTCAAAGAGCTTTGCAAACATTCATTAGCACTTTATGAAGTGGGCAGGTAATATATAAATACCAAGTCACATGTCCCTGAATAGCAGCCATTAATAGTTCCCTTGACACCACATTCAGGTTAGGGCAGAAACAAAATAAGACCATATAAATGAAAAGTCAGGCGTCATCATTATCGGCATTTACTGGGCATCCACAGAATCCTACCAGAGATAAGCCTCATTTTCTTGTCTCTTAGTGTGGCAGGAAGGGTGGTCTGTTTCCCTCCTCTTGCTACCTCTCCCCAGACACACAAACATCTCTTCCTGAGGCACAGTACAGACCAATGTACACACAATCCAGAATACCAGATTCTTTCAGTCTTATAACTCTAAGAATCCCCCGCTAATAGCAGACATTTTGATGAGAAAATTCTCACTGCCCTAAAGATGATCCTTACACAAGAATCCTAAATACCTTAAGCCCTATCTTCAGAACAAAGTGGAATGATTGGAATGCACACCAGAGGCTAGGAAGGTGAAGCTGCCAGATTCTGGAATTGAGGGGAGGTAGAACAAATAGTTTGGGTATGAGCAATGACCACCTGAAAAAGCGCAAGAGGCAGGCCTAGAAGCCAAGGTTACAGTTACCCCAGATGAGTAGCTGGGGGCAAAAAGGAGAGGAGAAGAGTCATCTCTAGACTCCCATCCTTTAGGTAATTTGTGAGAATTAGAAGATATAATTAGAAACAGAACCAAGAGCCAGTTTCGTACATTCTTCTTGACTTGTGCGTGTATGTGTGTAAGTGTGTGTGTGTGTGTCCACCCACAAGGATGTTCCTAAGAACAGGCTAGTTTAGGCTGTGGTGACAAACATCCCCCCGAATCTTGAAGCATTAACACATGAACAACAAATTTTCATTCACACTAAATCCATCGCAGGTCCAGTTGGCTCTTCAGGATACTTGTCCTACATGTAGTAGCTCACCATTTCGGGCTTCAATCTTGGGTTTCTCCATCTCAATGTGATACTTCTTGGTCTACCATACTAAGAGAAAGATGGAAAATAACACACCAGCATTTAATTGCTTTCCCCAAAAGAGATACATGTTGTTTTTACTCCTAGCCTATTGGCTAGAACTAGTCACATTATTCCACCCAACAAATGGGAGGAGGGGTGGGAAAACATAATCTTTCATATGTCTGAGGAGGGGAAGAAAATTAGAAATCTCAGTGAGCATTAGTAACGTCTATCACAACTAGTAAGTACACAGTGGTGGTTTAGTTTGGTACCAGGGTAGCAGAATCGTCTCTAAACCTCAAAAACAACATGACTGGGCATAGGACAAGAATGTTATCACACGTGGGTTAGTTTGCCTTGCCTCTTGCCTCATGATCTCATGCTCTGTGGGCACGGTCAGTCTGAAGGTAAATAAATCCTCAACATGATATAGCCCAGATATAGCTAGGAATGACTTTGTGTTTTTTCCTGCACAAATCTTTCTTCCAAAAATTATTCCTCTCATGCTTTCTCTCATATTTTTACCCAGTAATAAAGAAAGGTCTGAGTTAACATATTTCTCCTTGCTCAACCCCAAATTTCCTTTACACAAAGAGTGTTTGTTCTCTGACTACAAAAACAGCATGCGAAGGGAAGAATTCATTGAGCCAATATCTCCATGCTAAGAAAGTTCCATCCCCTCTCCTTCTTGAAATTCAAGAAATGATGATCATTACACTGACTTAAGCAATATTCACTCTTGATTACCCACCAATGCATTATCCATAATGTTTCCTAATCATTGTTGATGTTATTATGTTAGGAAGATATTTTTCACATTAACTCACCACCTCTTCTTTAAAAGAAGAGACTTTTCTCCTTTTTTTAGATTTATTTATCTGAGAGAGAGAGAGAGAGAGAGAAAGAGGAAGAAGCAGACTCCCCACTGATCAGGGAGCCTGATGCGGGACTGGATCCCAGACCCCAGAGATCATGACCTGAGTCAAAGGCAGATGCTTAACCAACTGAGTCACCCAGGTGTCCCAGAAGAGACTTTTCTTATAGAAAGTTTTTCTTAAACCAAAACAGATTTCATGTTCTCCATATCAGAGAGTATGAAACACAAATGTACTAAGTCCCTTCCTCCCACCCTTTTTGGGCCCCATCAATCCTTCATTCTCACCCAGAAGCTCAGTCAAAGCAAAGTCTGTTGCGCCAGAAAAAATGCCAAGACGAAGAGGAAGAAAAGGAGAACTCCTATCACAACAGAGGTCCCAGCAACCCTTCATTGGAATTCTTTCTAGTGGTGAGCAGAATGGATCTGAGAGGTACAAGACTAAAAAGGCAGGAGACTATTCCCATACTTCTCATCTGTGCGACTTTGGGGAACTTAATTTCTTGGTTAATCTGTTTACCTATCCATAGAAATGAAACAATAATACTGCTGACATCATCATATTGTCATAAAAAATAAATGAAATTATATATGTAAGATGACACAAAGAAGGTAATAAAATTTATCTCCCTTTCCTGAAAAGTTTGCTCCATCTACCCCCCCATCTCCTTTTCTCAATTTCCCTGTCTCTATCTCTCTTCATCCCTACCCTTTCCCGAGGCAAAATTGAAAAGCCCACAAAGGGGGCACCTGGGTGGCTCAGTCAGTTAACCGTCTGCCTTCAGCTCAGGTCGTCATCCCAGGGTCCTTGGATTGAGCCCTATCGGGCTCCCTGCTCCACAGGGAGTCTGCTTCTTCTCCCTCTGCCCCCAAAACTCAGGGGCTGGCGTGTGTGCTCTCTCTCTCTCTCTCTCTCTCCCCCTCTCAAATAAATAAATAAAATCTTAAAAAAAAAAAAAAAGGCCCACACAGAATTTTCTTTTCCCAGAGCCTAATCCTATTAGGCCTTTAAGACAAAGCTCCATTAGACCGTGGCCAGGTGAAATTCCATTAGGCCTTAAACAAAGGAACGTGTCTTTCATTATATATATTAGGAGGCATTAAGGGAGGAGAATTGCTGATAACGAATCTGTATGGGTACTATTCATCATTCCTCAATATAAGTACATGTGCAGTGGCCCTTTAGCATATCTTCCTGGAGAAAAATGGTATTAATATTAATATGCTTTCAACTTGAAGGAAAAGATTGCACAACAGACAGCTAAGGGGTTTCAAGTGCCACATAGAGAGGGTAACAAGTTAAATCCTTCTCGAGGAACTCCTACCCTCAGATTTATACACTCTTAGTACTTCCCTCGTGCTTCCTCCTCATGAATCTCAACCCATCTTTT
The DNA here is from genome assembly GCF_010015895.1 of Lontra canadensis. Taxonomy (NCBI): domain Eukaryota; kingdom Metazoa; phylum Chordata; class Mammalia; order Carnivora; family Mustelidae; genus Lontra; species Lontra canadensis. The sequence continues at coordinate 32,549,186 of NW_022630995.1, forward strand.
GGGAAACCTCAGTTCTCCTTTTGGAGATTGGCCTCAGTTGCAAATCAATCTCCTCCCACACCCCAACCCAAGGTATGTTTATCCAAGTTAACTGAGTAGTTAAGTGTATGAGAGCACCCTGACCAGGGCTTCAGCTAAAGGGCTAGTAGGGACAGGATCCCAGCTTCCTAGCACTGCTCAACCTGGGGAGGACAGAGACCTGCCAAAGTGAAACCATTCCCGACTTCCTGCTCCATCAGTATGAACTGAAGGTACGTCTACTTCTTCACTCCAGTTTTATAGCTAATAATAGTTAGGCTCAACAGACACACCCTCCAAAGACAAAGAATTCCCATTTATTCATTCTACAAATATTTACTGGGCACCTATGTGTGCCAGGAGCTCTCCTGGACTTAGAGGACAGTTACTTCTCCCAGGAAGCTTGAGTTCTAGTAGAAGGGTGTGGTGGGTATCTTCTGGTTGCCCTGCCCGATCCTCTCTCCCCACTCTACAAGCTAACTTTATGCCTTGGAGACTGACCTTTATGGATTGAATCCATTGGTAGTCTTGCCCTTCAGCTTCTGCACCAGCAGAAGTCTGGATGGAAGCAGGAAAGTAAGGTCTGAGTGTTTCTTTTCTCTGACACCCTGTCTGCTGGGCCAAAGTCCTGCTAAATGGCCTCTCCTGTAAACTATAGCTATTCTTTTCAGGCTCAAGTAGCTAGTTCCAGACCCTGCCCCATTCAGGCCTTGCAGTGTTAACGGTTTTCTATTATTGTTGCCGTAAGATAGGAGTACTACCATCACTTGTTTGTTTCCCTTTACCTGCCTAAATCTTTGTAAATGATCCTTTTTTTCACCTCTCTTCAACTGTCCCATGTGAACAGGATATTTTCCGTGGGAACTCACTGATGCAGAGAAACACACAATCAAAATGATTCCAGTACTGCTTACACAAGCTAGATGATTGTAAAAGGAGATAGGGTGGCAGTGGAAAGGCATTATACAGGGGTAGCCAGGAAGGGCTCTTTGAATAGGTGACTTGACTAATGAGCAGAGTTCAGCAATGCTCTGGGACAGAGACTTCCAGACAAAGGGAAAAGCAAGTGCAAAAGATCCCAAGCAGGAATGAGCTCCACATATTCAAGGAAGGAAAATGAGACCAGTGTAGTTAAGGAGAAGGAATGTGATTGTGATGGATTGGAGAAACAGGCAGGGGCCAGATCAGGTGGAGCCTCGGGCCATGGTAAGGGGTTTAGATTCCATTGTAAGTACAATCAAATGATGTTAAAGGGTTATTAAACAGGAGGGCAGCATAATCGGAATTACATCTTTGACAGAATGCCTTCAGCCTGATCTGTGAGAATAGGTTCTTGGGGACAAGGGAGAAAGCAGGAAGATCCACTTGAAGTCTCCAGCAGCAGTTCAGAGGGGAGGTGATGGTGAACCTGGACTACGGTGATGGTGATGGAGATGGACAGTGAAGAGTGTTGAGAGGTGGTCATACATTTTGGAGGAAGAACTCACAGGATGTTCCAGTGAATGAGATGTCAGCAGTGAGGAAAAAGGGAATCAAGGATGACCAGGAGGTCTGGCGTTGGAGGCACTTTGTATGTGATAGTGCCATTAATGGAGAAGGTGTAGACTGGGAGCCAAGGGATGGGGGCGATTAAAACAAGACATGCAAATGGAGATGTCAAGCTAAGGGATGTTAAGTGTGGGTGTCATCAGCATATAGAGGGGCTGGACAGGCTGACTGAGGGAGGGAAAGCAGTTCATCAACACCACCTAAACCTGGAGAGATGAAGAGAAATCATTTTCTAACTGCTCATAAATTTCAAGGTGCTGTTCTCTCAGTAGCATCACTGTGTCACATTAATATGCAGAACAATATTTAGTTTCTTCCCTTCATTTTCTATTTCTAAATTGGGTATCTTCAGGCCTGCAGAAAATCAGAGGCCCAGCTATGAGCCATATACTTTCCATAACTGTCCCTTAGAAATGCAAAGAGGTCTTGAGCTCACAGGGATGACCTGATTAATTTTTTTTCCACGGACTCTCTCTCTCCACAATTTCTGTTTGGGGGAAAGGAAGGGGCGGCTCTATTCGTTCTTGTATGTGGCAGACATTTACTGATTGCCTGTGATGGGTCAGTGTCTAAGTGCTGAGGTGAGCAGAAAACAGAGAAGAAAACGAAAATCTCTGCCTTTATAGTACTTACTTTCTAGTGGGGGTAGATAGAAAATAATTAATATAATTTTTAAAATTCAATGACAGAATGTGCTACAAACTGGTCATAGCTATGGAAAAACTAGATGAGAATAAAGGGTATTCAGAGCATGGAGGTGGGTTCTGACCCTAAATAGGGAAGTTGGGGGGTCTCATTGGGTAGACGATATTAGAGAAGTGACTTGGAGGTAAAAGAATTAGCTAAGCAGTTTAGAAGATAGCATTCCAGGCAGAGGAAATAGTAAGGGTCTAAGTCAGCAACGAGCCTAGCGTGTGGGAGGAACAGCAAAGAGGCCCATCTGACTTAGTCGTGCCTAGAATCCCTTTCCTTCCCAACACCCAGTGGGTACCACTTGTCCTTCAAAGTGCTGTTCAAATCCGATCTCCTCCATGAAGCTCTCCTCAGAGCCCACAGTTCACACTAATCATCTCCTCTCCAGAAGACCTCAGTACCCACAATCAAGATCACGCAGCTTAGAAGTTGTTTGCAAACAGCTTTATTAATTTTGTTTCCACAAGTAAACTCCGGAGCTTTCTGAATTCAGGGGACCACTCTCTATACTCTTTATACTCTATGACTCTTTATGTCATCCATGGCACATGATAAGTAAACAATAAATATGTTTTGATTTATTGACTAAATGAGCATTTCCTAAATCATTTATATTCGACTTTGAAATGCAGGCACATAAATATGCATACACATATGCCTAGAATCTTCTCCCTGTCTAGTACTGACCCCTTTCCAGGATCTGGCTCTAATATCAAAAGATTGGGAACCAAGATGGACAGGAGGGATGGAAGGGTGAGGAAGCTTCAGGCGATAATGACTTGTCTGAAAAATGAATTCAAGCCACAGAATTCAAGGATAGATTTTAAAAACAGTACAGGGCAAGAAGCAATAGCCCTGGGGTCTCAAACAAGAAGAACTGAACAGTAGAGGGGAAAAGGTGAAAGGGAGATTTCTGTAAATTTTGTAACTTTAAAACTTTTAACCATGTGAATGTATTATTTCTTCCAAAAAAAGAGAGAAAAAAAATTGTAAGAGAGACGATCTTAGTAACAGTCTAGGTTGGCAAAGCTGACAAATGTTTCGCTCTTCAGTGGGTTTTCCAAAGTTGAAAAGGAAAGTTGACATCCTTGGCAGCCTGCGGCATTAATTAGAAAGATGAGATTTCACTTTGCAATTAGACTTCACATTTTCCATTCCACTTGGTGCAACCCGAGAAATAAATGTGGTCAATGTTATAGGAAGATCCCCCTTCTATCCATCCCCATGTCCATGTTGTCACCCAACACTATGGACAAGACTTCATCTCTTGTCCTGTAGGGGAGCATAAGGGAGAACACCTCTACTTCCTCTCTCTCCTCTATCACTGGTTCCTCTCCACAGAAGAGTATAAGACAAAAGTATAAGATAAAGCAGAGTAGTCATGGGCACATTATCCAGGAGCTAGAGTCATTCCAGTCAGTGGGGCCAGGTATGGCCCATCCCTTCCCATTTGCACGTGGCTTCTCAGATCTGCATGTACTCAACAACATGGGTAGCTGTTTGAGGAAACAGTTTCTGGCACAACTGGCCAGGTCTCAACCTTTCTAAATGTGGACTGAAAATGGTTAGGTCAGGAATGGGAAAGTATCAAAGGTTCTGCTTTGGAGGGGGAGGAAAAAATTTTGCCACATCCTCCAGCTCTCCTACTAATAAAGCTGATCATCATTTTGCTTGGTTCTCAACCAATTGAGAAAGGGAAGAGGGATTAATTAGTACCCTCAGACTTCCAACATAATTGAATTTTCCTGATAACAAGGCATCTTAGAGAAGTCCCTGAGATATTTCAACATTCAAATACATCAGCACCATTCTATCCAGTGAAAAAGACTAGAAAGATGACTCTATAACCATTCTTCCAAGAAATGGTGGCAAGTCTTATGGCTCCAATGTTTCATGTAGTAAGATTTTCAAGGAGATTTTTCCAACTAAGAAATACTCCAGAGTCTTCATTTTAACAAATAAAAAGACTATTAAAGATATATTTTAGTGTTGATGAAAATTTTCAAATTGGCACTGTGTATCACCTGCGTTGAGGTCCTGAGAAGGACACAACATCAAGTCAGTGATAGTCCTAACAAAAATACAGAACTTGAAATAGGTCATAAGGAAACAAACCCAAACTGAGGGACATTTTATGAAATAAGGGGCTGATATTTTTCAAAAATGTCAGTGTCAGGAAATAGAAAGAAAAACCAAGGAATGGTTACAGGTTAAAGAAACATGGTAACTCAATGCAACAAGTGATCCTGGAGTGGAAAAAACAGGTGTCAAAAAGGACGCTTTTGGGACAATGGGCAAGATTTAAATATATACTGTATGTTAGATAATGGCTTTGTATCAATGTAAACTTTCTAGATTTGGTAAGTTCACGATGGTGGTGCACTTAATGTTCTGGGAAAATGTTCACTGATACCATCAGGATCTCTAAAATTTACTCCTAAAGGTTCAGCAAAAGATAAATAAATAAGGGATATTATATATCATACATTATGTCATAGATATGTGCAGCTAGAGTAGAAGTAGCAACATAGTAGTCACAGGTAGATCGAGGTGAACATATATGGCAGATCATTGTATTAGTTACAAGACCACTTGTAACTTTTCCGTAGATAGGAAACTTTTCAAATTAAAAGGTGAAATTAAAAAAAAAAAAGATACTCCCAACAGATATCATAATTCTCACATATTCTTCAAACTTTGAGAGAGGATTAAATAAGTCTTAAGGATACCATAAGAGACAGAAAATCATTTTGTAACAAATCCCCCGTGTCTCAGTGTACTGAGGTTGTAATTTAGGTCACCCCACATGGGGATCTAACGATCTGAGCCACTGCTTTCCAATATGCATGTCAAAAACAGAACCAGGGTAGAGAGTGGTGGCCCATAAATTGAGATCTGCTCCAACTTGTTCCATCTGGGGGCCATTTGTCAGCCCTCCTTCATTTCCGTCCTTCCCTGGGCTTCTTCCCCATCCCTACTTCAGTCTGTCACTAAATTAAAAAACGCAACTGTGCCTTCATAAGGGCGTAAAAAAAAAAAATTACCCAACACTCAGACTCAGCAATATCGCAGATTGTGTTTTTTAAAATATATTCACACGGCCCTCAGGCCTTTGCCAGTGAAATAGATGTGTATAAATGTACTTTATGGCAGGTCTTTTTGTAATACTGGTTTTTATAAATTTCCTTGAAAAGGATCCAAGACAGACATGCCTTTTACCAAATAGTGTTAAGGTGAGGTTTCAATGTATAATTACAACTATTTCATATAATTCATTTCCATCATAAATATCAGGTAATGTGCAACTTCTATTTTGGTTACACAACTGGGATATCTTCCCCTTCTCTCGATCAGCCCTTCCCCAAGGCGATACAACATTTATGGGCCCTCAGTATATGTCAGGCACTGTGCTCCATAAACATTATCTTATTGGCTATTCATTACGTTATTAGGTATATGGTATTATCTCTATCTTAAAAGCAAGAAAATTGAGGCTCAAGTGTTTAAGTCCCTTGCACAAAGACTCATAACCTGTTAACAGCATAGCAGAGCCAAGAACCCAAGCCTAGAGCTATCCGACTCCATATTCCAAGGTCATAACGCTATCACATTCTTATCTCCCAGTCTCTGCAAAGCACCACCTTGGATTCCATCAGACCTCAGACCAGCATAAGGCCATGCAGAGATTCCAGAATCTTGAGAGAATTCTAGGAGACGCCAAATAGGAAAACAAGGACATTCCCTACCATAGGAAGAACAGAAGACTTTTCTGTTTAAACCCTTTTTTTTCCTTTCTTTCTTTCTTTCTTTCTTTTTTTTTTTTTTTTTTTGGCTGAACTGCTTGAAATTCACACTCAAAGAGAAAGGAAAAGCCAATGTTGCCAACCGTTCTCTTACTGAGATCCTTCTGGACAACTCAGGATGGTCTTCTGAACCAGAATCAAGTTCTTCCGCCACCCGTGCAAAATTTCAAAATGCCTTTTTGCACAGACTACACCAAAAGCTTTAGGACATAACTCACACATAAAAAGTACAATGCTGAATATGAAAATCTGATACACACTGCATAAGTAATGGCAGTAAAAAGCCAATGATATTTTAAAGATATTTTAAAGATTTAGTATTTATCATTGTAACACAGCTTTTATGTTTGATGTTATACAAAGCTATGAGCTCACTTCTGAATCAATGCGATTTTATTGCTTGCTGTTATATTTATGGAATGTTACTGTGAACAAAGCAGAACAGGCCAAGTCTATTCCCAACATAACCTATAAATAATGTAAGTAAATAAACTAAGCAAATCTTCATGAAGCAATGCATTATTTACTATTCCTTGTTGCTGAAATATGAGTTTAAATTTTGGTTACATATTAATGTAAGATCTTAGCCATTTCTAAGTCTCCCTAGGGAGTCAAATCCTAAAGTTTAACTCAGAATTAACCTTGCTTGCCTTCCCAACTCTGTAACTAAAAGCCACACTCCTCTCCAGAGCCAGACGCTCACCTATAGAGGCCATATCACCATCATAGGCCAATGATCTACAATTAGACCAACAAAGCCTACATTAGCCTCGCAGTGTGACTAACCCAACTGATGTTCCAGAGCCTTTGGACAGTGGGCTTTGGCCAGACAAAATTACAAGTACTTTATATCACCGATTGAGGCCATTTTATTTTCACATATTGTACCCTGAATGGGGGTCACTCAAACTTTCTTCCAGTTTCAGAGTGTTTTTAAAGATTCATTCATTCAAAAAATAGGAGTTGAGTCCTATCACAGTGTGAGGATATCACAGCAAAAGAGATAGGTAAGGGATTCCTTACAGAGATCACAGTCATAAGGAAATAGAGAACTAACTAGCAAGCCAGTAAACAAAGGAACAAGATAATTCTGGAGTAAGGAAGAAAATAAAAGAGTAATATGATAGAAAATGATGGGGTCCCTTTAGAAAGGGAGATTAGGGGATGTTTCTATAAGGAAGTAACACTTGAACTGAAGCATCCTGAAGACTAGCAACTTTTTTTTTTAAGATTTTATTTATCTATTTGGCAGAGACAGAGATCACAAGTAGGTAGAGAGGCAGGCCGAGAGAGGAGGAGAAGCAGGCTCCCTACCAAGCAGAGATCCTGATGCGGGGCTCGATCCCAGGACCCTGAGATCATGACCCAAGCTGAAGGCAGAGGCTTAACCCACTGAGCCACCCAGGCGCCCCTAGACTAGCAACTTTTATCAGTTTCTCCTTCCTCTTCCTCCTCCCACCACCCCCCTTTTTTCTGTCTGTTCACTGCCAGCCAAGGGCCACTGATCCATGAGCAAGGGGCAGTTCAAGCCATGGTGGGAAAACATCCCAAGGTAAGCTCAGGTGGAGTGTCCTTGCAGAAGGGAGGAGAGAATAATGGTAGGCAAGTGTCAATGAGTGGACTGCCGTCCCTCACAGAGAGGGATGGTGCCTGGGAACATCACCCAGTGGTGGAAGATGGGCCGGTCCCACAGTGTCACAACAGAAGCAGTGGTGGAACAGCAGAGTTCCAAACAAACAGAAGGGGCGTGCAGCCACAGGCCGCTTGGGAAGACTCAGGAAGAAGGGTCTGGAGTATAGACCTACTGAGCTGAAGGCAGAACGTCCTCCCCTAGGGGACAACCAGATGCCATCACCTCCTTCCTCCATTCCTATGTGACCCCCACTTGGGATCACTCACAAATGATCTCATTCACGGTCCCCGGATGCCGGAGGTCTTACTTTCCTGAGAGGGCTGTCCTCATCTCCTACCATGCTCTCTGATAGACCTAATTTTCTGAAATGAAAAGACCAGAAAATATCTCCAGAGGTTTCCCAATTCTGCCTCTAGACAGAGTAATTGAACAAACTATCCAGAACAGAGATTAAAAGCTTAGTTAGATGACCAGGCCTTAAGCAAATTTGTGAATGGGGTGAAAGTTCCCTTTCTACCTTCAATTATAGTACCCTTCACCGGGAGAGGTTAATGGGCCATCTTTCCTTCACACCTCTGATTTCAAGCAGTCTGCACCCGTTTTATTAGATCGTCCCCCCAACCTCAGTAAAGTTTCGGGTGAAAGAGGCTATAATAAATGAACTCATTCTAAACAGTCAAGGACTCAAAAACAGTTTAATGCTAATTGACTGTAATCCTTATTCAAGATTTACCTATAGGATGAAAGGGAGATGGGGGAGGAGGAACGGTTCCCATCTACCAAGGACACTAAGTAAGACAATTAAAGAAAGGGCAGGTAAGAAAGGCACGAGAAATTGATTATTTTTCTTTTTATTGACATATATGTAAGAAAAGTATGCATATCATAATTATACAGGTCAATGAAATTTCCAAAAACTGAACAGGCTCTTGTATTCCACACTTAGCTCAAGAAATTGAGCACGACATACACCTCCCCTCATACTCCTTCCTGTCACTCCCACCCCCAGGGGCAAACCACCTTCCTAACTTCCAACACTATTGATGAGTTTTGTCTGTTTCTGAACTTTATGGAAATGGAATCATAGAGTGCACTCTTTGGTGTCTGACTTCTTGTGTTTAACATCATGTTATGAGATTCATTCATAATGTTTCATGTACTTACAATTCTTCATTATCATCAATGTATAGTATAAGAAGTCATCTTATAAATGTCAATATTTGACCCTCAGGACTGAATTCTAAGCATACTTAAAGGGAAAAAATATAAACTCATCCCCACAGTAAAATTAGCTCCCTTGGCTGAAATCATTTTTATTTTGTTCATTGAGCACTGGGCTCATAATGCATTCTCATAGACTTTCTTATTTAATTTGAAATTTACATCTGAGCTACTCTTAACATCAGGATACAGACAAATGACTTCAAGTCACAACCCTTTCTCCTACCAGAGAAATGAAGCCAAGCTGTTCTCTTGTTCCAATTTTATTTCTTCTCTCACAAGTAACTATGCTTGAAGATACACCAAGGACAGCTGCCAACAACCCATCCTCTGGGGCACTCATCCAGCTCAGCCAGTCAGTCAGTTGCTGGCATGTGTTCATAGGCTGCAAACATCAAAAAGTCCTTGTGGGGATGCCTGGGTGGCTCAGTGGGTTAAAGCCTCTGCCTTCGGCTCAGGTCATGGTCTCAGGGTCCTGGGATCGAGTCCCGCATCGGGCTCTTTGCTCAGCAGGGGGCCTGCTTCCTCCTCTCTCTCTGTCTGCCTCTCTGCCTGCTTGTGATCTGTCTGTCAAATAAATAAATAAAATCTTTAAAAAAAAAATAAAAAAAAAAAGTCCTTGTGATCACTACTGAGGGAATTCTAAGCCTTGCAAACACACACACACACACATACATACACACAAAGGCCTGGGCTACTATGCTCTCTCATTCCTGAGAGCATGCTTTGGACATGCTACCAGCTTGGGTCTCCTAAATAACTCACCCCACATCAGGCACCTGGAGAACAGCGGCATGGCACCAAGAGATGCCCAGTTCTCATTGGCGGCAAACCGGCTCTAGTTTTTACTAGGACAGCAGTAAAATGAAAAATGAGACAGAGGGAAGCTGGTGTCGATTTGACTTTAGGTGTCATGCCAGGTCTGGCAGGAAATGGTCACGGCCAGCCTATGAAAATTTCTATTTACTCAGTATCTTGAAAACCAAAGTTCAAAACATCAGAACATTTTGATACTTATGGCTTAATACTTCTCTGTATGATACTGATGATTCAGTACAATAGCCTGTAAAGTCCTCAAGGGTCTTCTAAATCGGGGGAGAAAAGAAATTTCCATTTGGAATAGGTTTAGTGCCCTTTGCCCATGTTGGGAGGCAGTGTGCAGCAGTAGCAAGAACTCCATATTCCAAGTCAGGTATGAGAGTCAGAGCCTAGCATTACCGCCTGTGAGACGGCTGTCCTTTGAGAACCTCCAAGCCCTAGGCCTCTTCCTTTTGGAGGCTGACCCCATATAATTTCCCAGCAAAAGGGCTTTTTAGTCTAACTTTTATAAATTGTTCTTACTATCCAATATATCTTTGTTTTTGGAACATAGGTAATTTGAATATAAAGGAAAGAAAATGCTTGGCATTTGGGGATCTGGGATTTTAGGGATCTTTGGGAAGGCTTATTTCCTATAGTATTTTTGGAAAAATATCATCTAATTAGATGAGAATTGGCCCATTCTCAATAAGCTAGTTTTCCATTCTTGGGCAAGAAGTAATGCCAATCACACAGTACACCTTGTGTCTACTAACTCGTTTGGTCATTTTAACACTTTTAATGATTTTTTGTTTTTTTTTTTTAATTTTAATTTTGAAGGGAACATGTGCTCATTTTAACAAGTGACAAAATCTAACAATATACAAAGAAAAAAATATGCATCTCCCTCTTCATTTCTGTCCATCCTTGCCTTCTTCCCAGATAAAACCAATATTGAACAGTCAGATGAGCACTTTCAAACCTTTTCTGGTGTATATAAAACATAGATACAGAAATTGGATCACATTTGTCACATAATTTTGCAGCTTCCTTTTCTTTTCCTAAATTACCAATAATTAGAGGTGGAATTCACTCTTTCAAATGGCTGCATAAAATTCCAATGTATGGATCTCCTTATTCAATAGTTTTGTTGATGAAAAGTAAGGTTGATTCCAGTTTTCTGGTTTGTTTGACGATAAAAGCAAGGCGGTAATAAATATTAGTATACATGTCCTTACATTCCAGTGCTTTATGTCTATTGGTTAGAATCTCACTCACTTTGCAAGATCAGAGCTTAAATTACTCATTTTAATAAAGACTGACATATGACTTTCTTTGATCCATCCAGACTTTTTTTCTTATATGATGAGGTAGGGATTATAAATTTTGTTTTGTTTATAGATGGGTAGCCATTTTTGCCAGCACCTTTTATTAAATAAACCATGCCTTTAGTAAGTTGCAATACCATTTTCTTTTTTTAAAGTAGGTGCCACACCCAGTGTGGAGCCCAAACCCAGGGCTTGAACCCATGACCCAGAGATCAAGACCAGAGCTGAGATCAAAAGTCAGACACCTAACCAGCTGAGCTACACAGGCACCATCCAACACCACTTTTGATGCATGGTAAGGCCTCATAAACACTTGGCTCTTTTTCTGGAGTTTTTACTCTGCTTCTCTGATCTGTTTATTTGATTTGATGGTGATACCAAACAATTTTTATTACCATGGCTCTGAAGCTAGCTTTAGTATCTAGTAAGTTATGTCTTATTATTCCTCTGCATAATTTTCTTGACTATTTTAAGATACTTATTCTGCCATTTGAACTTAATAATTTTCTTTTAAAAAATTCCATTAAGATTTTGAATGAAATTGAAAATGTGTTTATTGATTTTGAAAGAATCGAAAATGTTAGTTTTAAGTCTTCCATATAGATCATTGTGTGTCTTTCCATTTATTCAGTAAGTTTTTTTAGTTTTCTTAAGGAGGGCAATAAATCTTATGAAAGGATTCCTATGTATTTTAAATTTTTCTTGCTATTATAAATGGAAAGTTTTCTCAAAATCTATTTTAATTGACTAACACTAGTAAAAAGAAAAATTACAGGGATACCTGGGTGGCTCAGTCAGTTGAGCATCTGACTCTTGATTTTAGCTCTAGTCATGATCTCAGGGTCCTGAAATCGAGCCCTGTGTTGGGCTCCAGGCTCAGCACAGAGTCTGCTGGTCCCTCTTCTGCTCCTCTCCCTGCTTGCTTGCTCTCTCAAATGAATACATAAATAACCTTTTTTAAAAAATTACAGATTTTGTGTATTTACCAAATAACCAGACACCTTACTGAAAGCTCTTATCAAATCTATTTTTTTCAGTCTCATGAGTTTGCTAAGTATCCAGCCGTACTATCTCCAAATATGGCAATTTTCTCTCTTCTAATATTTATACCTATTATTTACTTCTCTCATTTCATTTGCTACCACCTTCAAATCAATGTAAATAATTGTGGTCACAGAGGGGAGTCTTATTTTGTTCCTGATTTTATTTTTATTTTTATAAAGATTTTATTTGTTTATTTGACCCAGAAAGAGAGCAAAAGGGCACAAGCAGGGGGAAGGGCAGAGGGACATGGGGAAGGCTCCCCACTGAGCAGGGGCCTGATGGAAGACATGAGGCTTGATCCCCTTGCATCTTGACCTGAGCCGAAGACAGACGCTTAACCAACTGAGCCACCCAGGCACCCCTTGTATCTGATTTTTTTTTTTTTTTTTTTAGATTTTATTTATTTGACAGAGAGAGACACAGCGAGAGAGGGAACAAAAGTAGGGGGAGTGGGAGAGGGAGAAGCAGGCTCTCCGGCTGAGCAGGGAGCTTGATGCTGGGCTGGATCCCAAGACCCCGGTATCATGACCTGAGCCAAAGGCAGACACATAATGACTGAGCCACCCAAGTGCCCCTTGTTGATTTTAAACAAAATAACTCTATCGTTGGATCATTTATTGTATTTGCTAAAAGAAAGACAATCTTTTCATACTTGAGTAAATTTCCCTACATTCCTATCTTGCTTGTAGTTTTATCAAGAATGGCTATTTAATCTTAAAAAATTACATTATGGTATCTAATGATTTAATCCCATGATATTTTCCTCTTTGAGTTTGTTGATTTGAAGAACTAGCGTGTAGATTTTCTGATACTAAAACCTCTTTACATTACAGAAATAAATCCTACTTAGTCATGGTGCATTATTTGTTTTAGACAGGGCTAGATTCAGTAAACTAAGGTTTTAGTTAGACTTCCTGCATCCATATTTATAAGTGAAATCAATACATAATTATCAGATTACATTGGCTTTGTAAAATGAACTGAGGAACTATCTACTTTTTTCCTATGGCCTAAAACTGTTAAATAAGAGGAATTTTCATTTTGCTTTATGATAACATGGGAAGGTGTTGTTAGGTATTATTAGGGAGGGTGTTATTGTTATACAGTTTTTTAAATTTTTTATTGTGTTATGTTACTCACCATACAGTACCTCATTAGTTTTTGATGTAGTGTTCTATGATTCATTGTTTGTGTATAACACCCAGTGCTCCACGCAATCGGGGCCTTCCTTAATATCCATCATGAGGCTTGGTTTTTAAACACGACAAGCAGTAGATGTTCAGTAAAGGATTTAAGTTGACCAGAGTCAAGCAGCCATTAAGGGCTAACGCTCGGAAGGGAATGCCAGGCTTCTGATTTCAGACCTGGATCTTGATCTACCATGTACCATTTTCTCTCCAGGTAGGAGCCTCAAATTCAGCCCTGAGCAAAAGTTAGCAGGTTTCCCATAGCAGGACCAACTAAAAGAAAGCTGCTCTTTGGAGAAGAGCCAATAGAGCAGTCATAAGACTTGCAAAGTAGAGCTAGGGACTGCTGAGGAGCCACAACCACAGAGTGATCTTGGTATTTGGTCCTTTGAAATGCTATTGCCCAGGTGTGCTAATGGACCACTAACAGTGACCCAAGATGGCGGATTCACAAGATGCAACCATGTAGGACTGTACATAACTGTGTAAAATAATGGTAACTCAAATATGTATAGTCCTTCGTAATTTACAAAGACTAAATTCAGAAAGTTTAAATCGTTTGTCAAAGATTATCTCTACCACCCCGTAACTCCTTAAATCATGTTCCTTGTATGTTTCCCTCATAGCATTTATCACTTATTGCAATTATTTATTTGTGTTATTCTTTGCCTACCCCCTCCTCCCCAACCACAATGGAGGGAATACAAAAGCAGAGGCCATATTGTATTACTGCTTTATCCACACACCTGAACACAGCAAAAAGACATTTAAAACATATTTGTTATGTGATTGAAAAAATAAATACCATACACCATTTATACCTAAATTGATCCCTATTTGATCCCGTCCAGATATGGTGGTACCCCCACACACGATTTGGAATAACACTGCTGCTACCTCTCTAAATATAAGTTGTGCTATACATCCAAGTCAGAGCTCTCCATATCAATCTTATACAATCACCTTATTTGACAGTGACATTCTTTTTAAAGGCAAATCAGTGTGAACTCTCAGTATCCCAAATTAGATCAAGCACACAAGTTCAAATGAGTTGGCCATTAATTACTCACCACCACTGGCCTAAGTTTGAAACCACCAGATCTCATTTTTCACTGTGCTGACATCCTGAAAGGCACCATTTATCAGAAGACCTCCATTGTATTTTTTTCTTTCTCCTCCATTGTTTCACTGAATTAACCAAAGCAATATTAAATAAGTTGCTAAATACAGATATTAGCTCATTTGTAGTTAATTATTATAAGTAAATGGTGCAGTAAATGAAGTACCCTACACCCTCCCTGGTCCCCCCCTCTTCTTTTTTTGAAGCTTTTGTGATGTTCTCCAGGTAAATCCCATGCATAATGTAAGAGTGGCAATGTTGTTTGCATAATAAGCTATTTTCTACCACAGAAGCAGAAACATTTTATCGCTATAGAGAAAGCTCAAATTATGAATACATTTTCATATAAGTTGATTTATGTGAAAATTACAAATAAATGCAGAGCCGAGCTGCAAGTGAATTGTTTGTTCCCAGTTCAAGGAGTGGTGTTATTTGAAATTAAAAAAGAAAACAACTCTTCCACATCCTGCTAAGAGAAATATTTTTAATGTTATTCAGACTGAAGCACATACCATATGATCCAAGAAGAAAAGTATTACCTGGCCTAGCAGTGGGCTTGAGGTTGCAAAACTAAAATAAATATGTCCACTGATTTTGGAAGCCATCTTTTCATGGATAAAAATATACAGGATATATGATATATACCGATATGGATCCATTTTTACTTATGCTTGGGGCTGCAAAGATTCGTAGCAAACTCTGTTACTACTTTCAGTAGCTGAAAGAAGTTGAAGGAATAAATAAAACTATTATCACCTCTGCATAAGTAAAAGCTAAACATGTGTTGAAGACATGAAAATGGTTTTGTGTAAAACCCAAAGCTTCTCAGACACCTGCAGGGCTCTGGAAGTGGGATGCGCATTTCTAATTCCAGGCAAACCGTTGGAGATAGAGAGCTTACTTTGCTAGAAGCCCCCTTAACTATTACACCACTTCTCCACTGTTTGGCATCTAGGCGGTTGATCTGGAATAGGCATATAGAGCTGGCCACAAAGCTTTGCCCAGTGTCTAAGATGTGGAAGAGGCATATTTTCAGGGAAAGGGACATCAACACGGCACCTTGGTTATGTCTCTACACAGTAAAATAAATGTGACCTGCTTAGCAGTTTGGGCAAAATTTCCTAGCTCTTTAAACTTGCCTACATGATCCTCTTGATGGGCCATAGCCACAGAAAACACCCCAACCCAGCTACTGCCCCAGACCTCAGCCCATTTACACTTGACATGCTGAATAATTTCTTATCTTTCAACCTCTTCGTTCTGATAATGATCTCTGACTCCCTTCACACTTCACACCCCTTCCTCTCTCCCATATGGGCTTCCTGGACTTTGCTGTCTTAATCAGCTCTTGGCTCTGGGTGCTCCCCAGATTTGGGGAAGCCTCAAGAGAGAATCCTATTTTCAGTCCCAGCCATGATGCTGAGCTCCCACCAAACACCACTACCTATCCTGCTCCTTTCTCCCCATGTCACGGAAAGGCCAATCCCAGTAGTAGAGACAGCTAAACTAAACACAGATCTCAAAAGTCTCATCTTTACTTACAATTTGTTGTCAGTTCACCTGCTAGTCAAGAGATGTTGCATGTGTAGATATGACTTCCTGCAAGCCTTCTCTGTCATCTCTAAGCCTTCGATGTGTTGGGGGAGGGGAACACAGACAGGCATCATATAACTTGCTCTGCCTTGTTAGATCCAAGAGACCAGAGCTGGTCCCATTTCCATGCCCCAGATTCAGATACTAAATTACTACCCAAGGATCTCTGCCACATCTGTTCTGTTTTTCTTTCTTATCTACATTTCTGCCTTCTCTTCAATACTATGCTGGGAGTCTGGGTGAGACATGAAAATAAGTAATGGTGGGGAAATGCTATCCTAATCCCATTGTCTTGGATTCCCACATTCAATAGGTCACACCCTGGAAATTTACTCCAGCCACAAACTTTATCCTTGAAGCTTAACAGTAAGAAACCTGGAGAAGATGATCTGTCCACTTCTCTCCCTCTCCTACGAGTCTCTGACTCTTTCAGTGTGAATAGGCCATGAATAAGCCTATTTCTTTTTCAATTAGATGAAGAAAAGACTCACTCCAACAAACACTACCACAGAGTCCGTGTCCCTTGCTAGTTCAGAACGATCAAAGTAGAAAAGTCTTTTAAGGACAAATACTGTATGAGCCCACGTGTATGAGGCGCCTGGAGTAGTCAAATGCATAGAGGCAGAAAGCATAATTGTGGTTGCCAGGGCCAGAGGGGAAGAGAAAACAGGGAGTTAGTGTTAAATAGGCACAGAGTTTCGATTTTGCATCCATCTGTGGCTGTATAGTGATGATGGTTGTAAAAACTGGGAATGTAGGGACACCTGGGTGGCTCAGTCAGCTAAGCGGCTGCCTTCAGCTTGGGTCATGATCCCAGCATCTTGGGATCAAGTCCCACATCGGGTTCCTTGCTCAGCAGGGAGCCTGCTTCTCCCTCTGCCTCTGCCTGCCACTCTGCCTGCCTGTGCTCGCTCGCTCCCTCTCTCTCTCTGACAAAAATAAATAAAATCTTTTAAAAAAATGGGAATGTACTTCATGCCACTGAACTGTATGCTTAGAATGGTCAGGAAGGTAAAGGTACGTTACAAGTAGTTCACCCTATACACACACACAAAAAAAATAAAGGATATTTATCGAGCCACATTTTTTAAAGTAAAAAGGACTTTTTAAAAAATCGGCTTTTCAAATTTTAATAGAGCAACTATTGAGTCATTGACTGATCACCTACTACATGCCTTCCACTCTGCTACATCCTGGGGATACAGTCTTTATTCCAAGAGACAAATGCTCTACCTTCACAGAGCTGAGAACTAGTGGAAAAAATGGGTATAAAAAAATTTACAGGGGCACCTGGGTGGCTCAGTTGGTTAAGCACCTGCTTTCAGCTCAGGTCATGATCCGGGGGTCCTGGGATCAAGCCCTGCGTCAGGCTCCCTGCTCAGCGGGGTGTTTGCTTCTCCCTCTCCCTGCACCGCTCACGTTCTCTCTTGTACTCTCTCTCAAATAAATAAATAAAATCTTCAAAAAAAAATTACAAGGAAAAGGGAAAGCTGTGCAGGACCCTTTTCAGATGCTACCCTCCTAACCCAGTCTGCAGGATCAGAAACTTGAGGGACAAAGGGCAGTTCACTTGGAGAAAAGCTTCTGAGGGCTGCTTGGCCCCACATGTCTCAATGTACCCCCTTCCCACTAATAACTCTTGGATTCTAGATTTCGATGATGCTTGTCACCCAGCAGTTTTCTGGAGACCAGACTCACATGGAAGACAAACATCTTTCTCTTGATTCAATCTCAAATACCAAAAGGCAGTGGAACCTAGACACCGAGCCAAGGTCAGTGATGAAAGAGATGGCATTTTAGTCTCCCCCTTTACCACTCCCTTTCCGAAGTTCTCATTGGCATACGCTGAATAATGGAATTCTCCAGGGGCGCAATAAGTTTCCTTACAAAGTTAGAAGAAATTCTTAAAAAGCAAAATGGCTATCGAAAAGTTTGTCATTAATAGGTTGATTGTGTGTTAGTGTTTTTTTTTTTAAGATTTCATTTATTTACTCGACAGACAGAGATCACAAGCAGGTAGAGCAGCAGGCATAGAGAGAGTGAGAAGCAGACTCCCTGCTGAGCAGAGAGCCCGATGTGGGGCTCGATCCCAGGACCCTGAGATCATGACTTGAGCTGAAGGCAAAGGCTTTAACCCACTGAGCCACCCAGGCACCCCGTGTGTTAGACATTTTAAGCTGTTTCCATATCCTCGTGTTTACCAATCATCCATCGTTCTTGATATCTGCATCATCCCAACAAATGCACAATTTTGGAAGCAGTGTGCCTCGTACTCTTCCCACTTCAACACACACACACACACACTTTTTTTTTTTTAGAGTAAAGACTTCTTTTTTTCGGGGAGGGAAGGGGACAGAGGAAGAGGGAGAGAGAATCTTTTATTTTTTTAACAAACTTCTGTAAAGATTTTATCTATTTACTTGAGAGAGAGAGAGAGAGAGAGAGCACAAGCAGGGGGAGCAGCAGGCAGAGGGAGGGGGAGAGGCAGGCCTCTGACTGAGCAGGGAGCCCAACGCTGGACTTGATCCCAGGACACTGGGATCATGACCTGAGCCAAAGGCAGATGTTTAACAGGCTGAGCCACCCAGGTGTTCCCAGAGAGGGAATCTTAAGTAGGTTCCACACCCAGCACAGAGCTTGACTCAGGGCTCCCAATCTCACGACCCTGAGCTCATGACCTGAACCAAAATCAAGAGTCAGATACTTAACTGACTGAGCCACCCAGGTGCCCCTTTAATAAATATTTCTTCAGTGAATTCCCCTCTCTGTGACAGCTTCTGAAATCCCTGTCACATGCAGCCATGACACAACCCCTGTCATATTCAGATACAAAATAGCAAGGCTCTGGGAGTCAGACAGACCTAGGTTTAAATCCAGGATCGGGCTCTGGCTCTGTCATTTGCTAAAAATATGAATTTAGTCCAATTATATTACCACTCCAAACATCAGAGTCCACATCTGTGCGATGAGAATAGCGAGACATTTCTCAGGGATGTTAAAGGACATAAGGAGATGGCATACACACGTGATAACACAAACACACTGTAGGAGGCACAGGGGCTAGTTCCTCTTTACACAAGAAGACGGTGTGACCCCCAGAAATCGCTGCTTCCAGGATGCAACTTCAGCTGATCTGCTTTCAAGCAAACTAAAAAGGGTAAAGGGTGGAATTACTGAGTCTGGGGCTTTGTCCCCATTTACTAGATCAATGCAATGTCTTGCACCTCTGAGAAGAGTCTAAAAATCAAATCATATAGGACAATATGAAATCAGCCCAGCAGTGCTCCTCTAACAAATATGTGTGCAAACATCACCTGGGGATCTCTGTTAAAATGCAGATTTGGAGTCACTGGGGTGGGAACCTAGATTCTACACTTCTATCCAGCTTCCAGATCCTGACAGCTCCCCAGGGCTCCTGCAGTCTGTAAACCACACTTAGAGTAGCAAGGGTTTAGAGCACTATGCAAAATATTGGGTATTATCACTCCAAGGGCCAAACCATTAAAATGATAATATAGAAACATCTCATTTCTGTGCTCCATGCGATGACTTCCCCCAAGTACTGTGATTTTCTCTCAATGTCTTTTAGATGCCACAAAATCATACTTTGACCCTGGATAATGATCACAATAAACACATCTAAATAAAAAGACCCCCCACTTTCCAGCTAGGCAACATCTTTGAGTTCAGCGCCATATTGTTTGTAGTCGCCTTAGCTTTTCTCCTTTTCCATCTGCTGTCAAGCCAGTGAACCAGACTCACATCAAAGTCAATTTGAATTCACTTTGTCCAATTTCAACCAATACTATTTCAAAGGATCCTGCTAACTTCAAAAATAATATTCATTACCTGGTTGTTGAAGGAAACTGCTCTCAGGATATTGTACCCCGCCATCCCCTAATTTGGTAATTCTATCAGGAAAAGCAATTAAGTTTGTCTGACATGACTTGTTTTTATAAATCTATGATGCTTACTGCTCTTAATTTAATTCTCCTCTTACCACTTATAATTTCATTCTCATCTGACAGTTCGTATTTTCTCTCTGAGTGATTTTTGCCCCTTTATATTACTAATCATAGAAAAACTCCATGAATAACATCAGGCTTTGGGTAGGAGGGAAACTGGAAAATGGTGGGCAGTGCACAGGTTTCCTTCATGGATGGCAGGATTTTTGTTCCTTACAATTTCCACAGCCCCTAGAGCTGTGCTCGGCACACAGATGGTGCTCAGTAAATGTCCAGCATCATGCATCATGCCAGACACTGTAAAGGAAAAGGAGACTGTGGCCCGGGCCTTTCCCCATGACTTACATTAGTCAGGAGGCAGACATTTAAAAAAATAATTACAGAGCAACTGGGGAAGAAATGATACTGTAAAAGGATATTTTATTTTATTTTATTTTATTTTATTTTCAATGCTAGACAAACTTCCATCTGAGATGCTGTCAGCAGTTTCTGTCTTATTCACTGGAGCCTGAATTACCTGTGATAATGTACAAGTCACAGGAGCACAAATGAGGGGATGGCCAGCCATCTTGGGAAACCTGAGCTCAGGGAAGACAACAGGTAAGAGAAGTCACTTGGTGGGGTCTCAGAGGCTGGACTGTGGCTGGAGGACAAGGAGGCAGGAGCACGTTTTGTACACAGGGAGGAGTCAACCCATGCAGCTGTGTGGCGTGTTCAGGGAAGTGTAGATATTTGCACTGGTTGGAATCTAGGGTTCCGTGGGGAAGCAGCCAAAGATGGATTCAACTTTAGCCAGGAGTCAGATGCTGGAGGACCTTATGTGCTGGGCTTAGAAACTGAATTGCTTTAGGGAACCACTAAAGCATTTTTAAGCAGGGAAGTGAGATGATAAGATGTATGCTGTGAAAAAAATTTAAAATGACTGAAAGAATTTAAGGGATGGA
Source organism: Lontra canadensis (assembly GCF_010015895.1). Classification (NCBI taxonomy): domain Eukaryota; kingdom Metazoa; phylum Chordata; class Mammalia; order Carnivora; family Mustelidae; genus Lontra; species Lontra canadensis. The sequence continues at coordinate 32,570,081 of NW_022630995.1, forward strand.
TTTGATGGGGACAAGACTAGAAGCAGGAGATGAGATGACAACTGTAACAGCCTCAGTGAATGGTAACAAGGGTTTGAAGCAGCTACTCCTAATAGGAAAGGTTACCATGAGTGGCATGCTTGCAGTGTGCAGGGCACAGAGCCAACACCCTGCAAGCATTACCTTACTGAATTCAGAGACCTTCGGCAAGAGAGGAGGGGGGAATTGAAAGACATATAGAAGGGATGATCAGCAGGGACCTACTGGATGTGGGGAGGTAAAGGAGAGAGGAAAGAAAGGCACCATTCATTCATCATTCATTTAATGGTGTTTACTTGCACACTGCTATAATTTCTACTGAAACCTTTCTTGCCCATCAGAATAATCAACAGACAGATGAAAAAACACCCCCCTAAAAATGATGGTAAAAAAGATCAATGTCTAACATTTAAGATTAGGCATCTATTGCAAGTAACTCACCCTACAGTGGTCCAGCAATGTGCTGACTGGGAGGATACTAAAGTATCAGGAAAATACAAAACAACCACCTACAATAAATATTGTGTGGTGATATGCCTAGCATGAACTGATTGGACTGTTAGAGTTGAGTGGGAGCATATGATTTTCATAGAGAATAAAAATGGATATTGGGGAAAAAATGGCCAATAAGCTCATGAAAAGATGATTAACATTACCAATCATCAGGAAAATTCAAATCAAAACCACAATGATAAAAAACAAGCAAACCAAAAAACCCACATGAGGTATCACTGCACACCCATTAGGATGCTGTTATTAAAGTGTTGGTGAAGATGTGGAGAAACTGGGACCCTACTGCATTGCTGGTGGGTATATAAAATGGTACAGCCTCTCTGGAAAACAGTATGGTGGTTCCTCAAAAAATTAAATATGGAAAGCATGGAATTAACAAAAAGATTCAACACTTCCACTTCTAGGTATATACCAAAATAATTGAAAGCAGGGACTTGAAGAGATGTTTGTATACTCATATTCTTAGCAGCATTATTGACGATAGCCAAAAGGTAGAAGCAACCAATTAACGAATGAGTGGATAAAGAAACTGATATATACATACAATGGAATACTATTCAACCTTAAAAAGGAAGGACATGCTGGCATATGCTGTAACATGGATGAACCTTGGAAACGCTCTGCTAAATGAAATGAGTTGGTCACAAAAGGACAAATATTGCATGATTCCACTTACACCAGGCTCCTAGGTGAGATTGTTGGAGAATTCATGGAGAGAGAAAATAGAATGGCCATTGCCAGGAGCCAGGGGCAAGGAAGAATGGGGAGTTATTGTCTAAAGGGTACGGAGTTTCTGTCTGGAAAGGTGAAAATGTTCGAGATGGATGGTCGTGATGGTTGCACAATTTAAGTGTCTTTCCTACCAGAGCACTGTACATGAAAACTGGTTAAAATTGTGAACTTTATGTCATGTATATTTTGCCACAATACAACAATGAGTATTGGAGAAAATGGAGTCTATTTTCTTCTAAGATTTCCTAAGAGAAAAGGTTCTGATTGTAGAGGGCTAGAGATGAATAGATTTTCAGAAAAGAAATACCCCTAGGAAGAAAAGACCCTTTGTTATGCCACAGCTAACAATACTAATAGAAATACTAATACTACCAATAATATTACTACCATTTGAGTGTTTATTATTTTTTAATAATGCTATTTTATATATTTTTTCATTTTCAAAATTTAAAGTAAAAATGACTATCCCTAATTTGTGGATAAGAAAACTGGGTTCCAAAAGACCATATAAATTGTCAAAGTCACAAAGAATAAGAGGCCAAGTGAGGACTCAAATCCATGGCATCTGTCCCCAGGGCCTATGCTCTCACCCACTCCACCATGGGTTGGGATTTTGTACCCAATTACCATGCCAAGCTTCCATCTGGAAGATTTTTAATTTATCCAGAGAATTATTAACATAGGAAATTGTTTTCTTTCTTAAAGAGGGAATAATCACCACAAAAACTAATCAGTAGGTATTGGTCCTATTCGTCTCTTGGTAGACACAGCACAGAGGAAGAGCTGTAGTATGAGCTCTGCAGCAAGACAGCCTGTGTTCCCATCCTGTTTTTGTCCCTCTGGTTGGATGACTTTAATTAAGTTACTTAACTCGTTGGAGCCTTAACTTCCTCACCTGAAAACGGGGATGATTTGCTAAGATTAAATATGTTAATAAATGTAAAACCCATAGAATGGTTCCTGTCACTAAAAAAATTCAGTTAGCAATTAACTATGTGTTTTTTATTATTTTAAGCCATTCTCTGCCTCTGGGTGCTAATACTGGATCATCAACACAAAGGAACAAATTTGAAAAAAATCTGGAGGTGCTTGAAAAGTTCTGATGTATTCTCAGGCCAATTTCTAGCCTCCTCTCTGAGGTTGTCCAGTGGTAAGTTTAAGGAATGAATTCAAGACAAGAGTCTACTATGTGCAAGCACCAGGCTAGGAGCTAAAAAAGATGAAGAATTATTTCATGCAGTTCCTTGAACAGAACCTACAGGACCAGAGAGATAAGCATAAACAAACAAGTGGGATATAATATGCTACGAAGTGAGAAAGGGTTGTGCTTTAATCACCATGGAGACAGAGACAAAGATAAAGTTGCCTGGGTTCTTACTCCTTCCTTTAAAGTGTCTCATTGCTTTGTAGGTCTCAGAGTAGGAAAGAACCTCCAACATCACCATCTGAGTCCAACCCTTACTTTGTGGAAGCCCATAGGCTGTCCCTTAAGAAACGGTCTCACACCTGGCAGGCCAGAAAGGATTGGCATGATATATCCAGAGCACTAAACAAGAAAAATATGCACCCAATAATACTATGTCCAGCTACGCTGCCATTGAAAATAGAAGAAGAGATAAAAAGCTTCCAGGACAAACAAAAATTAAAAGAATTTGCAAACACTAAACCACTACAGGAAATAGTGAAAGGGGTCCTCTAAGCAAAGAGAGAGCCTAAAAGTAACAGACCAGAAAAGAATGGAGACTGAAACAATAACAGTCACCTTAAAGGCAATATAATAGCACTAAATTCATATCTTTCAATAGTTACCCTGAATGTAAATGGGCTAAATACCCCAATCAAAAGACACAGGATATCAGAATGGGTTTAAAAAAAAAAAAAGACCCATCAATATGCTGTTTGCAAGAAACTCATTTTAGACCCAAAGACACCTCCAGATTTAAAGTGAAGGGGTGGAAAACAATTTACCATGCTAATGGACATCCAAAGAAAGCTGGGGTGGCAATCCTTATATCAGATCAATTAGATTTTAAGCCAAAGACTATAATAGGAGATTAGGAAGGACACTATCTCATATTTAAAGGGTCTGTCCAACAAGAAGGTCTAACAATTTTAAATATCTATGCCCCTAACATGGGAGCAGCCATTACATAAAAAAATTAATAACAAAATCAAAGAAACACATCAACAATTATACAGTAATAGTAGAGGACTTTAATACCCCCCCAAACTGAAATGGACAGATCATCTAAGCAAAAGATCCTTAAGGAAATAAAAGCTTTAAATGACACACTGGACCAGATGGACGTCACAGATATATTCAGAACATTCGATCCCAAAGCAACAGAATACACATTCTTCTCTAGTGCACATGGGACATTCTCCAGAATAGATCACATCCTGTGTCAGAAATCCGATCTCAACCGGTACCAAAACATTGGGATCATTCCCTGTATATTTTCAGATGACAATGCTCTTAAACTAGAACTCAATCACAAGGGGAAAGTTGGAAAGAACTCAAATACATGGAGGCTAAAGAGCATCCTACTAAAGTATGAATGGGTCAACCAGGAAATTAAAGAAGAATTTTAAAAATTCATGGAAACAAATAAAAATGAAAACACAACTGTTCAAAATCTTTGGGACACAGCAAAGGCAGTCCTGAGAGGAAAGTACGTAGCAATACAAGCCTTTCTCAAGAAACAAGAAAGGTCTCCAGTACACAACCTAACCCTACACCTAAAGGAGCCGGAGAAAGAACAGCAAAGAAAGCCTAAACCCAGCAGGAGAAGAGAAATAATAAAAATCAGAGCAGAAATAATGAAACAGAAACCAAAAGAACAGTAGAACAAATCAACAAAACTAGGAGCTGGTTCTTTGAAAGAATTAATAAGATTGATAAACCCCTTGCCAGACTTATCAAAAAGAAAAGAGAAAGGACCCAAATGAATAAAATCTTGAATGAAAGAGGATAGATCGCAACCAACACCAAAGAAATACAAACAATTATAAGAACATATTAAGAGCAACCATATGCCAGCAAATCTGATAATCTGAATGAAATGGATGCATTCCTAGGGACACATAAACTACCAAGAAATATAAACTAGAGACATATAAAAAGACACATAGAGACATATAAACTGAAACAAAAAAAAAAAAAACAGAAAACCTGAACAGACCCATAACCAGTAAGGAGATTGAAGCAGTCATCAAAAATCTCCCAAAAAACAAAAGCCCAGGGCCAGACAGCTTCCCAGGTGAATTCTACCAAACATTTAAAGAAGAATTAATACCTATTCTCCTGAAACTTTTCCAAAAAGTAGAAATGGAAGGAAAACTTCCAAACTCATTTTATGAGACCAGCATTACCTTGATCCCAAAACCAGACAAAAACCCCTTCAAAAAGAATTACAGAACAATATCCTTGATGAACACAGATGCAAAAATTCTCACCAAAATACTAGCCAATAGGATCCAACAGTACATTAAAAGGATTATTCACCACGACCAAGTGGGCTTTATTCCTGGGCTGCTAGGTGGGTTCAACATCCATAAATCAATCAATGTGATATAATACATTAATAAAAGAAAGAATAAGAACCATATGATACCCTCAATAGATGCTGAAAAAGCATTTGACAAAGTACAGCATCCTTTCTTAATCAAAACTCTTCAAAGTGTAGGGATAGAAGTTACACACTTTAATATCATCAAAGCCATCTATTAAAACCCCACAGCAAATGTCATTCTCAATGGGAAAAAACTGAGAGCTTTTCCCCTAAGGTCAGGAAAGTGGCAAGGATGTTCACTATCACCACTGCTATTCAACATAGTACTAGAAGTCCTAGCCTCAGCAATCAGACAACAAAAAGAAATTAAAGGCATCCGAATCATCAAAGAAGTCAAACTCTCACTCTTTGCAGATGATATGATACTTTATGTGGAAAACCCAAAGACTCCACTCCAAAACTGCTAGAACTCACACAGGAATTCAGTAAAGTGTCAGGATATAAAATCAATGCACAGAAATCAGTTGCATTTTTATACACCAATAGTAACACAGAAGAAAGAAAAATTAAGGAGATAATCCTATTTACAATTGCACTCAAAACCATAAGAAACTTAGGAATAAACCTAACCAAAGAGGAAAAGAATCTGTATAAACTATAAAGTACTCATGAAAGAAATTGAAGAAGACACAAAGAAATGGAAAACAGTCCATGCTCATTGATTGGAAGAACAAATATTGTGAAAATGTCTACACTATCTAAAGCAATCTACATAATTAATGCAATCCTTACCAAAATAACATCAATTTTTTTCAAAGAAATGGAACAAATAATCCTAAAATTTATATGGGAACCAGGAAAGACCCCGAATAGCCAGAGGAATGTTGAAAAAGAAAGCCAAAGCTGGAGGCATCACAATTCCAGGCTTCAAGCTCTATTACAAAGCTGTAATCATCAAGACAGTATGGTACTGGCACAAAAGCAGACACATAGATCAATGGAACAGAATAGAGAGCCCAGAAATGGATCTTCAACTCTATGGTCAACTAATCTTCAACAAAGCAGTAAAGAATATCCAATGGAAAAAAGACAGTCTCTTCAATAAATGGTGTTAGGAAAATTGGACAGCCACATGCAGAAAAATGAAACTGGGCCATTTCCTTATACCACACACAAAAATAGACTTAAACTGGAGGAAATTTCTCAATGTGAGACAGGAATCCATTAAAATCCTTGAGAAGAACACAGGCAGCAACCTCTTTGACCTCAGCCACAGCAACTTCTTCCTAGAAACATCACCAAAGGCAAGGAAAGCAAGGGCAAAAATGAACTATTGGGACTTCATCAAGATCAAAATCTTTTATTTAGCAAAGGAAACAAAAACAAAAGACAACTGAGAGAATGGGAGAAGACATTTGCAAATGACATATCAGATAAAGGGCTAGTATCCAAAATCTATAAAGCACTTATCAAACTCAACACCCAAAGAACAAATAATCCAATCAAGAAATGGACAGAAGACATGAACAGACATTTCTGCAAAAAAAGACATCCAGTTGGCCAATAGACACATGAAAAAGTGCTCAACATCACTCAACATCAGGGAAATACAAATCAAAACCACAATTAGATACCACCTCACACCCGTCAGAATGGCTAAAATTAACAAGTCAGGAAATGACAGATGCTGAAAGGGGAACCCTCCTACGCTGTTGGTGGGATTGCAAGCTGGCGCAACCACTCTGGAAAACAGCATAGAGGTTCCTCAAAAAGTTGAAAATAGAGCTACCCTATGACCCAGCAATTGCACTACTGGGTATTTAGCCTAAAGATACAAACGTAGTGATCCAAAGGGGCATGTGCACCCAAATGTTTATAGCAGCAATTTCTACAATAGCCAAACTATGGAAAGAACCTAGGTGTCCATCAACAGATGAATGCATAAAGAAGATATGGTATATACATACAATGGAATGCTATGCAGCCATCAAAAGAAATGAAATCTCGCCATTTGCAACAATGTGGATGGGACTAGAGGGTATTAAGCTAAGAAAAATAAGTCAATCAGAGAAAGACAAGTATCATATGATCTCTCTGATATGAGGAATTTGAGAGGCAGGGAGTGGGGACATGGGGGGTAAGGAAGGAAAAAAATGAAACAAGATGGGATCAGTAGAGAGACAAACCATAAGAGACTCTTAATCTCATGAAACAAACTGAGAGTTGCTGGGGGGTGGGGAGCGGAGGGATAGGGTGGCTGGGTTTTAAAATTTTTAAAAAAAGAAAGAAAAATAAACAGTCTCACAACTCAGTCTTTTGTTTTCTTCTCTTGCACAGATGTGGACTGCACATTTGGAATTCAAAGAGAGGAAAGCACCTTAAAAAACAGGAGGGGATTAAGTCTTCACTTATATTGAGGAGCACTGAGTGATATGTTGAATGTTGACTCACTCCATTGTGCCCCTGAAACTAATATAACACTGTATGTTAACTACACTGGAACTAAAATACATACATACACACTTCATCAAGCCAAAAAAAAAAAAATAGGAATATGAAGTTTTTATTTCGCAGGGGACAATTTCATGGTTCGAGAAGGAATCTCTACTTGCCTTGTGCCCCTACAGAGAATTCCTAGGCTCTCCTCCAGGGCAGATCAGTTCTAAGCGGTAACAAAGCATGATAATCCCTTAAAATCATGAATATGGGCCACTGACATCTGCACAAACGCTCTTAGCAGCATTACTCATGAGAGCCAAACACTGGAAGCAAGCCAAATATCCGGATAATGATGGAATGACATACAAAATGTGGTATATCCATACACTGAAATACTACAGAGTAATGAAAAAGAACCCAAGTATGGCTACACTCAATGATGCACATGAACTTCATGGACACAATGTTGAACAACACTGGCCAAACACAAAAGAATATATATGAGTCCATTTATGAAGTCCCAGACAGGCAAAACTAATCTATGTATTTGAAGTAAGGAGAGTGGCTACCTCTGGGCAAGGAGGAGGGGAAGTGCTTGGTAAGTGGAAGTAAGTAATCTTCTAGGTTCCTAGTAATGTTCTATTTCTTGACTTGTGTGTTTATTTTCTAATAGTTCATATTAAGGGGTACCTACAGGATCGGTACATTTTTCTTGCTTATTTTTAAATTTTATTTTATATTTTCAGTGTTTCAAGTTTCATTGTTTATGCACCACACCCAGTGCTCCATGCAATACATGCCCTCCATAATACCTACCACCATGTTCACCCAATCTCCCACTCCCCCTCCCCTCCAAAACCCTCAGTTTATTTCTCAGGGTACATTCTTCTTTATACATATTTCAATATAACTGGCTTATTTAAAAAGAGGAAGAGAAGTTACAAGGAAAAACAAAAACCTAACCCAGAGCAAAGTAAGAGTGCACAACTAGATTAGGCTACTTGCCTTCTCATATACAACTACCACCATCGCCTATAGAAAAATGTCCATGCTCTTTGTCATGGAATAGCAGAAGGTTCTTTAAATTCACTAACAGTAACATGCCTTCTCCTCATTTAACTAGCATTTGTACTCACCCTCCTTTACCAAAGCAAGGAGACATGCCACCATCTCTGTGACAGAGTTTTGTCGCCTTAGAGGCAGTTGGTCTCCCTGTATTCAACCAAGATTTTGCCTTTAACTCACAAAAATTGCTGCCCTTATCATTTGTGCCCAGGGGGGCAGGCTTTTTTTTTTTCCAGACAAACTTAGCCACTTAAAGGCTGAAATATTCAAGAAGTTTAATACAAGAGGACATGATGTAGATGACATAAATGCATCTTAGAAGCACTGCATCTATGTCTAGAGAAGCGCAGATCCCTGGTTGGGGGGTTCTCCTTTGCTGATTAGATTGCATCTGGGGTTCAGTTCTGGGCATCAGGCTGTGAAAAGGATAAAAAGCAATCAGACACGACCTCAGGGAAAGACCATGATGATGAAAGAACTTGAATGCACATCATGGAAGCAATGACCAAAACATCTTCCCAGTCCGTGTGCCTTGGCATCATAGCGTGCTCTGAATTGTTTAAAAGCTGGGCCTGGAGTTGGGTCACTCAGCTCTCGAGCAGACCTGGAGAACTGAAGCCCGCATGCCAGTCAGCTATGGCCCAGGCAGCCCTGGTAGGTGTCGTGCAAGCACAGTCCATGCCCAGTGGAGGCCAAAATGTCTTTCCCAGTCCCCTGGAAGGAAGACATGAAAAGTGACACTTGGCACTTGTTACTCAGCCTGAATGTACTGAGCGTAAACAAGAAGATCTATCGCCTTTCCATCTACCCTAGCAGCCAGAGGCAGAGCACGGCTGCCCACCCTGAAAGTGGGGTGGAGGGGCTGCTGCTGACATAGCTCCTCTTCCAGGTGTCCAGAGAGCGCTGTTAGCCTAAGTGCAGCTGGTTACAAGTGGGGCGTAGGAGAAGGAGCCAGCAGGTGCTCCAGTGGATATGCGTCGTGCTATCCTGAGTCCCTGTCTTCACATAGAACAACAACTTCCCTCTGTGTGTACTGATGTACTCCTCCAGGAGGCATCCACACTGCTGGGGGTCTGCTCTGACAACACATGTACCTTCTGCAAAACAGAGCCTCAGCATATTTGGAAATCCTTAACATGAAAAGTTGCATTGGGTTAGAAGTCCTTTCTCACCAACATGAGGAATGTCAACATTCTATTTGTCAATGAAAGTAAAGAGAGAGTTATTAGAATCTTGAATTATAATTTCAACTACTGTATGTTTTTTATAGGTTGGAAGAAATGGTATTAAATTTTTAATCACGGCTTCTTATCCATCATGACTGCTGAGAATTTGAAGAATTCATCATTAACAAGTCTTTCTTTTTAAGATTGTATTTATTTATTTGAGAGAGAGAGAGAGCACAGAGGGAGAGTGAGAGGGAGAAGCAGACTCCCTGATGAGCAGAGAGCTTGATGTGGGGCTCCATCCCAAGACCGATCTCAGGACCCTGAGATCATGACCTGAGGAAGGCAGATGCTTAACTGACTGAGCCACCCAGGCATCCCATCACTAACAAGTCTTGATTAGGAATCGTAAGTAGCCTTTCAAACATAAAACCTGGTATTAAAGGTTATGTTCATGCAACCAAGCTAAGTTTCATTTTCAAACATTTGAAAAGATTTTATTTGGACGCTTTCTACAACTTCAGTGTTTAACATGTTCCCTAGTATTTTATATTTCATTTTCTTCTCATAATTGTATACTATAACAAAAAAAGATAATGAATTTTTCACTACTCCCCCAGACAGACATCCCTAATTCTCCTCAGGTTCACCCCAGGATGCTATGCAAATATCATTTTCAGTATCTGCCGTGGATTTCAAAAGGCTGGGAAACACTGGTTAAAAACAAAAACAAAAACAAACAAAAAAGAACCCAACAAACAACAAAAAATGTTAATGTAGAAAGAGCTACATCATGGGGAACCAAACTGGAAGAACAGCCATGGGGACCATAAATTCAGTTGTTCTGCGTGTCCCCAAAGGGGTGCACTTGGTCCTCACATGAAGGCTCCAGGAAGATGGCTTTTGGTCAAATCCCAAGAGTGAGCTCTGCCCAAAAAGAGAGGCTAGGAAAGTTCTGACAGAGTCTGGCTGACCAACTGTCAGAATGTTGTAGAAGGTGATTCAAACTTTAGAGCATGTCTGGTCTAGGGAACCTGAACCACCTCTTCTGACCTTAAGATTCTCTGATTCCGTAACTGCCAGTTCAGGAAGTCTTCCAGCTTCTCCCTAAATTTCTGGTATGAAAAGACATTAAATCATCTCGGAATGTAAATAAAAAACCACTGGCATGCCATACCTGGCAGAAAGATAGTGAAATAAGATCAATACAACACACACAGAAGGATCTTTATGTCTATTGTCTTTAACCTCGAAAAATTACCCATGGAAACAGAGACATTAACCATGGCTCATGGTTCTAGCCTTTACAAATCATCCACTAACTACTAGATATTAGGAAAGTCAATTTCCTCTAACTTAATTTTCTTACCAAAACAAACAATGGGGATGAGGTAGAGAAGCTTAGTTGATTTCTAGGGGTCTTCTCGGCTGTAAATTTTTATCTAAGATTGTAGATATGATTTCTCTTGGTTTAGCCATCCTCACATATACAATGAATATAGAAGGGTGTCTTTCATGGGGGCTAGTTCAATTCATTTTCCATATTTACTAAATAAGCATACCCTGTATGTGGGGCTCTGTCTTGAACACACATCAAACTTCAGTAGAGAGGAGAGATTACAAAAAGGCCAGCATACCCAATGAGGCCCTTGAAAGACTGAAATGACTCAGATTATATGGAAAATGAGGATGTGGAAGAAAAGAAATCCAAGATGGTGACCATGAGGGAAATGAAATAAGTTCTCTCACCCATCGTGTCCCCTGTAGCAACACAGCAACCATCATGTGTGCCTTGAACAAAAGGCAGGTCATCGCTGCTTTAGGACCGAGGGATTTGCCAGAGGTTCTGGAAATAGAAGACTGGAGGTTGAGTCACAAGTAAATGTGGGTGGCACCAGGGGGAGAGGCGCCTGCTGGTTCACCTGAGACAACATGGAGACCAATTCCCAAAAAGTTACCGACCAGGCTCTAGGAAGCCAGGAGGTTCTATAAAGAGCACAGGTGCTCATCAAAACCTTGTTAGCCTGCCTGGGTGTGGGTGAGTTTTGCAGACTGAGGTTATCCAAGAATTCCTGCCATGCAAATGCAAACCACCCATGTTAATGATACGTGGTGTCTTCTGTTCATTCATCAACTTAATGTCTTTATGTAATATAATTTTTCCATAACAGCATTTGTTGTATATGCCAGATAATCCTGGAAATGCTGGCAAAGGGAGATTTTTCGCCTGGGAGTGTTCTTTGAAATAAACTACTTAGGAGGATCCACGAATCATCAAATGGAAAAGAGGAGAAGCTTCACAAAATGAGTAAGGTCCAGTTCCCGTAGTGCCGGACTTCTAAAGCTACCTGGGTGCACAGACATGCATTCAACTCTTAGTGTGCAAAGGCTGTGAGGACAGAACAGGATGACAAACGTTAAGAGCGTCATCAGCCATAAATCCCAACACACGTCACAGAGAAGGTGTGTCGGGGTTAAGGGTAGTGGTAGTGGTTTGGTCACAGAGCAGTTCCTCATTCCAGCCAACCTCCCTACAATAAAAAGGCCTAATTTTTCTCTCTGATCATCTGGGTAGCATCTAAACAGTGCCTGTTTCTAAAAATCATTATTCTAGGCAAGTTTGTCACTCAGCTGTGCTCTGTCATTTTAACCGAGCGTTCTAACACCACTTCAGTCCGTTATGTAATCCCCGGTTTTCCCCCATTTTGAATGTCTCTTTGTTGTTTATGGCTCTGCTCTCACACGGGAACTTGTCTGAAAGGTCTGGGTGCTTTCAGTCGGGCCTTATCAGAGATCACGGTGGTTGGAACTCTCTGTGTTTTACTGCTTCTATCTCATTAATGCCAGCACTAATTTGTGGTCCAATCCAATACCACCCCCATAAGATCTGCATGAATACACACTGGATTTCAATCTGCCATTCAACAAGCATGAAGTCCTTTATGTTCATTATTAGCCAATCAGACGGCTCCGGGTTCCCTTCTCTGCATTCTTTTCCATAGTGAAATCATTTTGTTATTATCCCAAAGCAGTTACTTGGTAGGAGATATTAGAGAAAAAAGAAAAAAAAAAACAATGACAATGGGAGCAGCCCTTCCTCCTCTTCCTTTTTCTCCAGCGAATGCACCTGTTTTAACCTGTTACTAAAACCTTTAATTGAGACTCCAGTTCAAATGGAGTCGCCAATGTGTTTGTGAAAATCCTCCTTGCCCAAAATAGCTCCTACCCTGAGATATCTTGCAGTATATTATAAAATGGGCCTATTTTTTACCCTCTGAGAAGCAGAAGGACTGTTGAGATGAAAACGAATTCATGCTCCAGCAGAGAATGAAACCAGGTTCCCAACCCAAGTGGACCGATGGACCCAATGCCACAAGCGTCAGGGTGACCTCATTCTGATACGTGCCATGTTCTTTTTCTGAAAACTGGGGCCTGGGGTCATTCCCATGGGATGCTCCTTCATTCAATTTACATGGTTAAATGACTTCCCTTTCACATCATTTCAACCCCATGCATCATTACCAGAAGTACTTCATTCTGCCATAATGTTCTGCGTTTCTTGTTCCAACAAATGCCTTGTCCTTCCTGTTCCTCACGTAATTTTCGGTTCTGCACCAAATTTCACGTGTGCAATGGCTTCAAGTAGGTTTGGCTATTCATATTTTGAGATAAATTGAAACCAGGGTGAAAGTTGGTAAACAAAGGGAAACAATACGCAGCAGAGCGTCTCGTTCGGCAGAAAGACCTAGTGAATTTCCAAAAGGGTCCTTTTTTTTTTTTCCTTTCCTTTTTAATGATCAAAGGCAGAAAATCTCAAAAGTGAGTATTTTCTCACACAATAAGGATCTGAGAACTATTTTTTTTCACCTCCCACTGAGACCTGGTTTCACAGGTTGTGTTCCCCAGGAAGCCAACTCTGAGAAGCTGATTTAGGTCCAGAGGCACATTTGGGCGTGCCCTGGTTCCATACCCATGGAAGAAAAGGAAGCAAGCTGGGCTGTGGAGCAGGTACAAGGTCTCAGCCAACCCCACAGGGAAGTCTAGAGCAAAAATGGCCCTTCCGGGTTCTCCCCCAACGCCAGGAAGGGGAGAGGGGACTTTATATTTCTGCACCAGGAGATGAGGGCTGTCCCCACCAGACGCGTGACCTTGGGCAAGAAGGCACTTTCTCCACCAGGTGGCAATTTCCAGAGAGACATTACCCAAAACCTTCACAGTGGCTAGAGCACTAAGGCCTTTAATCCTCAAGCGGGGATCTGGACGATGCTGCACAGCTTCCAAAGAAGGGTAAAACCCTTATAATATAAAATCTCTGATTAACTACCTTAAGCCAAAACAGGTGAAAGGAGGCGTATTTGCTTGTCAGAAAGCCACAGCCTGAGGGGCAGCATCTAATCTAGTCTGCGAGGGGCCCTGAAATACTATCCGGGTTGGTCGCTGGCAGCACGACTTCCTGCTCTCCGTTTGCCTCCCCCAGCTCACCAGCATCAACAGGAAGGAGCTCAGCCCCTCCTCTGGCACCCTGATTTCTGCACCAGCCCCAGAGGCCCATCTAGATCACCTGGCTCAGGCAGCCAGTGGAGCCTACATCTGTCGGCCTTGCAGGACTATAACCCAAGGAGAAAGAATTCCTGACCAGCTACTACCCCCAGGGCACAGCAAGAGGAGCCGTCTTTCTGTGCAGGAACCACAGCAGTGCGCACTCGGAAAAGTTCAAGACTCCAAGTTAAACCGGAAGGCAAATTATCTGAGGCATCTGGAATTGGCCACCCAGAAGCATTTTGTGGGAGTAGGGCCCAGTGCTAGAGAGCAAGATTCGAGCTCTCCATTTCTTCCCAGTTACTTTCCCCACCAGGGATGTCTTTTGTGGCTTGATCCCTAAGTAGTCTTCTACGAAGACCATCTGTGTTGACTGATGCCAACTATAGGACAAAGAGAAGCCTGCCTCTGAAACAATGCCATATCTGTAGCCTACAGATGATGGACAGAACACCCCAAGATACAAAAAGGCTACATACATTAGCAGACCGAAGACTGGGGCAAGTTCACACACGTGTGACATAAATCACGCTGCCCATGGTGGGCAAAAGGATGCAAGGAAAGCTCTGAAGGAAAGGATTTCCAAAAAACTATAATCATAGAGGAAACCCAACTTCCTTTGTTACTTATTGACATGGGCACGCTGGACTGTGGCCCAAATTTCCAGTCTCTGATCATGAAGAAGGAATTCATTAAAGGTAATCTAGTTAAGCTGCTGGATCCCAGATACATTTTGCCATTAGACATTCAGAATAGAATCTTACATTTCATTAAGATTTGGTCACAGCGTTCCCCAGGAGGTATGGATGTCAGTGAAGTGGAAGAAGTGTACCTTGACCTTCTTAAGAAAGGTATTCCGTTTCCTCCTCAGATGCTGAGGCTGAATCAGCAAGATGAGAGATTGCTCAGGTCTCATTGACTCTTACTGTACCAGCTCTTCTTTTTGAAATTGTTCTCCAGAGCTCTACTATTACATTGGCCCCAAACCAGATCAGACAATTGCACAGTGAACTGGATATGGTGAAAATGAATGTGAGGGTGCTGTCCACCATCCTGAAGCAGAGCCCCTGTATTCCTGGGTCTGAAAACCATGAAGACGTAGAGTTACTGCAGAAACTTTGTAAGATGGGTCAGGAGACACAGGTCAAGATCGTGGATCTGCTCTTGGTAATAGAGAATAAAGATGTAACTGTTGCACTAATTTAAGAGAACGAGGATTTCAATCATGCTATCCTTGGATGAGAGCTTTACTCGAAAACAACAAAGGATTTTGGAGCAAAATAAGAACCAGAGGGAAGATGCCAGTAGCACCAGTGAACTTCCTGTTCCTGTGACCTCCCTGACCTAAGTTCCAGCCCTTCAGTGCATCGGGCCACTCTGGGAGAGCTCAGCCCCATGAATGCTCAGCTTTCAGACTTAAAGTCCTGCTCTAACAACTGGAAACCAAGTCTTCACAGATGGATTTGTTAGCTCTGATAAACACAGAAACACCCCTGTTTACTCAAACGACCAGGCAAAACCTCACCTGAAGTCCTACATATGAGAGTGTTCCAGAATATTCAAATGCAATGTTCCTACTGTAGCCAGTCTACAGACCATTCCAGAAACACTGTCAAGCCAGAGACTGTCATCCTTGCCCCGTAATCACTCAACAATGACAAAGAATGATCTCCAGCCACCCAATTACTACGAGGTAATAGAGTTTGATCCCTTAGCTCCTGCTGTCACTACAGAAGCTATGTATTTAAAAAATTGATGTTTATCACAACAAAAGAGCTCTAAGTCACAGTGACTGTTGAGGTGAAAGTGGATGACTGGCACGTTAGCTACATAAGAGACGCCAATTCTCTAAAAGGTAGACCTTGGGGTGCCTGGATGTCACGGTAGTTTAAGCATCTGCCTGTGGCTCAGGTCATGATCCCAGCATCCTGGGATCGAGCCCCACATGGGGCTCCCTGCTCAGTAGGGAGTTTGCTTCTCTCTCTGCCCTTCACCCCACTCATGCACGTGCTCTCTCTCCCTCTCTCAAATTAATAAATAAAATCTTTTTTAGAAAAAATTATACATCTTGGGCAGCTCTGAAGCTCAGAATACAAGACCTACCTGTGCATGAAAACCATGGTGGAACATTTCTCTTCTGCAGTAATGAAGTTTAACAGAATAGGAACAGTTCCAGAGTAACATTAACGGTTGCTGAGCACAGCACTACCTTTATCTCAAAAGACCTCGGTTTAACATACACTCACTTAAAACTTCAGCAGAAGAAAAATTCACTGTACTAATGCCAACCAGTTTAGTTAGAGCATTTATGGTTCACAGGCCTTCCTACATTTATAAGAGAAGACCTCGCACAGCTGTGAGAAGAATAGATAAAGATTACTTTATTACAAAATAATAGATAAGACTAGGGGGCACCTGGGTGGCTCAGTCGATAAGCGTCTGCCTTCGGCTCAGGTCATGATCCCAGGGTGCTGGGGTCGAGCCCCCGCATCAGGCTCCCTGCTCAGCAGGAAGCCTGTTTCTCCCTCTCCCACTCCCCCTGCTTGTGTTCCCTCTCACTGTGTCTCTGTCAAATCAATAAATAAAATCTTTAAAAAAAAATAATAAGATTATGGATTGCCTTCATTTAACTAAAGTAGAATGTAAAAGTCAATTTGTACTTCTTAACAGATGAACACAGGGGAAGGGAAGGAAAAAATAAAATAAGTTAAAAACAGAGAGGGAGGCAAACCATAAGAGACTCTTACCTCCAGAGAACAAACAAACTGAGGGTTGCTGGAGGGGCAGGGGGGCCAGGGGAAGGCTAAGTGGGTGATGGGCAGTAAGGAGGACACTTGTTGGGATGAGCACCGAAATTACTGTAAGTGACAAATCACTAAATCCTACTCCTGAAACCAACACTACACTGTATGTTAACTTCAACTTGAAAAAAACCTCAGAAGAAAAAAAGGCAATTTGTCCTTCTTTTTATATAAATGTTCTTGTTTAGAATAATCACTTGTAAAAGCTTTGATGACTGTAGTTAAATCATATGTCAGGCACCCTGAAGAGGCCACTGAACACTGTACCAGGTTGCTTTTGATTCTTTGTGATTCTGTTATTCTTTATAATACCAAATGTTCCTTTCTTTCCCCCTTTTTCCTGCAATTTGATATTTCTATTTGGTACAAACATCCAGAATAAATTGTGCGTTTGTTTATGTCACAAATTATGATGACAAATTTCCACTGAAACAAAACAGCTCACCCAAAAAAATGTAGTTCCAGCCCATGTTCATGAAGGACAAACTTCTGTTACTCCTGGTGTAAAAGAAAGTAAAGAACTGGGTTTACATCTCGGTGCCTTAAAGCCACATTTCAACTTCCCCCAGACTCTGCTTCTCCACGAGGGTTGAGGCTCAGGGTACGAACTCCATCTTCCTCGAAGGGCTTCCGTGAGAGACAACGAATGTGAACGCACATTATAGACCACAGAGCGCTCCACAGAGAGAGCTTCTGGTATCTGGCACGGAGTAAGTGCTCGAAAGATCTCTGTTGAACAGATAAAGGACTAGGATTCCAGTACCTCGCATTCCAGAGGGAGCCTGTGGCCTTGGGCTTCCTGCCAGCACACTGCCAGGTGGGGATCCGTCTAGCAGTCGGTGTCACAAACAGGAGGGCGGAGTGTGAAGTGGAGGCATGCTCTCCGCTGTGACAAACAGCACAGCGAAAAGACAAGAATGTTCTCTCCCCCGACGGCATGGCGTTGCTCTCGAGCACCAGGAGAGGTCTCCAGAAGCAACGGCTGTCATTGCCTGCTTGCGTCTGAAAAATAGGTCTTTATCAATGATGCCTCCCCCAGAAATGATCTGTATGATGACACGCTCCACCGCTCCAGGGAGAGCTCTCCCTGAGCACGCTCTCCCTGCGAGCCACCTGGTTTTTGGGGTCCTGTGGAGACACTGTCAGAGGAGGTGGATTCCACAGTCCTAAAATGCAAAAAAGCTCTGGAAACCAATTTTCTGCCCTACCCCATTTGGTGGTAAAACCTGACCTGAGCTGATAATGCGGTTGCTTATGATGTGTATTTCCTCTTCCTGGTGTATTTCACTTAGTAGAAATATGACGGCGCTCGGTCATCGAGTGCTACCGACCCCTGCCGGTGGCGGTACCCAGCATACGGCGCAGGTGCTGTAGGGCCCAGCCCAGGCTCCCGTTGGGG
This sequence comes from Lontra canadensis, assembly GCF_010015895.1. NCBI lineage: Eukaryota > Metazoa > Chordata > Mammalia > Carnivora > Mustelidae > Lontra > Lontra canadensis. Next base: position 32,588,265 of record NW_022630995.1, read on the forward strand.
ACTCCAGCAGATCTGTAAGATTCGTCAAAATCTATTGAAGAGTTTCTATGTATCAGAAACTGTTCTAAATCCTTTGCATCTGTTATCCAAATTTCTCTTCACATAATCTGAGCATCTGTTCCCTTTTACAAATGAGGAAACTGAGGCGCGTGGAGGCTCCAGGAATTGCGCCATCACACAGCAAGTAAGCAGTGGAGCTGGGGATTGAAACCTGGCAGCCTGAACCCAGTTTGCCTCCTCCCTTGGCCACAGACTCATCTTGGCAAATCCTACAGGAGTCAGCCACAGGTGAAATGAGCTGCCCCTTAGGAGACATATTCAAAATCTGTGGTGACTGTGGTAGTTGTAATTTCTACTTGTACTAATTAGGGTCCTCCAGAGAAACAGAACCAGTAGAGTGTAGCTGTGCGTATGTGTTGGGGGGGGGTTAGAGAAAGAGAGATTTTAAGGAGGCGGCTCACATATTTATGGAGGTTGGCAAATCCAAAATCCTGAAATCTGTAGGGCAGGCTGGCAGGCTAGGGAAGGGCTGATCTTACAGCTTGAGTCTGAAGGCATTCTGGAGGCAGAAGTCCCTCTTCCTGGCGGGACCTCTGTCTTTTTCTCTGAAGGCCTTCAGCTGATTCCATGAGGCCCGTTATGGAGGGTGACCTGTTTTACTCAAAGTTTACTGACTTAAATGTTAATCACTTCTAAAAAATACCCCCACAGGGGCTCCTGGGTGGCTCAGATGGCTAAGTGTCTGCCTTGGGCTCAGGTCATGATCTCTAGGTCCTGGAATCGAGTCCTGCATCAGGCTCCCTACTCAACAGGGAGTCTGCTTCTCCCTCACCCTCTGCCTCTCCCCCTGCTTGTACTCTCTCTGTCTCTCTCTCTCAAATGAATAAATAAAATCTTTAAAATAAATAAATAATACCTTCACAGCAACATCTAGAGTGGAACATGACCACATATTTGGCCCTAGCCAAGTTGATGCATAATATTAACCATCATGCTGCTCTTAACATTATCCAGTCTGAACTGGGTCTGTTTATGCTTAAGATTATTGTTTCATGAGACTGAAAAATGAGCAATTTAGCAGATAATTCAATGTTGCTCTTGAAGAAAGAGATGCTTCTGATCGCAGGCCCCATCTGACCCACCTCTGTGCAGACAGGGTATGGGGGTTAATAAGAAACAAGCTGGGCCCCCTCGTTTTCACTGGAAAAGGCTGCCTCCTGCATCTACGGCATTGCATCTGTTAGTACCACTCAGTGCACAAATGACAGAAATTCAACTTGAACCAGATTAAGCAAATAGAGGCTTATTATCAGGATGCTGAGACCAATGAAGATAAACTGAGCCTCTCCTTCCTCTGATGCTTCGAGTCAAGCAATTAGCAGACATTTCACTAATATCAAATGAGGGAAGGGGCAGCTAAGGAATGAAGCAGAAGTTCCAGCCTCACACAGCTCCTGAATATGACCTTCAACGTCCATGCCCTCCAGCCATCTGCCACCAACCACCTCCAGCCCACCGGATGTGGGATCAGGGAGTCAAAAAAGTCCTACACTATAACTACTTTATTCCAAATCAGAACGGAAATGAATTGAGGGTATATCTTTATATATCTCATCTTCCAACTGGCAGAAAACAGAAATGGCTCCTAAAAAGGGATGGATGAGATAAGAGACACCCATGGCCCATTTTCTTTATCAGAAATGAAGACTTCAGGGCCCTTCAGGGACTCTAGGGCCTTGAACGGGTTGGTGGGGGAGGAGGGAGAGTAAATAATCTGGAGCGTAGGGACTCCAGCACATTGGAATATAATCTACCCTCAGTACCACAAGTGAATTCTCATAGACTATGTTAGACAAAATCAGATTACAGAACAGAAGATGGGTCTTCCAGTAAAGATTTCCCACAGCTCCAATTACGTTTTCCCCATTCCTGAGGGTACAAAAAGGAAGGAAAAAAAAAAAAAAAAAAGGCCTGAAAGAAAACTAAATATCTAGCCTTCAAATAACTGGGAGTGGGAAATGATGGAGTTTCAGATCCAGTAGAAGAGGCAAGGGGAATTCATTCACTACACATGAAGACAGATAAACATTTTGGAAAAGCTTCTCCAATGAAGGATAAACAAGATGAAATGAGAGGACAAGACACTATTCAAACACAGGAAGCAAAAGAGGAGGAAGAAATGCATGGGAAGAAGGAGGGAAAGGAGGAAGGAAAGGAGGGAGAGGGGGTCTGGCAGGGTAGCCCAGAGATGTTTCCTAACCAGCCGCTCACATGGCAGGACCTGGGCTGGGTTTTCTCATTGCTCTGTGTCCCTTGGTTCCCACCCAACTTCTGGCCAGGATTCCCTCTAGTCTTCCCACCTGTGAGGCACCCGACATCCACCTGACCAATTCCTTCTTCTGCTTACGTGAACCAAAGTTGAATTTCACTGTTTAAAACCAAGAACCTAAAATGATACAGATGGTGAACAATAATCCATTTCAACAGAAAACTAAGATTAAGTTACCAAGAGAACCAGAGATACAAAACACGTATAGATGTTTCAAACTTTGCCAAAATATAATAAAATAATACAACGAAAACAGGAGGCAGGGAAGGAAAATGGAAGTGGGGGTGTTAATTTCCTCAACCTTTCTTAGCAGGGAATTAAGAGATGCTAATTAAAATAGAGACATGTAGTTTTAAGAACCATAATGACTCATAATGTTTCTTCTAATCATTTTATAAATCCTAGAGTGAAACTTCAGGGAATGTAGGTGACGAAGCTTAAGTTGGGGAGAACAGACTTTACCGAAAAGCTCGCAGCTGCTTCCTTCAACCACAAATTCAGCAAATGTGTCTACGAGGTGCCACGCATGAGGCTGAGTGCTGGGCTTATCCTGGAGGAGAACGTGACACAGTCCCTGCCTTCATCAGGCTGACCGTCTGGTGAGAGAACCCAGCTGAACATCAAGTGGACAAATAAATATGAAATTCTAACTGTGATAAATGTGTGAAGGAAAAGAACGCACTTGACAAAGGGTGAGCAAGACACTCTTGACAAGGAGAGGGCGACATTTAAAAAGAGACTTCAAAGTTGGGGAAAAAAACAGTCTCACCAAGATGGAAGGGGAGGTAATGCCAGACAGAGGGGACCACAGGTACAGCAATCCCAAGAAAGGTACCTTAGTCCGCTGGGGAGACGATAACAAAAATACCATAGACTGGATGGCTTATAAATAATAGAAACTTATTTCTCCATCAGGGGAGCAACAGGATGACTTGCACAGGTATGGCGTCTGCTGTGCTGTGGTTGGAAAGTGGTCTGGTGGGCTGCGAGCACAGAATGGGGAAGACAGGTTAGAGCAGTGGTCCAGGGGAGGGGAGAACTGATGTGTCCGTTCCATTGGGCTGATGGCAGTGAAAATGGAGATGAAGACCTACTGGAACACCATTTTGGAAGTAAAATCAAAATCTGAGGTGATGGATTAGATGCAAGAAGTAGGGGAGAGAAAGAAATCAAGAAGGATTCCAGGTTTCTGGGGGTAGGCTACCGAGTGATAACCGTTTACTACAGTAAATGCTCTGCGATACATGTTTTGGAGAGGGACTCTTAAGAAGCTCAGACATGTCATTACTGAGACACTCGGAAAACATCCAAGCAGACATGTCAGATATGCCACTGCTTCTGAAGCTCAGAAGAGAGGCTTCAGCTGGAATCATCAAGACACTGAAGCTATTTAAAAACATGGGAATGGAGAGGATCCCCAAAAATGAAGTGTGGAGGAAAGGGGGGTCCTAGGACCAATTCCCGAGACAATCAGGCACTCACAGGTAGAATAGAGGAGAAGGATCTGGGGGGTTAGATATAAAACCAGAAGATATAAAACCCCAGTGTAAAAGAGGAGGGGGTTTTCAACTCTGTTGACTGCCACTCCTGAGCCAAATAAAGTGAGGACTGAAGAGGGTCCGTCAGACCGGGCAATCCATAAATCCGATAGGTGTATTTTTGGTGGAGATATGAAGACAAGAGACAGGCAGCTCTTTTGAGAAGGCCAACAGCGATGAGAAGCAGAGAAATGGAGCAATTACAAGAGAAAGATGGGGTGAAGGGAGGAGCCTGAGAAAGAGGAGCCTGTGTGACCCAGCAGAAAGTGGGGAGAGGGAGGGAAGGGAAGAGGAGAAGGCACAAAGGTAACACGTGCAGGGAGGGCGTGATGGGGAGAGAGGGCAAGGGGACGGACGCAGACACAGGAAGATCTATCTGCAGACGAGGGGATGGCAAGACAAAGGCGTTCCCATGTAATTGCTTCTATGTCCCAAGGAAGACTAGTTTCATCAGAGGCAAGCTAGTTGGGAGAAATGAGGAAGGGGAGGGAGGTCTGAAATACCAAGCAAGTCATCAAATGGTCAGTGGGAGAGTGGGAAGCAAGTCTATTTCGAGGCTGAGGTAGGACGGCTACACAGACCATGTGGCAATGCCCAGGGGCACAGGCGCCAGTTCAGAGAAGGGACGTGCTTGGGGTCGAGGTCAGAACTTTGCCAGATACACGGGACCCGAAAATGAAAAAATTTTTTCAATTCTTTTACACTGATTGCAATGATCGCAGAATCTAAGTGGGACCATGAGCAAAGAAAGGGCAAGAAGGAACTGTAAGATACAGAGAGGAGTTTGACCCGCATACCTGGGGTCTCAGCAACACAAAGCACTGTCACAGCAGGGAACCCGGCAAGACAACCACAAGCACAGGAGATTTCAGGGGAAGAGAGTGATGTGTGGAACATTCTAGAAATGGTGGAGTGTTTGACGATGACTTGTGCTTACATGGAATGGAATGCTGATGAAAGCCACTGGCTCGGGTACTGGATGGGTCAACTGTTAAATGCTGTCATCATCAACAATGTCAAGCACTGGCATGACCAGAAAGATCTCTGGCCATGGACAAGCCTCCACGCACTGAGTGGGAATGGAGGAACAAACATGGAAGGGCAGGGTCTTCAGCACCTTATCCTGCAGCCTCTCTTCTTCCCCCAACTCTTTCCTCATTTGGCTCCTGCCAGCCTAGAATCTACCATCTTTTTCTGCTGAGGAAATCAGCTTGAAGAAATAAAGAAGTAGTGGGATAAAGGAAAACATAGGGTGGAAATGTCTCCTTGACCCTGTGTATATGTGGGGGCCAGAAAAATCAAGTTACTGATCAGGAACAGTCTAGACAATTTTCGCTCCCTCTGGAGACTCCACATTCTGGGTCATAGCAACTCCATTCAGGATAAAGAGACAGCCCAGGAGAGACTGTAAGATCTACCAACGGAAGCGTCCTGCCTGGGAGGAAGAAAGGAAAACGGAGATGGGAAGAGGAGGAAATACACAGGAAACCAGCCCCTATTATGTGCCAGACTTGTGTAAGGCTCTGCAGCACGGCACAAAGCCATCGCATTCAAAGTGCAGATACCACAAATTCATATATTCCAACAATTCTCTGGGGTAGTATTATTAGGGAGTGAACTGTGTCCCCTTCAAATGCATATGTTGAAGCCATATGTCCAAACAGAGTCACACGGGGGGTTAGTGCTTCAACATATGCATTTGAAGGAGACACAATTATAGTAAAATGAAATCGTAAGGGTGGGTCCTAATCCATAGGACTGGTGTCTTTACAAGAGGAGGAAGAGACATCACTGATGTGTGCACAGAGAAAAGCCCATGTGAGGACAGGGAGAAGGTGGCCATTTGCAAGCCAGGAAGAGAGGCCTCAGGAGAAACCAACCCTGCCAGCACCTTGATCTTGACCTTCCAGAGTCGAGAACTATGAGGAATTAATTTCTGTTATTTAAGCCACCCAGCTTGTGGCATTTTGTTTGCCAGCTCTAGCAAGCTAATATAAACAGCAAGTGTTCTTTGTCCTCATCATCAGTATATTAGGAAAATTCTCTAATAGGTAGAAGCGAAGCCATTTGAGCAAGGGGTTGATGTTTTGTAATTTACGGGAAAATGCCATGTAGGCCAGCAGTGACCCTGAGCGTCCATGTCAGATGGTATCTTTCATGTTACTTCATTTAATCCATATACAACTTTATAAAATAAAGAGAATTAAGATGAAGAAAAAGCAGCTCAGAGGACTTCAGTAACTTGATCAAATTCAACCACACACTGAGGAGAAGCTGAAATTTGTATCCAAATAAGCCTATTCCAAAACTCCCGTTTGATGATCTTATCATACTGCCTCCAATGTAAGTTCTAGTATAAAAGAGATGTGCTAATCTCGGTGGTGCCTTTACGCTGCCAGGGAGGGTCTGCTAGACGCTCCAGCCTGCAACAGTGAAGTGGGTCTGACTGACACTATGTTAGAGATGTACAAACTGAAGCCCAGAGAGGTTGAGTGACTGCCCAAAGCCACACAAATTAGCAAGTTGCAACCCATCTGTTTACTGCCCCTTTTTTGCCCTCTTCACCTCATACTCCACCACTGAACGTTCCCTCTTCCCATACGCAGCTTTTCCTAGGCGATCCATAAACACAAAAGGGCCCTTCTCCTGTTTGACACATTATTTCTATCCTTTTAGTACCATCAACATTATCAAAAGTCATTTACAAAACAAGTAAGGTAGCAATAGTCCAACAATGAATTTGCTCCCCAAAAATAAATAAATGGGGGCACCTGGGTGGCTCAGTGGGTTAAGCCTCTGCCTTCGGCTCAGGTCACGATCTCAGGATCCTGGGATGGAGCCCCACATCAGGCTCTCTGCTCAGCAGGGAGCCTGCCTGCCTCTCTGCCTCCTTGTGATCTCTCTCTGTCAAATAAATAAATAAAATATCAATAAATAAATGAAGATCATGTTAGAATTAAAGAGCAGTTGCAGTCATTGAATAAATTTCTAGCTCTTCTTCTTGATGCACAGTAGTTTTACTTCGGCTGACTTATGAACTTCACCCTACAGATTAATCTGGCTCTCTAGAAAGAGCGTAAGAATTAATATTCAGCCAAGATGGGAATCTTTTTTCATCTTCATTTTAGTGGAAATCAATCTGTTAAGATATTGTTGAGTGCAATTTGTTACTTACTCACTCCCACTTTTCTGCTCAAGTCGGGGTGCTTGAAAATATCTGTATAAACACTTCCTGTCAATACAACCAAGATTTATATGACCAAGTTACTGTAACTGTTATCTCTGAGAGCACTATGAATTATGCTGTGTGATGTGAGATTTTATTGAATTTATGTAATAGAGAAGTGATCAATTAAAAAGAAAACTCACAATGATTTTTGCCTCCAGCAGGCAGTATGTAGAAATGACTTCTGGATAGGAGAGATACAACCAAAAAACTGGACGTGGCCCTCTTCGTGTTCCCTAGTCTGGCCTGGAGGCCTTCCCGTGTCTTCTGTAACACATTACCCACGGTGGTCGCTAAGCAGAATGCTGCACTTACAATACCATTTAGCCAGATCCTGAGAGCTGGGATTTATGCAGGTGTCTCTCTGTGTGTCTGTCTGCCTGCCTGCCTGCCTGTCTCTCTCCTACAGCTTCCATAACAAAGTACCACAGAGCAGCTTAAACAACAAAAATGTACCCGCTCCCAGGTCTAGAGGCTGGAAATAGGAAATCAAGCTGTGCCAGGACCACAGACAGACCCTCTGAAGGTACTGGGGAAGAATCCGCCCCTGCCTCTCTCCCAGCTTCTAGGGCTTTTTGGCAATCTTGGCATCCCCCAAGTTGTAAATACATCACCTGAACACTGCCTTCATGTTCATATGGCATTCTCCCTGTTTGCCTATCTGTGTCCCAATTTTCCTTTTCTATAAAGACACCCGTCTCCTCGGATCAGGGGCCCACTTCACTTCAGGGTGCCCTCATCTTCACTAATTACATCTTCAAAGAGCCTATTTCCAAATAAGTCACGTTCTAGCATACAAGGGGTTAAGACTTCAACACATGCATTTTGGGTAACACAATCCAACCCATTACGCCAATACCTGCGCAATATATAAGCATGTTTTTCTACTATTTTCCTTGTAATAAATGAAACTAAAAACTAATAATAGTAATACCTACCACAACCTTAATTCTTTCTTCCCTTTCACAGCCCAAAGAGTAATCTTTATTTCTCTATCCACGTAACTCTCGAACCCACTTTACTCTGGTCTGGCACCAAACATTCCCAACAATGTCACCAATAATCACCTAACTTTTAAACCATCTTTTTTTTTTTTTTTAATTTTACTTTCAAGGAGGCTAAATGCCCAGCATGGAGCCCAGCATGTGGCTGGAACTCATAACCCTGAGATCAAGAGTCAGATGCTTAACCAGCTAAGCCACCCAGGGGCCCTTAAATCATCTTAACTTTTTAAATCCTGATCCAGCTAAACCTCCCTGTGGCTTTTGAAACTGTGAATCCCAGGGCGCCTGGGTGGCTCAGTGGGTTAAAGCCTCTGCCTTCAGCTCAGGTCATGATCTTAGGGTCCTGGGATCGAACCCCGAATTGGGCTCTCTGCTCGGCAGGGAGCCTGCTTCCCCCTCCTCTCTGCCTGCTGCTCTGCCTGCTTGTGATCTATCTCTCTCTGTCCAATAAATAAATAAAATCTTTAAAAAAAAAAAAAAAAAGAAAAAAGAAACTGTGAATCCCGTCATCCTTGGAGAACTGCATCCTCTCCGAGTGTCAACATTACCATCTTGAGATTTTCTTCTCTCCTGCTCCCAGGTGCCCTCTGCTGCCTCCTCCGGAAACATCCTGGGAATTCTGTTCGTATGCCACCTGTCTTCTCCCAATCATCCGTCCTTGCTCCCATCATCACCCACCGCTTCTCTGCCAATGGCTCCAGTCCTGTCATCTAGCGCACAGCTCCCTTGTGAGTTCTAGGACATCCCCAAGGACTTTACTTTCACCTCCTTCTGTGTGTCCCAAGTCACCTAAAATTCAACATCCCTCAAATGGAAATCTCCCTCCTCCCGTGACCTACACTGAAGAATGGCACGGCCGCTGAGGCAGATGCCCTAGTCAGACACCTGGGAGTCAACCTGCCTCTTGTTAACCACTCTTACCCCCAAACAGAAACTCATGTAGAATTCCAGCACACCTTCCCAAAGAAGACCTTGGCAATGTGATGCACAATGTAGAACAGAGTTGAAAGTGGACTCCCAAGTAGTCTGAAATTTGGGTTGTTTTCACAAGGACACACGGTAAACTTGAGCTGCTCAAAGTCACTCAGCGGAGTACATGGCATTGTTCCACCTGCTTTTTTAGGAACCTACTCTTCCATATGGCTTTCCTCCCCACCCCCATTTCCAGCTCCTGCACCTGTGTGCACCCGACCTGGGCTCTGGGGCCAGCTGGACACACTTCACAGTGCCCAGGGCCACCATTCCTTGGGGAACCCACAAAAAAATATTTTTAAAGATTTTATTTATTTATTTGACAGACAGAGATCACAAATAGGCAGAGAGGCAGGCAGAGAGAGAGGAGGAAGCAGGCTTCCTGCAGAGCAGAGAGCCCGACTCGGAGCTCTATCCCAGGACCCTGGGATCATGACCCAAGCCGAAGGCAGAGGCTTAACCCACTGAGCCATCCAGGTGCCCCCCACAAAAATGTTTTAATTGAGGTTCTTTTCAAGTCGGAAGAAAAAATGAATACAATCCACAAGCGTGTATTATATTCCTCTATGTGCCAGTGCAATCGTAAAGTATAACTTCACATTATTTTATGGAGGAAGGAGCCCACAAGCCAAAGTCCGCCGGGGACAGAGCAGCCTGGTTGGGTCTGCCTTCCCTCTCTGACTACCTTGCCATGGGCCCTTCTTTTAGCTAAGAAGGAAAAGATCGATGTATTAACTCCCACCGAAGCACTAAAGCTTGGTAATTCACCGGGTACCCATCAAAGGGAGATCTGTTTCAAACTTGTCCGAATCCAAAGAGAAGGAAACTTTTCTTAACACTTAATGCTTCTTTTTCTTTGAAGTGTAGAGGAAGTATATAAGCTTTGTAGGAATTTCAGAGAATTCACAAAAGTTTAAAGATAGAAATAAAATCATCTATAGTACCAGAAATAATCACTATTAACAAGTTAATGTATTTTCTCTTGATATCCATGTGCATGTATATATTTGCTCTTAATCAAGTGGAATTCCTTTTTTTACTTATAATTTTGTCATGAGCAATTTCCTATAGCATTAAATATTTATGATTTTTAATGCCATAATATGTTTGTTCAAACATTTTTGTCCACATTCCTAATTATTTCCTTAAGATAAATACTTTAAATGAGATTACCACATCTAAAGCTATTAACAATTTTAAAGTTTTCTGATGCACAATGTCAATTTTTTTACCAGAAATGTTATATAACCTTCTCATCCTTAGTGCAAATTTCCCTATACCCCAAGCAAAAACGGACATTACACTTTATAATCTCTAAGAGTCTGATATGCGAAAACTGGAACTTCTTTGTTTCAAAATGCATAAATTGATTACTTGTGACATTAAAAGTATTTTTTTTAAAGATTTTATTTATTTATTTGACAGAGAGAGACACAGCGAGAGAGGGAACACAAGCAGGGAGAGTGGGAGAGGAAGAAGCAGGCTTCTGTGGAGCAGAAAGCCTGAAGTGGGGCTCGATCCCAGGAACCCAGGATCACTACCTGAGCCGAAGGCAGACGCTTAATGACTGAGCCACCCAGGCGCCCTTATAAGCATTTTTTAAAACACTTACTAAACAGTTGTTTCTTCAGTGAAATTTTGTTCATGAACTTAAATTATGATATTGGGGGGATGATCTTTTATTCTTATACGGGCTCACTATATGATAAAGATGTTAACTTTTATATGATTGCACATTTTGGTCCAAGTTTATATGCTTTTCTTTTTTTTAATCATTTTTTTAATTTATTTTCAGCATAACAGTATTCATTGTTTTTGTACCACACCCAGTGCTCCATGCAATCCGTGCCCTCTCTAATACCCACCACCTGGTTCCCCCAACCTCCCACCCCACCCACCTCTTCAAACCCTTCAGATTGTTTTTCAGAGTCCATAGTCTCTCATTGTTCACCTCCCCTTCCAATTTCCCCCAACTCCCTCCTCCTAACTCCCCATGTCCTCCATGCTATTTGTTATGTTCCACAAATAAGTGAAACCATATGATAATTGACTCTCTCTGCTTGACTTATTTCACTCAGCATAATCTCTTCCAGTCCCATCCATGTTGCTACAAAAGTTGGGTATTCATCCTTTCTGATGGAGGCATAATACTCCATAGTGTATATGGGCCACATCTTCCTTATCCATCCGTCCGTAGAAGGGCATCTTGGTTCTTTCCACAGTTTGGCAACCATGGCCATTGCTGCTATAAACATTGGGGTACAGATGGCCCTTCTTTTCACTCCATCTGTATCTTTGGGGTAAATACGCAGTAGTGCAATTGCAGGGTCATAGGAAAGCTCTATTTTTAATTTCTTGAGGAATCTCCACACTGTTCTCCAAAGAGGCTGCACCAACTTGCATTCCCACCAACAGTGTAAGAGGGTTCCCCTTTTTCCACATCCCCTCCAACACGTTTTTTCCTGTCTTGCTAATTTTGGCCATTCTAACTGGTGTAGGTGATATCTCAATGTGGTTTTAATTTGAATCTCCCTGATGGCTAGTGATGATGAACATTTTTTCATGTGTCTGATAGCCATTTGTATGTCTTCATTGGAGAAGTGTCTGTTCATATCTTCTGCCCATTTTTTGATCATCAAAATCAAAAGTTTATATGCTTTTCAATTGCATATTGTGTTTTTAATCATACAGAAATTCTTAATTCAAATGTAATAAAATTGATCAGCTATGTTTATTTCTGGCCTTTTGTCATCAAAAGCTACTTATTTTCATTCTAACATTCTAAGGAGTTTTGTTTTTACATTAAAATATTCTCCAAATTGAATGTATTTTGATGTAAGCAGTGAGGAAACACATTGTCATTCTTTATTCCTAAGGAATTAGAAAATTACTCAAAAATTATTTTCGAAATAAAATCCATCCGGTTACTCCCTGATTTCTGTTTTCCTTTATTCAACTGGAAGCGAGTCTGCTTCTTGACTTCCTCATCTGATTCGTCATCTGCTGCCTCACTCCTGGCCAAGCACTGTTTTAGTATTTGTAAACTTACAATGTGTTTTAAAAACCTACTGAGCTGGGCCCCCATTTTTTGATCCTGCTTTCTGAAATCCTGTTGGTTACCCTCGTACTTTTTTTTCTTTCAGACAAAGGGAGAGCAGCAGAGTGATGGAGAGAGACAGAGAGAGAACGAGAAGGTAGAGAGAGGGCATGGAAGATGATCCGAGGTCATTTTCATTCCTCATCAGCCTGATTGACTCCTGCTAAAAAGATTCCGTTTCCACACCAGTGAATACACTGTGACCTAGGCACAGTCCCATAAATTATGTCAGTCCCCCACTCTTTAGTGTCAATATCTAATTTATCAATTTCATTTTTTTTAAGACTTTAAGATCCAAAGCATATAGACAAGTCTTTCGTATCTTGGGGACTAAGAAATAAAGTGATTAGAGCAGTGGACATCCTAATGACCAATATTCCAAGATTTTTTATTTCTTGCAGAGAAACACTTGGACAAACATATCTCTGTGGCAGGGATTCCCATCCCAGGACGTACTTTGCTGACAAGCACCATTAATAAAATTTCATGGATATCAAAGTTCTGAGGTTTTATCATGTCATGTTTTAGACAGTCTACTGCAGATGGTAAATACCCACCCCTCCAAACCACAAAAATGCTTATAAGTTTTAGGTACCATAACCCAGAGCATTAGGAACGGTTTCCATGTGATCACCAGATGAGGGACTCAAGTAAAAATAGGTTTTCAGAGAAGGTGCAGAGGATGTCAATCTCTCTCTCTACTACCTAGATCTGTACTCCATCTTGAAACTTCCAGATGAACCACCTCTCCCAGCCTGGCAGCTGGCTCTGTGCAGCAGCAAAAAGGCCAGCCCAGTGGCCAGTAGATCCACCTCCCAAGCCCACCTCTACTACTCCTTCGCTTAATGATGCCAAGTCGATCACTTTACTTTCTGTGATTCCGTTTCCTTCTCTACAAAATGGATAAAACAATGCCGAGTTTTGGGTGGTTGTGGGGATCGAAGGGGTTAATGCATGCAAAATACTCCACATGAAGCTTGGCAGGGAAACAGGCTTCTTATAAATCATGACATATTTTACTGGGGTTTTGAGGTTTAAAGGATTTACGTTTTTTTAAATCAAGCATATTAAATCACAGGCCCTAGAACATTGTTGTCACTCAATAAATGTCAGGCAACAAGTTAATAAGGAAGTATCTCTCCAGAATAATGAATTTTAAAATTCCTGAAAACTTCTTACAGTATCATTTTTTAAATTCAAATGTTATATGTATTTTCCTATTCACCAATGTAATACAAAGAGAAAGAAGTAAAAAGGAACAATTCTATTACATACGATATTAATTTGCAGTGTATGTTTTTAAACCGCAGTTTCACACTATACAGACATTCCCCACCTTGACAACACATGTTCCTAAAGCCGGATGTGAATAATCCGCCCATTCTGAACAGACTTCTATTCCCACACAACTACAAGGTATTATAAATTCTCTAAATTATCCTTACTTTGGGGGCACCTGGCAGGCTCAGTCAGTAGAGCATGCGACTCTTGAGCTGGGGTCATGAGTTCAAGCCCCATGTAGGGCATGGTGCCTACTAAAAAATAGTAATAATAAATAAAATAATCCCCACTTTTAATCTTGCCATTTTCCTTTGTAATAAATACAAAGGAGCAATACATCTGGCTCAAAAACAGGTGGTCTAGCTGAGGTGAAGACTGACCCTCTCTTGTCTTCATAGTAGTTTCCTTCTTTGCCTTAATGGAGCAAAATTTATAAGATATTCATTTCCCTTGACTTTAATTTTTCCACTTGCCACTTGTTTTTATAAATACCACAGGCAACATAAAACAACAATTTTCGGAAATGTTTAAAACAATAAGAATTTTCTTTAAAAAAAAAAAAAAATCTATCCAGAGGCACCTGGCTGGCTTAGTCTGTAGAGCATGTGACTCTTGATCTCAGGGTTGTGAGTTGGAGCCCCATGTCCGGTGTAGAGATTACTTAAAAAATAGTGGCGCCTGGGTAGTTCAGTGGGTTAAGCCTCTGCCTTTGGTTCAGGGTCCTGGGATCAAGCCCCACCATCGGGCTCTCTCCTCAGCAGGGAGCCTGCTTCCCTTCCTCTCTCTCTGCCTGCCTCTCTGCCTCCTTGTGATCTCTCTCTCTGTCAAATAAATACATAAAATCTTTTTTTAAAATACAATAAAATCAGGGTGTCTGTGTGGCTCAGTCACTTAAGCTTCTGCATTTGGCTCAGGTCATGATCCCAGGGTCCTGGGATCAAACCCTGCATCCCGGCCCCTTGCTCAGTGGGGAACCTGCTTCTCCCTCTGCCCCACCCTCCCACTTATGTTCTCTCTCTCGCTCTCTCCCTGTCTCTCTCTCAAAATCTTTTTTAAGAAATACAATAAAATCTTTTTAAAAATAAAAATAAAATAAAGGAGTGCCTGGGTGGCTCAATCAATTAAGTGTCTGCCTTTGGCTTAGGTCATGATTCCAAGGCTTCTCTCTCTCTGCTGCTCCCTCTGCTTGTGCTCTATCATATAAACACATAAAATCTTTAAAAATAATTTTAAAAATAAAATATTTAAAAGATTAAAAAAAATTATTTTTAATCTATCCAGAAGCCAAATATGTGAAATAGGTCACAGTGAAGTTGGCCCAATAGAAGGATGTAGGAGACCCAGAGCACTTCTAGGAACAACCATTCTCAACCCAACAACCAAGGTCTCTGTCACCCCCAAAGTCTCTTGAATAAAACCCAAGTCATGGGTTTTATTCAAGAGATAATGAACATCATGTCATAGATGATGTTCAAGACCCTCCAGTGACTGCCACTCACACAGAGAAAACCCAAAGTCTACACCTTGCCCAGCTTGTTCTGGTCTCTGACCACAACTCAGTCTTTCACGTCCTACCACATTTTCCTTCTCCGTTCAACCCGCATCCCAACCCCTACAGCCATTGTGATGTCCCACTCTACCATGTTACTGTCCTTACTATTCCTTGAACAAGCCAAACATACTCGCTCTGTAGCTCCTTTGCTTTGCCGTTCCCTTGTGTAAAATGTCACAGAACCATGTGGTCCCTTCCCTTCTTTCTTTCAGATCTTTGCTCAGATGTTATCTGATCAGAGAGGTCTTGCTGGCTGCCCTATACAAACCAGTACACCCCTACCCACGTCACTCTCTATCTCCTGTCATTTTTCCTTCTTGGCACTTGTAGTAATAACACATTCCTCTATTTATGTACGTACTTTTTTATTGCCTATGTCTCTCAATTAAATGTGAGCCCACTAAGATAAGAAATTCATTTGCTTCATCACAAGTTCACAAAACAGCACCCAACACATGGTAGGTGCTCAGTAAACAGGTGCTGATTGAACGAATGGCTGAGATGCTCCTACACAGTTAACGAGGCAGTTTTAAACCTCTCCAGTGTGCCAGTCAGTACTCTCCCAAGCAAAGATGGAACACTGTCAAAACTGGCATCAACAAGGGACATGGGCAGTGCCACATACATACCACCCAAAAGTACCAGCTGTTTTGACATCCATATTTTTTGTCTTGGGCTTAGAGTCAGTAGAAATAGAGATGGGTTTGTGAATGGTAGAAAAGAGTCCCCTGAAAGCAGACTCTATTGTTCCTCACAAGCCTGTGGTGCATGATGTGTGAACAATGAACTAGGTCCCATGGTCTCCACACAAAGGGATCCCTGACTTCTTGCTTTTACCCACTCCCTGCCAGAAAAATCATATCTGTTTCCAAAAACCATTTGTCCCCACATAGGGCGTTAATTCTGCTTCTCATCAAGCCACATCTCCAAGGCCTAATGTCCAAGGTCTCAATACTGAAATCCTTGTTGCACATCTGTAGACCCTGCTTTTTGCTTCAGCTGTGCCTTAGGATCCAGGGGTTTCCCTTAATGTGCTCTCAGGGACATTTCGTGAGCTGACCCAGCCTTCCAAAACATTCCCACTGAAAACACACCTAGAAACCATGAAACTCCGTGGCTTAAGCACAGGACTAGTTTCGGGAGTGGTTTACATAAATAAAACTGGACCCCAAAACTTATTCAACCAAAGATTCCTGGTATTCTCATTGATACCCACTTAATACTGGTATTATCGGAGTAGAGGCAGATGCAAAGAAACGTGGCCCAAATCACAGGGAATAAAATGGATTGTTCTGGTTATTACTACAACCCATGTTTAAACTGGAGTCAACATGCCACAGTCAACAATTTTATTATTGATAAATTAAAAATTTTTATGTATGTACAGATCCCTGAAACCTTGATCTTAAGAAATTTGGGGGTTTCTATCCCCCTCTGCCTGGAACATTCTTCTCTTTACTCCTAGATAACTCCTACACATTTCACATCTCAGCTTCCCTCATTATTAGTCCCTTGGAGAGGCTGTCCCTGACTCCTTTCCCACACCCCTGCAAGGCCGTCCCACTGCCCCCTCTCATACAGTCTCAGAAAACCTGGACTTTTCCTTTAATGCTCTTAACGTACCTGTAATCAACATGCATTTACCTGTTTAATATCTGCCTCTTTTACCAGACTGGTGGGCAGAAGTCATTTTCGTAGTGCTCACTGTTGTGTTCCCAGCACCTAGCATGGACTAAGTGTTTGGTGGTTCTGGGGAATAAAGAAATGAAAGAAGGGAACACAACCTGAGCTATGTGTTGAAATGACCATGGATACTTACAACAGTCCTACTTTATTAAAGCAACAAGGTCCCTGATGGGGGAAAAAAAAAAAAGGCACAGCGATACTTGGAGCAAGTCATGGATCATTTTGTCAAGGCTGCCATTCCCAAACCTCCCTAATGAGATCATTCAAATCCTTTTAGGTACACCTACAGGGTCAGGAAGCTCATGGAATCTTGGACTTGAGCTCTGATCAAAACCTGACCTTAAAATTTCTTGGAACATTAGGAGGAATGGCAGAAATCAGGTCAACCATCATTCCGAAGCTTCCAGCAGATATTAAGCAAAGAGCAACCAGAAAGACAAACCCAGGTGGTGCTTTTCAGTGCCCCGTGCAGTAACGTCCTTGGCACTGGGTCATTCCCCCACTTCTCAAAGGTCAGGACTCACTGGGCGCCCCAAGAACTAACGGCCGTTAGAGCACTGGGAGAGAGTAGCCCCGGGAGATGACACCACCACCGATGAAGGGGCGAGTCCTCCGAACAACGTCTTTGGCCTGAATATCAACGAAGAAGAGCCAGCACAAGACCAGAAGTGTGATGGGCGCCAAATGTTGTCCATATCTGGTCTCTATGGGCCTCCCCGGGAGGACTCCAAGCAGTGTTCACTAGGTGGGGTGTTTGTGGGGCAAGAGACTCTACAGAATGAGAAGAAGAGCAGGAAATTTAAACTGATGTGGCTGTGGCGTCATTTGTATCTGCAGAGTGCTCTGCACCGTACCCTTTGGTTAATACCACTGCACCCCAGGCATAAGGAGAAGGCAAAGAGAAGAAAGTTCAGAACATTATGCGTAGGAGGTGAGGGGATCCTGGCATTAAAAAAAAAAAAAAAATGCCCTCCTTGGAGAGAGAGAGAGAGAGAGAGAGAGCATTAGAATCACCACCATGGGCCGCAAATGTTACAAAGGAAAAGGAACTGATGGGTGAACGCCAAAGCAGCAAGCACACACAGCATGACAATGATGCCCAGAATGTCAAAAGCTTGGAAGTTTTCCTAATCCTTGTTTAATCTCCATGGGAGGGTTTGTTTTTTTTTTAATATAGAAATGCATCTTTAATTTCATAATGAAAATCAAGAGGCAAAGAGATTTGAGTTTATCACCAACTCACAAAAAGGTATCTATTCCATCAATGAGTGGACATCGTACTTATAAAAAGAAGGGGGTTCCAGACGATGAGCATTCAGCCTCTGAGGAAACTGCCTTCAGTTCCTTCATTTAGCAAATAAGGTGGTAAGCCAGGCACTGTTTTAGGGGCCGGGAATATTGCAGTCAGCAAAACTCTCAGCCTTCATGGGGTTTGCATCCCAGTGAGGAGAGGTGGACCATAAACAAAGGAAGTAAGGGGGAAAAGTATTAGTTCTGAAGACTTGGGAGAGAAACGAGAGAGGAGGCTGGTGAGCATCAAAGCTGGGCACGGCCTGTCTCACGAGGTGGGATTGTGGTCTTAGCCAGGGCTCACGTACTCATGCCAGGAATCTGATCACAGACTTGGGGACACTGAAGGGGCGGGTCATGAGGATGGGGGCAGGGAGGGGAAGTTCCAGGCAGAAGGAACAGCGAGCAGAAAGACCCTGAAATGAGGGCTGCTCCGCAGGTGTCCCAGAAACAGCAAGGCTGGTGTGGACAGAGTGTGCTGGCTGCTGGAGGTGCGATCAGAGGCATGGTACCAGAGGGGCAGAAGGACTTTGCAGGTCTGGTGTGAGCTTTGGTGGGAGTGAGAGGGTAAAGTGCAGGAAATCTGAGTAAAGCAATGACATGACCCAACTTCCCTTTAAAAAGCATTACTCCAGGGGTACCTGGGTGGCTCAGATAGTTAAGCATCTGCCTTCCGCTCGGGTCATGATCTCCAAGTCCTGGGATTGAGCCCCACATCAGGCTCCCAGCCAGCGGGGAGTCTGCTTCTCCCTCTCCCCCTGCTTGTTCTCTGTCTCTCTCCCTCTTAAATGAATAAATAAAATCTTTTTTAAAAATGCTAAAAAATAAATAAATAAAAAGCATTACTCTGGCAGCAGCATTTCACGTGTTAGACATCTATGACCCGTTCCCCCCCCCCCACCGAGTTTAAGGCTTAAGCTTCAAGAGATCCTACACACCCACCAACTCTACTCCAATACTCCCACTGAGATATCCAAAACTGGGCTGAGAGGTCATTTGCAAAAAATGCAGAAAACAGCAATCCTGTCCTTTTAAACCTGGCACAGAGATGCACAGGGTAGGTACAAGACGGAACGGAGTTGCCCCTCCACAACAACTCAGGGCATATACATGCCCACATCAACAGCTCCTGGACCACACTGGAGGTGTGGGGGTACCGTGGCTGAAGGGTACATGAGGAGAGGGAAAAAGGAAGAAGCCAAAGATGGTATATGTCCCATAACCTCAATGCAGACTTGAGGAAAAGAACCACCTGCTTTGATGTAGACAAGCCAGGTCCAAAGACACAGAGGGGTCTGGCAGGACCAGTCAAGAGGGTCCTTGGCTTCGTGTAGGATAGAAATCAAATCCAAGCCAAGAGGAAGTACAGCAAAGTTTACTGAATGGCATTCAGTGAAAGATTATAGCAGGCCGAGTGTCTGAGAGACTCAGAAAGGAGAGTAAGTCTTGTTGTTGCTTGGAGTTAGAGGTTTATATTAGAAAGGGGTCCATGGTACATGTATTTTCAGGAATCTGAGGGGGGGGGAGCTCTGATCAAAGAGGAGGGTGACAGGTAAATAATAAGTGTTATTTCATAAATCATTGAAAGCAGGGGGTATTGATGTCAGTGCTGGCCGAGGTTTGTTCAAAGCTAATGTCTGGGACCACCTTTGGGATCCAGTTCTTCTTAGATGTCATCAAGGCTTTGGGGGCCAAGGACAAAACTCAGAGAATGATTCACTTTCTTGCTTCCCCCACCCCCGGGGTGAGAACATAGCTTCTTTAGTTTACTGAGATGCAAGGTAAAGTACAGAACGTGGGTAAGTGGCGCCTAGCAGGAAAACAGCAGAGACAGAGTCTTTCTCAAAAATTGAGTCCCATCAGTTTCCCCTATCTGTTTGATGGTGACCTTTGGTCCTAGAGATTCCAGGATCGTTATGGAATGGTTTCGGGCCCCAGAAACCATTAAAATGTCCTGGAAAACCTCGCACAAAGCTGCAAACAGAAAACATCAGGGGTCTCTGTCACAAAGAGAAGGAGGGCCGGAGGAAAGGGGCTCTCCCCAGGGGAACTAAGTGTCAGGAGTGAGGAGGGGGAGACCAGGGGGCAGGTTTGGGATATACACAGTGCCTGAGTCCTCGCCTGGGACCACGACTCACTGACCTGCCCTGGGTACGTAATCCTGATTAAATGAGATGATGGCCATATACCAGGGCACTCAGAGAGGCCAATCCTCTTCCCTGTCCCTTGAGTCATCTTATCACCTCCTAGGAAGGCTGGAGGGGGAACGCAGGCAGGCTTTAGACAAGTTGCATGATGGGATTCCATTTCCACTCAACATGCACACAAGCACACAGGCACAAACTGGAACAGAACATCCAGAAGAATGTAAGTCAGGTGCGGGCAGTCATCTCCAGACTGCGGTACGACGGGCAGTACTTTTGTGGTTCATCTGTATTTTTTCCTTATCCACAAGGAAAAGGAAAAAATACAGACGGATACGTGGATTACTCGTATCTTTCTAGAGGCAAAGAAGGATAGTAGAAAGGCTTCTAACACAAATGGTTCAGGCGCAAAAGAAAGACTCTGACACATGCGAAGCTAATGTAACCTTGTGGGTCAACTAATCTCAAATTTTAAAAAAAAATTTTATAATTTTTTTTTTTTTAGATTTTATTTATTTGACAGACAGAGATCACAAGGAGGCAGAGAAGCAGGCAGAGAGAGAGAGAGGAGGAAGCAGGTTCCCTGCTGAGCAGAGAGCCCGATATGGGGCTCGATCCCAGGACCCTGAGATCATGACCTGAGCCGAAGGCAGAGGCTTTAACCCACTGAGCCACCCAGGTGCCCCCCAAAAAAATTGTTTTAAAGGAAAGAAAGAGTCAGTTTCTAAAAAGTGAATGTTTTTTCATCTAAACTACATCCTTGCGGGCAGGCCTGAAAGTAGCTCATGAATCAGTGGCCCGTGAAGCCAGGTCTGGGTTTCGGGATATATGACAAGCTCATCACGCTCCCATAAACAGACTGGCCTGAGGATGGCACAGACACGAGGCATCAGAGTGACTTCCAGGTCTCCTCAAAGAAATGTGCCCGCCCCTCCTCTTGTTTAGTTTTAAGCTTGCCAGGAGAGCCACTTCACATCAAGTGACTGCATTTTGGAGGGGACTCAGTGCAGGAGAAAGAACTCCTTGCTATCCCTGTCCAGCAGGAAATGGAAAAGGCTGAGGACTGTGACTGCTGCATTTTGGTTTCCCTTTTCCTTTTTACGAACTGGGAGCTTTTAATGGCACTTATCCTTTTACCTCCACCATTATGACCTGGGTATTTTGGAGACTGTTAGTCGTAGGTTGCCAGACCACAAAGAGACATATCTGAACCTGACCCAGAGGAAAAGGGATTACGCAGAAATGCTACCCTTGGAGCTGATGTAATAACTAGCTGTGACATTAGGTTGCTTCTCTTGATAAGGAGTTTATAAGCATATTTTGGTTGAACATGGGATAGTTGCAATAAATGAAGGCATTTTTGTGATTTTATGATATGCATGTCACAGGCAGCTAAAGGATGGACTGTCCTGGACTGCAGGGACAATAATCTCATCCCTCTTCTCCTCCTGGGAATGGAAACTCTGCTTCTGGCCACGGCAGTTAAGCAGCAGACCCAGATCAACCAACTGGGTTGGTTATTAACCCACCAACAGTGGGTTAATAGCCGTTCTTTAGCAACAGAAATGGATTGTCCCAAGGGGTGGGCATCTATTCCAGAGTGGAGTGGATCAACGTCCCAGCCTGGGATTTATATACAAGCACTGGAAGAAAGAAGCTCTCATCACTGAATACTGCACCGAGGCTAAGAGTGAATGTAAGATCGCTCTGGTGGGCAGATGGGCCCTCTTCAGTAGGGATGAACAAGGACAACTCACAGAGAGAAACTGAGATACGCAGGGCTGAGTAGGGGATGGGAGGGAAGGAGTCCTGCCAGCACCAAGTCCTTGGTTCCAACTGCTCAACCTTGCTGTTCTGGTGAACCTGTTACCCCTGCAACCTTCCCGCCTGCCATCCATCAATATGGCCCTTTGCTTACTTCTACCCTAGGATTCAGCTACAACAACTAAAATCAGAGAAACACGGGATGGACATTTTTGGGTCACACACAAAAGAAACCTAACTAGTTTGTTTTTTCATTCAAATCCATGCTGATCTTGTTCTTAGTTTATTTTCAACTGGGGTTAAAAGGCTTCAGGATATAAGAAGACATCAAATAAAGAACGTAAACATCTTGTCACTGGACACCCATTTCCACATTTCTCAAAGCAACACCTGTTGTTAAGATAGACGTACGTTTCGGGTGCCTGGGTGGCTCAGTGGGTTAAAGTCACTGCCTTCAGCTCAGGTCATGATCCCAGGTCCTGGGATGGAGCCCCGCATCGGGCTCTCTGCTCAGCGGGGAGCCTGCTTCCTCCTCTCTCTCTGCCTGCTTCTCTGTGATCTCCGTCTGTCAAATAAATAAATAAATAAAAATCTAAAAAAAAAAAAAGATAGACGTACGTTTCCTCTGTGGAATTCCCTGGCAACTGAACATGAATACAGAAACCAGCCACAGGAAGGGGGCCCTGGGCATCCAGGGGCAGCTGGCATGGAGAGCCGGGGTGCTCAGGGCTCAGATGAGGCAGTGTTTCCTGCACTACCTCAAAGACCCAGCACCTTACAGGAGTGCAACCTTGACAAATATGCAGAGTGTAGTCTCTCACCATAGGAATTACCAAAGAAGCTAAAAACAGAAACACGCACTGCATAATCTCTAACCTCAGGGGACAAGAAAAACAGAGAATTGCTGTGTCAATCTCATTTCCTTGTTAGGCGCATTATCGTAAGTGAGGGCCTTTCATTCTGAATGCTACACTTCACTAACATTTACCCGACTCCAGCTTCTGAAATATTGAATTCCATAGTAATTTTATTTTTTGCTTTTGATCTTTACTGTTTTGCTCATTTATCCATAAACATGAGCTACTGAACTGAGTTGAAATTAAATAGCTAGGGTTAGAACCTGAGGCCATCCAGATAGGACTAAACCAGTA
The DNA here is from genome assembly GCF_010015895.1 of Lontra canadensis. NCBI lineage: Eukaryota > Metazoa > Chordata > Mammalia > Carnivora > Mustelidae > Lontra > Lontra canadensis. The sequence goes on from NW_022630995.1 coordinate 32,611,299, forward strand.
GTCCAAGATGGGAGACCTCACCGTTGAAGCAAGAACAATAAATTTAAAGTTTTTCTCTTTGGATACTTCCATGAAAGGTGACTTGATGATGATCCACGCCTTAATTTATCTTGATGCTCCGGTTTAGGAAGGGAAGAGATTTCTATGACATGGGGAATTTCCGGAGTTCTTATAATGTGAATTTCAGAAATCCACCCCCCCTTCACCAAAATACTCTCTTACAGAAGGGTTCCGTGCTGGGGAACTGCTAGAACCACCCTGAACAGCAGTACGTTGTATCACTTGACTAATCTTGAAAGTAGCTTATTCAACCGATTTTGGCAACTGAACTATTTCCTGAAATCCAGAATAGCAAAACATTTGAGAATGAGACAGGGACCAAATGGGAGACTTAAAAACAAGTCACAGTGCATTGTAGGGTGTCTTCCATTTACTAAAATATTACCAGTGGACAGAAAGGAGAGATGGAGTACATCTGAGCTGGGTGCCACCCACTGCTGGGGCGGGGAGGGCTCAGGCTTGGGGCTGCCGGCAAATGTGACCTCCTCCATCTGCCCGACCAGCAGATGAGGGAGTTCTGTGCGGTTTTCCGGGGTTCAGAATTGAGGAAAGTGGGACTCAGAGGCATGCCTAATCCGCCCAGTCACACAACTTGACCACCCTCTCAGAGCCAATAAAGGGTGAAGCCTAAATGTGGGTCTGGTGGTGCTGGTTTGACTGTCTAGACTCTTCACAAAGTTTAGAGTGAGGCCAGCAGATGAGCGGAAGCTACGAAGATCTCCCTCAGGGCCCTTTGTTTGGGATTAAGATAGACACAAAGATTTCATCTGATTTTAACTAATGATGACAGAGACAACGATAAGAATCAAGATTTACTGAGTGTTTTCTTGTGCCAGATTCTGTTTACGTGCCACGTACTTATTCCTTGAACCAAGCAGCCAGGTGGGTATTATTATTGTCCCCATTTCATAAACAGGGAAATTAAGGCACTGAAGGTTAAGTAACTGGTACAAGCACACAGAGCTGTTAAATGGAAGAGCCAACATGAGACCCAAGGGATGAGCTCCTGAGCTCATGCTCCTACCTTCTACGTTCTCCTGCCTCTAAGACACATGGGTAATGGAGAGTTAGCACAGCCTACAACTTCCTAATTCCACATTGTGCCACTCAGATTTTTTTTCAGAACAACACTCCCGCTACCCTTCTACTGGCAAAAATGACACCTTTGGGACACAGAGCAGCTTTCAAGTTTCTCAGGGGAAAAAAAAAAAAAAATAGGATCTCTTTCAACTGGACTCCAAAAAAAAAAAAAAAAAAAAAAAAAAAATCCTACACTTGAAACCGTATCTACGTTGTTAGAAATTCCAAACACCTATGATCGTGTCAATGGACTGAAAACAAATGCCCCTGTAGGTTCAACACGGGTGGTCTACTAGGCAGGAGGCACACCCCTGCATCTGCTCTTAACTTCTGGATTCAAGAATGACCTTTTTCTTGGGAAGGAATCCCAGTTGGAGGAGGAAAAAAAAAATACAGAACAAAACCAAACCACTGGGCTCTTTCGTTAAAGGGAAAGTAACAGCTAAGTGATAGCTGCTGTCATGCATATGACAAAAAATACGTCACTTGCTTTACAGAGCAGACTGTGTCACAAGTCAACTCATTGTTTGCACAGGTGTATCTGTCCCTGAACAAACAAGTCCAGAGCAATCCTCCTAAATTTCAGTGACTAGAAAGGAGAGAACGTGAAGCATAAAACTAGCTTTTGACATTCAAGATTGTCTTCCTTTGTCATTTTGATTTTTCCTTACAATTCCATAGAAGGCTTTTTCCTTGATTTAAGGGAACATTTTTATCCCATAGAAATGGTTTTTTATTAAAGGCTGAAAGAGGGCTATTAGTTTGCTCTCCAAGAGAGCAGTTGCTCTGGTCTACCCAGCATCCCTTCCTTAGGGAAGCAGTTCCAGTGGGTGGCCCTGTGATCCAGACCCAGCTGATAACAGAACCTTCTCTCCCAAGCAATAAAAGACCAGTCCAAGGATAGCATTTGACAGTTCTTTCTGTTGTGGATTTTAAGCTGGGAAGATGACACTTTGTGTGTGCTGGGGGCCACCTTTCTTGCAACATGGAGAGATGAATAGGGTGGAGAGGGAGAAAATTCCGGAATCAGTGAGCCCCTTTTTTCTAATCTCAAAGACTCTAATTCCTAGAGTCTTTTCTTCCTTTCTGTGAGATACCCTAGCATCCTTCCAAGTTGAGTGAGCCAATAAATTTCCCCTTTGTGCTCATCTGGTTTGAGTTGGATTTCTGTCTCTTGCAACCAAAAGAGTCATAATATAAAAGACTAAAAGTTTAAATCACTGCCTTGACCTCTCCCAGAAGGCACCTGCCTGAGCTGAATGTATTTCCCTCTCTTACAAAGTACGGAGCTCCTTTTATACCCGATAAACCTGTCGTCTTTTAGTTTGAATCATCTCCTGATTTTAATCCATTTCTTTCTTTTTCACGCCCCACTTAGCCCGGACTTCAGGCCAACGTGATTACCCTCTAACTGCAGTAACTTAGCCTGTCTTTGAGAAGACAGCAACATACCCTGTTTGCTCATAAACACTAACATGCTCAAGCACCCCAGTGTGAACTGGTCTTCCAAGTACTTAACCTCGATACCATTGCTTCAAGCAGTGGTTCTCAAGAGAGCTGTACATTCAGATCACCTGAGGAGATTTTTTAAACACCAGTGCCAAGGTCTTGCCCCAGAGATTCTGTTTTAACTGGTCTGGGGAAGGGCCTGGGCATCAGTATTTTTCAAAATTCTCCCAACCAAGGTTAAGTCAGCCAAGATTATATAATGTATAATTTATACATGTATAAATTATAAAAATAATTTATACATGTTTTTAATGATGTTTATGTTTCATTCAACTAAAATAACTTGCACTCTGACTACACCCTTGGGGATGGAGTTGGAAAAGGCACGGATGTTTTCGCCCTGTGTAACTGTCCCTCAGTATCTCCTGGGGTGTGCTTAAATTCATTAAAGTACAGTGGACATCTCCAAGCATATGACAGGAATGATCAAGGCCCTGTTCTTTTTTTTTTTAAGATTTTATTTTAGGGCGCCTGGGTGGCTCAGTGGGCTGGGCCGCTGCCTTCGGCTCGGGTTGTGATCTCAGGGGTCCTGGGATCGAGTCCCACATCGGGCTCTTTGCTCTGCGGGGAGCCTGCTTCCCCCTCTCTCTTTGCCTGCCTCTCCGCCTGCTTGTGGTCTCTCTCTCTGTCAAATAAATAAATAAATAAATAAAATCTTCAAAAAAAAAAGAGAAAGATTTTATTTTATTTATTTGACAGAGAGAGCACAAGCAGGGCGAGCAGCAAACAGAGGGAGAGGGAGAAGCAGACTCTCTGCTGAGCAGGGAGCCTGATACAGGGATTAATCCCAGGACCCTGATATCATGACCTGAGCTGAAGGCAGACACTTAACTGACTGAGCCACCCAGGCACACCAACAAAGGCATTTCCTTAACATCACTTACACACTGGCCCTGTGTTCTGTGGCCTCATGTTTGTGCAAATGTACATATCTATTGTTTGCATTGGTCTTCTGTCTACATAGATAGATAGAGATAGAGATATAGGTAATCATTCAAGTTCTGATAGACTTGTTTCAAAAAAAAAAAAAATCAAACACTTGGGGCGCCTCAGTGGTACCATCGGTTAAACATCTGACTCTCCATTTCAGCTTAGGTCTTGATCTCAGGATCATGAGATCAAGCCCCATGTCAGGCTCTATGCTGAGCGCGGAGCCTATTTAAGACTCTCTCTCCCTCTGCTTCTGTCCACCCCCACTCTAAAAAAAAATAAATCTTTTTTTTTTTAAAAGGGCGGGTACCTGGATTGCTCAGCGGGTTAAGCCTCTGCCTTCAGATCACGTCATGATCTCAGGGTCCTGGGATCACGTCCCACATCGGGCTCTCTGCTTGGCGGAGAGCCTGCTTCCCCTTCTCTCTCTGCCTGCCTCTCTGCCTACTTGTGATCTCTGTCTGTCAAATAAATAAATAAAATCTTTAAAAAAAGAAAAAGGTTAAAAAAAATCAAACATTTGACACTTCTGACAATACTCAGTTTGTTTGACAGAGACGATCGCATAAGCCACCTATGTGGCATATGTGTTGGTTTGCCAGGTAAGAAAGGACCCCAAACCGAAACTGGCACACAGACACAGGCGCACAAAGAGAGCATCACGTGCAGATGAAGGCAGAGGTGGGGGCGGTGCTTCCGCAAGCCAGGGAACACCAGAGATGGCCAGCAAACCAGCCACCAGATGCTAAGGGAGGTCATGGGACAGACTCTTCTTCCCAGCCCTCAGAAGGAACTGATCTGGCTGACACCATGCTCTTGGACTTCTGGCCTCTAGAACTGTGAGGCAGTAACTCCCCGTGGCTTAAGTTGGTGGTACTTGGTTATGACAGCCCTAGGAAATAAACTTCATCTCTTGCAGAAAAGAAAAGTCTATGATTCTGTAATCATTCACCTTCGATGCTGTCTCTAGTGGGGGCAAGACCCAGAAGTTTGAATAACCTGAAAAGAGTAGATTCAAGGGTCACTGCTGATCTTCAGGCAACACATGAAGTTTATTACCAGCTGCCTTTTGAAGACAAAAGAAGAGGAACAAAAACCAAAACTTTCCCTTCTCTTAGCCTAGAAAAGAAATCCCGAAGCCCAGCTGCCTGGACACTACCGAAGTCAGTTAGAAAATTATCATAATTTTTACAGCAAAAACATATTTCTATTGTTCTCCAGAAATGGGTACTTACAGAAGTTTTGTGAACAATATGATGTGCTTCAAACAACCAAGGGCATTAGTCAAATCCAGCTTCTTTTTTGTTGGGGACATCTGGCATGGATTCACTTGTAGAAATACCAGTAAACTCTCTAATGTGTGAAGTCAGAAAACCTCCAGATGGCATGTCATTGGCTCATTCCAGAAACTCTTCATGGAAGCTGGTCCTCCTGTGGTACTCTGGATGAACAATATTGTCCTGCTGGAGTACACTATTCATACAGAGAAATGGAAGATCCTGCCGACTCTTCTCAGAAACCGAACCCACCATCTGACTCACTTGTTACCGCATCTCCTCAACTTTCACTGAATGACTTTTTTCTTTCCACCATTTTCTCTCCTGGCTTTAATATCCAACTTTGTTCTCATGAACTTCTCAAGCTCATACTTCTGTCCAGGGTGCTTTCAGTTCTTTGAGAGAAATATTCTTTTAGAAATTAGCTCAAAGTGAAGAATGGAGAATCAAAGATTAAATTTACTAAGCTTGACAAGGTATATTTGCACCTTTGATTCAAAAGAAGAAACTTGACTTGAGTTAAATCCTGCAATGGTTTGCTTTGTGACTTTGGGGACATTTCATCAAATCCTTGTTCTTTAGTTCCCTTCACTTTAAGGGAAATAGCCCCAACAACCCCTACCAGTGGAAGGGTCAATGAACAAATGACCTAACCCGTTATCCTGACCCAGTTAGACAATGAAAGCCAATTCTGGTACTTTTGCTGGAGCCAATGGGAAAGCGGTGCTCTCTTTCCACACAGGTGACCACTGCTGGTGGCCAGGTGAACACTGTGAAGGAAGAGCCCGCCAGAGAACAAAAACACACAATGAAAATCGGAGGTGAGAAATGGAGAGAGGTAGATTCCTAATAACACCGTAGAAGCATCCATGCCTGCCCTTCACCGGATATACCGCTCATCTTCAAGGTCATGGGAGCCAAAAGCATTTTTATGCCTACTCCATTTGCATTGGGTTTCTGTCACTGGTTACTAAAACAGTCCTAATAAACATATGGAATCCTATTAGTGAGAAAACCAGTGATTAGATCAAAGATGACTGTTCTTTTCTAGTCTTTAAAACAATGTGTCCATTCTAAAAAGGTCCGAGAAGCTGTCACAGGAAGGAAAGGGAGGGGATTAGACTTCCTCTGAATAGCCCAGTGGCCAGCAGCTAGAAGGAGCAAATTTGGGTTCAAGGTAAAGAACACCTTTCTGCCGTTCAGAGCTGTATAAAACAGAATGGGCCCCTTCCTAACTATGTTGTGCATATGTCTTTCTTCCAACCTCATTGCCACTGCACCAGCCCACTCATCTCAGCTCCCATCTAAACTACTATCAGAGCCTCCTAAAGTCATCTGTGCACTCACCAGATGTTCATCAAGCCTCTGTTCTTCAGTAGGCACAATTCTAGATGCTGAGGACTCGGTAGGGAGCAGAACAGAAGGACAAAAATCCGCCCCCGCCCCCCACCAAGGAGTCCCCATTCTGGACAGGGGAAACAAACAACATACTAGTATGACATACAACATGGCAGATGGTGCCAGGTACTAGACGGGAAAGGAGATGGGGACCGTGGAGGGGGGCGTGGGTTGCAATAGAAACAGAGTGATCAGTGAGGTCCTCACCAAAAAAGAGACACTAGAGCTAAGACAGGAAAGAGAGAAGATAGGGAATGATGCAGATCTCCAGGGAAAGAACACTTGAAGCAGAAGAAAGATGGAGAGTAAGAATCTGGAGGCAGTACATTAAGGCCTCTTCAAGACCAGTGAGGCTGGAGTGGAGTGAGGGAGGGGGAGAATAGAAGGAAGGAGGTCCAAGAGGCAGGGGATGGTTATAGATCATGAGTAGGCAGTGGCATAGACTCTGGATTTTACTCTATGGAGAGAAAGATAATAAAGGGCAGTGGAGAGACATGATTATATTCTAAAAGGGTCACTCGGCTTGGAAAATAGCTTGTCTTCCTGCTGCCAGTCTGATTCTCCACAGTCCATTGTCCATAACGCAGAATGAATCTTTTAAAACATTGTATACTGGCCTGGCAATCCACTCCTGGACATTTACTCCTCCCAAAATAAAATTTACATCCACACAAAAACCTGGGTTTTTTTCATGAATTTTCAGGGCAGCCTTGTTTGTAAGAGTCCCAAACTGAAAACAACCAGAATATCCTACCATTGGTGAATGATTAACCAAACTGTGGGATACCCATAATGCCTGCGGAATACGACTCAGCAATAAAAAGGAAGAAACCAATGTTACACACAACGTGGATAGATCTCAAGGCCATTTAACTAAATAGAAAATCTCAAAAAATCACATATTGCATGATCCTATTTCTATAACTATAGTTACATAAAATATACCCATTGGAAGAAATGAATGAACGTACCCAGGACCTTTCTGTATGATCTTTGCAATGTCCCGGAATGAAGGAATTTGCAAATCTACAAATTTTACAAAACAAGGGTTTTTTTTTAAAAGCATTATAGAAAAGAAATTGTCTTTTGAATAACTGTGCATTGTCTCCATATAGCACACCCTTCCAAGTTATCTGATTCTGTTCTTTCACTGTCTTTGAACAACTTTTACAACTTTGAAAGTTTAGATAACTGACAGACATGCAAACTGTCCTGTCTGCACCTCCCCATGGAAATCCAGTCTATGCATCGAAAAACCCTTTCCACGTTCAGTTCAACATTCCTTTATTCCATATCAATTTGTGCTTTTCTGACTTTTCCTTTGAACGCTAGGAGGGCATCGAACAAGTTAAATAAAATTGTTAACATCTGGTTTTGTTTTTTTTTTTTTTTGCGTACCTAGGAGAGTCGTAATTTTACCTTTTCTGAAAATTATCTCTTAAGAACATCAATCAGGCTGTGCCACTCCCCAGCTTCACCACTTCCAAGCTTCCCATGGCATTTCAAATGAATGCCAAACATTTCCCGAGGTGTACAAAACACAGCACATGCTGGGCCCACCCTGCCCCGGGGCGCATCTCCTCGCTGCTCTGCCCCTTGTCTGGACACTCCCAACTACTCGTCCTGGCTTCAGCTCCCTGAGAACATCCAACCTATTCCTACCTGATGGCTCCTGCACTGGTTGCCCTCAGCCCGGAGCGCTCTTCTCATGGATGGCTAGTAAACACCCAGCTCAAGTGGTCCACCTCAGAGAGGTCTTCTCAAACCATCCTATCAAAAGTAACATCCCCGGGGCACCTGGATGGCTCAGTGGGTTAAAGCCTCTGCCTTCGACTCAGGTCATGATCCCAGGGTCCTGGGCTCTCTGCTCGGCGGGGAGCCTGATTCCCTTCCTCTCTCTCTCTGCCTGCTTCTCTGCCTACTTGTGATCTCTGTCAAATAAATAAATAAATAAATAAATCTAAAAAAATAAAAAATAACATCCCCATCCTATTTTCTATCATAGTTATTTCTACCTGAAATATGATCAATAATAGTATTAAGTATTACATGTTTTATATGTTGTATTTATTACATTAGTATACTGTTAACTATATGAGTATATATGTATAACGTATTTACTTATTATATTATGTGAATGTAATATACAGTTTGGTTAGTTTCCAGCTTATTTATTCCCTGCCCACCCCAATTCTATAATAGTGGGATCTTGGGATCTGCTTCCATTATATCCCCCAATGCGTAGAAAGGTACCTAGCACATAGTAGGCACTCAGTAAATATCTGTTGAATAAATCCTTGAGTGAGGGGCATCTGGCTGGCTCAGTTGGTAGAGCATGCAATCTTGGGGTTGTGAGTCTGAGTCGTGGGGGCATAGATCTTACTTCAAAAAAATCAACGAACCAACAAACAAATCCTTGGGTGAATAATGTTTCCAGAAGTAGTGAGGTCCCCAGCACCCGAAGTATTTAGGCATGGTATGTACAACCACTTAGCAATGTCATAGAAAAGCTATAGGCGTAGGCTCAGTCACAAAATAAAAGACCAGGAAGGTCTCTTCTAGTACTACGAGTCTACGATTCTGTGGCCACTTCACCGTCTCTGTCAAGCAGTGGGAAAAGCAAAGGAGTATCCTCAGCCCTTTCCCACTAAATGATGGCACGCACACTCTTGTTCCCGCCGCAATATCATCTCAGCATTAAAATGTTGAAGCTAATCAGACATTTAATTTCAAAGTGGAAGGTCATTATCTTGTCACAAAATTTTATTCCAATTACTTTTTTTCTATTATACGAAATGAATTAAAAGTAGCACAAAACATTGGGAGATCAAACAGTCAATCAGAAGCTCATTAAATATCATTGAAATTGGTGCAATAAAAAGCATTTCCCATGGCTGACTTATTATTTAAAAGCTATATTCTGGATGGCTCAAGGAATTGACATGCTGCCAATCAAAAACCACCCTGTCCATAAAGAGCCATTTGGCTTTAGAAAGTTCACTATTTTTGTGTGTGAGAAGAGTAAATATCTATGGAGATTTAAAGCATGGGTATCATTACCATCCTATCAGTCCCCATGAGACCCCCAAAGAGAAGATATCAGCAAAGTCACCATCTGATAATTTAAACTATAACTTACAGAAAGATGCTTACAAAGTGCTACCAGTGATTTTATAAACACCTCAATACATTACATTTCTGTACAATACTCAGCTAAGTACAATCCCAGGCAGGGATTAATGGTCAGTTACAAGTTTAAAATTGAGTCCAACTCCAAACTTGGAATAAATGCCCATTTTATTTTCTCAAGAGTGATTATTAAGCACTTCATTTTTTTCTCTGGCCCCAGATGTAGGTGACTATTAGTATGAGGATCTGTAAATGGATCATTTCTAAATTTCTAATATTTTTCCATTAGGACTCCTGTCCCCCACCTTGCCTTTTAAAGCTAAACCACTAGTTTTATAGAAATGACCACTTTGTGATGTGTAAGATGGCAGGTCCTTTTAGTTGGTAAAATATAACAACAGAAGTACTGTTCCCAGTCTCTTAAGATGTTTAAGTGGTTGGCAAGGATGATAAAAATAAAAATACATAATCATAAGACAAAGCTCTCAGGTATAGGAAATTACTTCTTCAGTAGGATTCAAAAATTTCTCCCCTCTAAGTCACCCCGCATAAACACTGCCACTACCCCAAATTTCTTTTCAAACGCCAGGACTTACTGGCAAATTATCTGGGAGTACAGTGGGAGGTAAACATTTCAATGCAAAATTCAGAACTGCTTTATAGAAAAAAAAGTGCGGGGAGGTTTGTTATCATTTATTTCCTCCAGTATATCATTCAATTTCAGCTGTCTCACATCTCAGAAGAAGCTCCCCCATTTCTCACTTATGTGCCTAAGAAACATCTCTCTGGCATCTCATTCTCTCTCCCTGTCTTTTACCAGCATTTCATTATTTCTTAACTGTCCCTCTCATGCTTGTCTCCCTTTTTCCTAGTGATCCACGTGTCCTCATTTAGCAGTTTTCAGAAGCCAGGGAGAAACGTTGCAAATAATGTTAAATATGATTAATATCTTGAATTCCTTGAAATATGACATGCATGAGTTACAATGAAACCTCTTTTATTTCCCCATGAAATGCTTTTGCATAATGAGAAAGAAAATGTCCTCTATGCCCTAATCAGCTCTGACAGTTCCTGGACTCCCAAATACTTTTATTTATGGCATTATTTATTTCATCTCTAATAAATGGAAGGGGGGGTACCCACAGCATGATCTGAAGAAGCTGCAGGAGAGAGGGAGACTATCTTGGGTGGAGGGGCACAGAAGCTGAACCAGCCAAGAGAGAGAAGGCGTCCAAGGTAAGGGAGATAGGGGAAATAAGAGGCCAAGGACCTGAACCCCCAGAAGAAAATGAGTCACTTTTCCAAGACTGAAAGGAAACTCCGAAAAGGAATGCAACTTCAGAGTGGAGAGAGGAGGGTCACACATCAAGGAGGAGATGCACTCAGATTCCTAACCTGGAGAATGAAGACTGACAGGCTGGAAACCAATTCTGGGAGGGAGTATTCTGGCACCGTCGCAGGCCTAGGAGAGAGGGATGATTTGCTCCAAGCAGCCTCTGGGAGAAGCCAGGGCACTCCTCAAGATTTGAAGACAACTCTACTCCATGGGGATCCTCCTCCAAACCACAGAAGCTCGTCTTTCATTCAATCAATTACTGGAATTGTGTGTCCTCCAGAAACACTGGCCTGATGGCCCCAGATGCAGTGAGAAGCTTGCTGGGCGACAGAGCAGGCCACCCTGGTTCTCACATTTACGTATATATCAAATGACATTGTTGAAGGCATCTAATCACCATTCCAAAGGGAGGTATCGGGTCAGATTTTTCCCTCAATTGCACAGAGTCTACGTGCTATGAGAAGTGAGGATATGAATTCAAATGATCTGGATGCGTGTCTGCACTCGGCCACACACTCCTGAGTGTCTGGCTTTGGGCAATTACCTCGCGGGGCCTCTGTTTACTCATCTGTAGAATGGGGTAAATGATTCTGCTACATTCTCTGGGCCCCTACTGGAAATTAATAAAATAATGTATAAGTCCGAGATCCCGTATGATCTTATGCTCCTGTGATCTGCATGAGCTCAAAGGTCAAGCGCTGGGTGTGGGCCGACCCGGAGAGGCGCACAACGCGAAGCGACCCTAGGTCAAATCCTTCAAGATGTTCTTTTCAAAAGGTCGGGGAGGATTTCCCGAGGGGTAGAACTGGCTGCAATACCTTCCCAAGGCACACACACCCCACTCCAACTACTCCCAGCCCCTCTGTGCAACCCCGAGAGTTTGGGGTCACGTAGGGGGCGCCAGGAGCTCATTTCCGAAGCTGAACCCCGCCCGCAACGGCAAAACCTCCAAGTCCGCACCTGGGGCTCCAAAGTCTCGCGCTGGCCGGGACCTCGCCCTGTTTACCCGCGCGCCCTCGGGATCCTGCTCTTCCCTTCCCTCCCCCCCGTCGGAGGCGCACACCCGGCGCGCGGACCCCTCGGGCGGCGGCGGCGCCGCCAGGCCCCGCCCCCGCCCCCATTATCATTAGCAGATATTACCCTAAACACTTGCTCTTTACCTCCTTTCTCCCTCCAGGCATTGGCGAGGCGGCCTGTCAATCAGCGCTCGGGCGGCAGCCCCCCGCGCGGGGGCTCAGCGATGCCAGCCTCAGCGACAGGCGGCAGTGGCGGCGGCGGCGGCGGCCCAGGCACAGGCACACACCCTCCCACACGCGCGCACTCGGGCAGAGCCGGCGGGCGGGAGGCGGAGGCACCCTCGGAGCCCGGCGCCCGGCGGGGAGGGGGCGTGCGACCGGGGACCGGCCCAGAGGCGCAGGATGGAGGAGGAGATGCAGCCGGCGGAGGAGGGGCCCAGCGTCCCCAAAATCTACAAGCAGCGCAGCCCCTACAGCGTCCTCAAGACGTTCCCCAGCAAGAGACCGGCGCTGGCCAAGCGCTACGACAGACCCACCCTGGTGGAGCTGCCGCACGTCCGGCCGCCGCCGCCCCCGCCGCCCTTCGCGCAGCACGCCGCCGTCTCCATCAGCAGCAGCGAGCCGCCGCCGCCGCCGCCGCAGCCGCAGCAGCAGTTCCAGGCGCAGAGCTCCTACCCCCCCGGGCCCGGCCGGGCCGCCGCCGCCGCCTCGTCGTCGTCTCCATCCTGCACGCCCGCCGCGTCCCAGGGCCACCTGAGGACTCCGGCGCCGCCGCCGGCGGCCCCCGCCGCCTCCTCATCCTCGTCCTTCGCCGCCGTCGTCAGGTATGGCCCGGGCCCGGCGGTCGCCACAGGCAGCAGCAGCGCGGGCAGCGACGGCGCCAGCCTGGAGCTCAGTGCAGGTACCGACCAACTCCTGGGCGCAACTTTCCTTCCCGCCCGGCTGCGGGGAGGGGTGGGGGCCCGGGAACCAGAAGCTGGGCATGGCGGACGCCGTTTCGCGCGCGCCGGGCCCGGCGGGAGGGGCGCGACGGGAGCCGGGCGAGCGCAGTCCCGGCTGAGAGAGTCGGGGCGTCGGAGCGCAGCCCCGAGGCCTCCACGCACCGGCGGCAACTTCTAGAGGATTCCGCGCCGCCGCCGCCGCGTGCGGAGCTTCCGACGGCGCGCGCGCCTCCTAACAGGTGGCTCGGCGCTCGGATCCGGCGTGGCGCCCAGGATGCGGGACGGTGGCGGTCCGCGGCCGGGGTCCGTCGGGGGAGGGGAGGCAGCCGCGGCGCGCCGGACACCCCAGGGTGGCGGCCGCGGCCGCTCGGGGCGAGGCAAGCGCTGCTCGGGCGGCGCTCGGGGACGCCCTTCCTTCACCCTCGGCGGCTGCACTTTTTCCTTCCACTTTCCCTTTACCTCTCTTCTCCTCTGGTTTTGCCTTCTCTTTCTCCTTCCTTTCCTTCCGATCCTCTTTTTCACCACCTCTTTGATGTACTCTTACTCTGCCGCGGTCCACTTGGCTGGCTCTGGGGCTTCCTTTTCTTCTTCTGTGCGCTTGTGTTTCCCGTGCGCGCGCGGTCCCTGCTCGGCGGCCCTCTTTCCCCACCCGCCCCGGAGTCCCGGCCCGTGGGGGCAAGAGAGCGGGCTCCTCTGCAGCGGCCAGGCGGCTGGACCTGGCGCTGGGCGCTGGCCCCTGCGGCGGACTTTAGGGAGAGGGACGTCCAGCCCCTCCCCCCCCCCGCCCCGGGGCACCCCCCCCCCGGGCGCTTGGGACCCGCCGCCCAAGCCTCCCCCCCCCGCCCCCCGCCAGGAGTGATGGGGCTGCACGGCGCCTCCGGGGCATCTGGGCCCCAGCTCTGACGAAATGCCTGGTGGGAGCGCCCACCCCAGGGCACAAGGTTCCTCTCCGCCGGGTGCCTTGCAGGAGCCCCCCTCGGAAAAGGCTGCTCTCCTTCGGGTTAGGCTCCGGGGAGGTGGGCTGGTAGAAAGGCCATAGCCTGGGGCCTGCGCCCAAGGGCACTCTGCGCTCCCTCGGGGCGCAGAGCCGCGTTTAGCTCGCTCCTGAGAACGAAAAGTTCCTGCTCTGGGCCTTTTATGGCATTTTAGAGCCCTCCAAATTCGTCATATCGGTGGATCCAAGCTATTGTCCTGATGAAAATATGAGCATTGTCTCTAAATGAGTTATAGATGCCTGAGCTAATGTTCTGTTGTTTGTCAATATTTTGACGCATGAAGGATTGGTTTTGAGAAAGAAAATCTAATTACAGGTAATAGTGAAGACTTGTTTTGTCACATCTCTCACTGATTTGGAGATGTTTGACGGCTTCGAGTGGGGTTCTTATGTAGGGGTGCTTATTGTTTGTGGGGTGGTTTGTTGTTGGGGGTTTTTCTGTCTTTTTTTTTTTCCCCAGTTGCTTTTGACCTGATATTGTGTTGTGTTTTTATATTATTGTTAGGCTACCCACCCACTTCCATTTTGTCCCTTATTACTCTTTTGTGTTCTCCCCTTTGAGTAAGGTTTGTGTTCTTTCTCTATTTGGACTCTTCTATTCATTCATGCCCATGTTTATTCCCTTGACCTGCTTTATCTTTGTTTTATATGGTGTTTCTCCCCGTTTGGGTTCTTTTCCCTTTTCCTATGTTTTGCCAATCCCTTTGCATAACCTTAGTTCCACCACGTTCACTGGGGGGTTTCCCCCCTTTTTATCTGCCTGCGAAGTCTTTAATCAACCTTTTGCTTCCTTTTATACACTATAAATCTGCCCCCTCGTTTCCATTTTTCATCCATAGTTTTAACCTGGCTTTTTCCTGCATTTCTCTTTTCTACACCAGCCACTTGCTGTCCTTGCCATGCTCCCTCCTGTTCTGACAGTGTCCTTGCTGTCTTTCATTCACAAGGAGTTTGTTTTTCCTTTTCACCTTGTTGTAAATGTTCTCTTTCAGTGTTTCTTCCTAGTTAATTTTGTCCTAGTTCATTTTGCCAGGTGGACATCTCAACGTCATTGCATCTAAAAGAGTGAAAGGGGGCTTTGTCTGATGCCCCATCAAACTCCCTATATTTTTTATTTCCTTTTATTCTCAAGGCTGCTGTTGCTGCTCCTTTTTTTTTTTTTTTGAGGTTATAGAGAGGTAAGCTTGATAGCACCAAGCACAGGATGCCATGTGCTTGTTGAAAAGATGGGAATTGGTTGGTAGGTTTCTTCCATGCAGTGAGGAAAATGGTCTGGCAGGGGAGAAAAAAAAAAAAGCCATGGTACTGGACATCATGAATTATGGTCCTAATATTAATCATTGATGGACAAAGCCATCTCTTAACAGGTACAGAGATGTGAGTGGCCATCAGAGGGACAGTCACCTGAAGAGCTGATTGGCTCTTTGAGGAACTAGTGGTTCCACTTTGAACCAATGAGCATGTGTGCACAGACTGACACCATTTAAGCATACTGGGGAGGGGGCTGGGGAGGTGGTAAGTTGCTTGTTGCACCCTCAAAAAAGTGTTTTGCAGCCTCTCCAGCTAGCTGGTAAACGGAAAATAGTCAAGACGTCCATGTGATGAATCGAGTCAGGGATAGAAGAGAGATAGCGGAGTGTCCAGAGTAAATGCAGGGAAAAGATGGAAAGGTTGAAGTGAATCTTATTTGCCATTAAGCGCCATAAACCATTGAGAGGAGAAATATGTGATTAAAAATAGATTTTTCAGCATTCTTATAAAATCTCATGAAGAGTATAATTTTCCTTAAAAGGGGTAATATACCATGGTTTTAAGAGCATATTTTTCCTCTGTGGGAGGCTTAGAGTTAAAACCCACGTAGATCTTGATATGCAGCCTAAATTTGGCATCAGGAAATGGGAAATTGCATCTTTAAGCAGAGTACAATCAAAAATGAATTACAATAAATCCTATATAATTGCATAGGTCATTCTCTTTAATGAGATTTTATTAACCTGACTGTCAAGCTTTTGAGTCAGGCAGATATTTTATCTTCTTCAACTGATAAAAGTGTCAGCTATAAACCACCATATAAATATTCATAAATCTACACATCTGTGGCAGCCTATCAGCATCATTCTTTTGGACATTAAAAGCATTCTAATTACTTTCTGTCTAGCAGAGCTGAAATGCTGCCTGTTATAGTATGTGCTTGGCAGGCATGATTGCTTTTGTTTGCCATCACAAATAGCAGCATCCTATTTTATATACCGATGGTCCAGAAAATATTCAGGGATTGACTGAGCAGGATGAATATTAGGAAGCACCATCTGGTTTTGATAGCACCGGGTATATTAACTCATCTGTTAATTTTTGACACATCATTGATTTATTTATTTAGAAAAATTGCATCCTGTTTTGCTGTGTTGATGTTTGCCATTATGAAAAGAAATTGGATGGCCTTTTTTAAAAAGACATAGTTCATTGATTTAAGACAAGGGTGATGCTCCCAAAGATGCTTTCATTTTCTAACTTCTATTTTCTATGCCATGAAGTCCTCTCTTCAGAAGTTATATTAATGTTTTAAGGAAATCCATCTATTTTGAACTAGCTGGAAATCCTTTTGGTAGATAAAACGTATGGATACGTGCTAGTAGATCACAAAAATTTTTTTCTGCTTCTGCATTTTTTATATTAATATATTTCACCCTTCGCTGGGCTAAAATCAAAAGGTTACCACTAATCTCGACTACTGTGATCGCCTTCATGGTAACAGAATACTCTTGGGTATAGGCTGTGATGGACAAATTCCATTCAAGGCTTTACTTACAAAGAAGGACATTAAAAAAAGGCGCCTGTGTTTGATTGCTGAGTTCCCATCCCTTATTCACTTATCAGATTTAGGATGGATTAAACCACTTAAATTTAGAAGAATTTCTAGAAGTGAATTTTTTAATTAAAAAAATAATCACGGATTCAGATTTTGGAATCAGACTAGGCACAATTTGCAACATGATATTATCCCAACAGATCGCACAGGAGAGCAAAATAAATTACAGGTGGTCACTTTACAGTGCTTCATGACTGTGATTTATTAACCTTTTGCAGTGTTTACTTTTAGAGAACTTAGGAATAAAGTAGGTAGTTTTAAAGCCCCTTTGTAAACTGTTGACTTTGTACTTCCTTGCCATTGCTTGCGTGGAGCATTCTGTAACTAGGGGGGAAAAGCAGTTAAAAAAAAATTCAAAATACATGTTCACACTTGGCTCAATTAAGAATCATGGGTCAGTGACCATTCGTTTGTGTTCGTATGAAAACAGAACTTTTCTCCATTTCTTAGCGTAATGGGCATTGCACAGTACTTGCATTTCTAATTATATTCTGTCTGGAAAGCTAAAGTATTGCTGGCTGCAATATGGAGTAAGTAGAAAGATGTGCTGTTTTCTGCCAAGTGTAATAGTAATATTTTTCATCATATTCTTCCACATATTGATGTGAAAACACTATTTCAATGTTTTAAGTTACCAAAAAGAAGAGAAATTCAACTTTAAGGCTTATGGTTGCTATTTTTGCATCTGTCAGCTCTCAGAACAAATTCAGAATGAAGCATTTTTAAAAAACTGAAGGCAAGAACTGTTTTTATGGTCGTAGCTACTCTCTGATATTCTGAGAGCACTTTAATACATTATCTTCATAATGTAGCATATTACATAATGATTTTTTTCTCAGCATATTACAAGTTTATCCTTCAATTAAAAAAAAACAAATCATGCTTATCCCCAAGTCAGGGTTTTTTTCCCCTTAAGATGTATACCCTAATGTGATTTATCAATATGATGAAAGCTACTGAGTGTGCTTTAGGACATGGAACAAATATATTCAAGCAATTCTATATAGGCGCTTCTATTTTAGCCTTTCTTTTCATATTTTGCTCCTTTCATCAAGGTTATGTTAGAAGTGTATAGGATGTAAATCATCCGGGTCTGTGCTGATTAAAATGCAAACAGTAAATACAACTTCAGGTCTGGAATGGGATTATAGGATTAAAATGAATGGAAACTGCTAGTGTGCTAGAATTGAAAATTCCCAATCAATATCATCCTTTGATTTTACTAATAAAAGAACAAAAACCCGGAAGTGAAAATGAGAATGCAACATCACCTTAAGTCTTCCCACTTGTATGGTTCAACCGTTTACTTTGTTTATTTGGTTTGGGTCAATGTAAAGAAATAACACCCACATATCTGAGGTCTTTCCCCCATTACTTTTTGGTTTAAATCATGGGCACAGTTCTTCCCTTCCACCTGGCAGGGGGCAGAGGCATCAATTCCAGCAAACATGCTGCCCATATCCACATCCCTTTTTCTCCCAGAGAGCGAGTGGACTTTATCCTTGCTGCGGCTTCAACGAAGTTCCCGTGCATCAATCAATTCTAGCCTGAAACTGTACCTGACATCTGGTTCTTTCTTCAGGACTCAAAAATCATTGTGTAAAAAACAGACCTGTACCTAATATTTGTGGGATTTAGGACAAGAGTGCAAATTCAGGCCTACATACCATATATCTAAATAATTAACTAACTGTTAAATAAAATATGTTCCATCCACCTATCCTGGTAAATACACCTTCTTAATGACCAGATTTGACTTTGGAGTTTTCAGCCAGCCCATGGCCTTCTCTCCCCACCCCCAGCTTCATCTTCCACTAGGAGGAACCTCACATACACAGGAATGGATGCCCCAGTCCAAACTTCCAGGCTCTGGCACCATGGTCTGTCTTTGGGAGAATGGCTCAGGGAAGAGTCCAACACAGGCCCTCGAAGCCGTTTGAGTAAGGAATTCCTGGATCTTGGGTACCTCACCATGGGGAGAGGGTGGGATGGAGGAGGACGGTTAGGGTAGGGGTCCCCCTACCTGTGTCTAAAGGTAGTATTGGTCCTAAGAGTGGGAAAGCACTGCACCAGGAAGAAAACAGCCTTGTGGACGTGCAGCCTGCCCAGAGTGTTCTAGCCACCCCAGCCAAGGATATATGAAATGCTCTAAAGTAAGACCTATTTATTTACAAGAGGCCCTGCATATAGTCAGTATATATTTTGCTGTCCCCATAGAAGCCCTCAAACATCTCACTATTTTTCATTTTTCAAGTTTATTCCCCCCCAAATACAGCTTGTCAACATGTTCAGAGATAACAAGTAGCTAGTTAAATTTCTATCGTAAATAGTTGCTGGCATCTAAAATCTGCAGTATTTTGTGGCCATTATTCTGGGTAGGGAGGAGAGGAGATGAGAGGCATCCACCACCTCGACGTAAGCCTTATAAAGCATCTCTCTGTTTTTATAAATAGTCCATTCTGGAAGGTGGTCTGGAAAGAAGGGAATGTACCTTGTGACATTTGCATTTGGGGCAAATTTTCAAGACCCTTAGACAACGCGAAAACATGTTTTCACAGTTTGAGGGGGTTTTGCTTGTTTTTCTAAACTGATGCTTTCCACTTGGTTTTTACTTTTCATTGATTGACAATTAATATGCTTTTGAATACATTTCTGTGAACTAACCATCACTCTCGACACATGCCATTTTAAGAGGCTTGACAGTCTAATGGAAGAGGCTCTAAGGAGAGACACTGCTGCTTTCCTCATGATACTTACACAGATTGGCCTAAACATGGTCCTTGACGAGAAATCCAAGTTCACAGATAAATGACAAGAAAGCATAGTGAACACAGATGTTGGCTAACACGGTTTTGCTTTCGGGCTTGTCATCGTTTGCCTTATAGGCCACTCTTTGTTTTACCTTAGATGTCTAGTGAGCTCTTCAAAAGGACTTATCTTTCTTCTCCATTTTGCATCTGGGAGCAACGTACTCGGCAGGGACCATATCAGCTGATTAATAGCAAGGGCATGAGGGCACTCCAGAAATAGAAGTAATGATTGCTGTAAGCCCTCCTATCAATGAGGAATTGAGTTGGCAGTGACTGGCTCGATTCATTAGAGTAAGGATATTAATGAAGCCAAAGGTGTGGGTTCAGACCTGTGCAGGCCAGTTAATGCCACAGCGATGGAAATCTCTATGTGGTGCCCAAAGTCACAGTCTTGCCATTTCCCAGAGGGAGGGGGTGGGGGAAACTCTTCAGGCACCCCTCTGGTTGCAGAATGACAGGAAGCTAATGCATCCTATCTCGTCCCCTTAGTTTGGGATGGAAAGTAGAAATACATATTTTTAACATTTTGAATGGTATGCTCAACGCTGAGGCCTTCACTTACCCCCTTCCCCTTGTCTTTGGCTATCCGTCTCTGATGTGTCTTTTCATGTGTTTCAGAGAGTCGAATGATCTTGGATGCCTTTGCCCAGCAATGCAGTCGAGTTCTTAGTCTCTTAAATTGTGGAGGAAAGCTTCTGGACTCCAACCATTCCCAATCCATGATTTCTTGCGTAAAGCAGGAAGGCTCGAGTTATACCGAAAGACAGGAGCAGTGTCCCATCGGGAAAGGGGTCCACAGTCAGACCTCTGATAATGTAGACGTAGACATGCAATATATGCAAAGGAAACAACAGACTTCTGCCTTTTTGAGGGTTTTCACTGACTCCCTACAAAATTACCTGCTCTCAGGGAGTTTCCCGACTCCAAACACCTCATCGGTCAGTGAGTACGGCCATCTGGCCGACGTGGATCCTCTGTCAACCTCCCCCGTGCACACACTAGGTGGCTGGACCTCCCCGGCGACCTCCGAATCCCACGGTCACCCATCCTCTTCCACACTGCCAGAGGAGGAGGAAGAGGAGGAAGAGGAAGGCTACTGTCCAAGGTGCCAGGAGCTGGAGCAGGAGGTTATTTCCCTGCAACAAGAAAATGAAGAACTCAGACGGAAATTGGAGAGCATCCCAGGTACCGTGCCGTTTTCCTTGCAAGCCACCTGTAGATCCTTCCTTTCCATTGTCTCAGCTCTGTGTGTGTGTGTGTGTGCGCGCGCAGGTGCGTGCATGCATGTGTAGGTATCTATTTTTCATTTTGGCCAGCAAGGGAGAAAAGTTGGGCAAAACAGGCACACGCATGGAGTGGCCTTCGCCTTCCAGTGCCAAATGGAAATTTCAGGATGAACTCCCAGCCTTGTCCTATCTATGTTTAAGTCGGTTGTAGGCCTGGAGACCACAGTCCTGTTCAAAGATGTCTCTAACCATGTAAAAGTGATTCCAGACTTGATCGGAGAATCCAGTAGGCCAAGTGCCATGAGCCTGGGTTTTCATCAAAAAGTGTTCCTCTCTTTTAAAAGCAGCTTTTGTATTTTTAAAGACTTCACTACATGTGTTTTATTAGTAGTAGAGAGTAAAGTGGAATGATTCTTTCAGAGGGGGGGATGTGAGGAGAACTAAACAAGTGGTCTCTTCTGTTCCGTTAATTTCTTGTCACTCTTGTTAAGTTTCAACAGGCATAGTCTCTTTTTAGCATGCAGGCTCCTCCTTAAAGTTAATAAGCAACTGTAAACTGAAAAGAATAGATTAAAGACAGACCGGTAATTAAGCTGATCCCACACTATTTGTGCCCCCTGGCGAAGCAGGCATTTCCTGCCTCTTAGAGACACTAGATCTGTGGAGTAGTAAAGTCATCTTTATGGCAAGATCTTCTCTGGGCTGCAGAGCCATTTTTTTTGCTATTTAAAGAGCGACCGATTTTGCTTATGTCTTCGAATTCATTTCCTATATGTCTGTGACTTAATAAAAGATGGTAAGATCATTAGCTAGAACGGTACCTTCAAAGCCTTTCCTTCATGCAGCCCATTGATAAAAAGTTTTAAGCATATATCCACCAATGGACACATTTATTGGTTAATTACATACATGTCCTACTTATACTAATATAGTGTGTTCAAAATAGGATGTATATAACACATTAAAATTTTTACATTAAAATTTTTAAGGCTGATATATAAATGTAAATAGAAAGTTTGTTCTTTTCCTGACTCAGTGTCTTTGAACCACCCAGTTTGGCAGCTGACTTAAAAAGAAGGAAATAGTGAAGACTACCACCCTCTTGTTTATTAGTACACATGCAAAACAAAAGCAAAAGCGAGCATTAAGAATTGCCAGATCAGAAATTTATTTTCCTTCCATCCCTTGATTTAAAAGCTTTCCCAAATGGACCAGAGTTTTGGTTCAGAATATTTCAGAATTAGATTTAGTGCGGTTGTGTTGTGGGGGAGAAGGAAGAGGTGAAGTTAATCCTTTCTCTCCCTTTGCACTTGAGCCCTGGGGTTAGATAAAAGGTCCCCGTCTTCCCATGCCAGGCAGAAAGCGACCGCAGGAGACATGGGTTGAACTCAGTGCAGTGGCCGCAGAACTCCACTGGGTTCGCCCAAGTCCAAGAGAGGGGGCCGGAGCTAACACTCTGTGGGAGTTTACAGCTCTCACAGTTCCACAAATTATAGTTAATTAACTTGGAGTTTTATCCCCAAAGGAGTATTTTCCATCTTGCTCCCCATCGTCCTCTTTCCCTGGGAGAGAAAATAGTGTTCTGGAGATCAGTGAATTCTAGATCCTTACTACATCAGCCGTTCAGAACTGTGGCTAAGAGTTTCACCGTGCGAGGACAGGTAACAGAATTGTCCAGAGTGGTAATGTCTAATTCCCAGTCCTGAATGCTTGTCCTCAGCAAATACCAAGTAAATTTGTGATTTAGTCCTCCTCCCATTTATCTGTACCAGGTGAAAAGTCTGTCATGGATAACTCCTTGCTGAGTAGCCACTAATCGACTGTCTCTGTTTCCCAGAAAGATGAAAATGCTGCAATTTCTTGAGCTTTCTAGGTGGTCCAATATTGAATGATACTTGTTGAAATTAGGCTGTGGTCACCACTGTTAGGGTAAACGGTCCAGCCCTGTTGAAAGCTCCCTCCTTAAACTTGAGTCAAAAGCCATTTCACATGGAGAACTATGATTTCAGTAAATAATCCATACTGAAACCCAGCTATATGAATGAAAATCAGTTTGTCTGGGTGCCTGGGTGGCTCAGTGGGCTGTGTCTGCCTTCAGCTCAGGGTCTCAGGATTGAGCCCCAAGTTGGATTCCCTGTTCAGTGGAGAGCCTGCTTCTCCCTCTCTCTCTGCCCCTCTCCCCACTCATGCTCTCCCTCAAATAAAATCTTTATGAAAAAAAGAAAAAACATTGGGGAGGGCATGTGCTATGGTGAGTGCTGTGAAGTGTGTAAACCTGGCGATTCACAGACCTGTACCCCTGGGGCTAAAAATACATTATATGTTTATTAAAAAATTAAAAATAAAAATAAGCTAAAAAAAAAAAAAAGAAAAGAAAATCGGTTTGTCAGTTATGAATAGAAAAAAAGTAGCATAAAATTCAAGAAAGATTTACTTATTTAAGGAGTACATGGGTGGCTCAGTTAGTAAAGCCTCTGACTCTTGATTGTGGCTCAGGTCATGATCTCAGGGTCGTGAGATCGAGCCCTATGTCAGGCTCCAGTTGCTTAAGATGATCTCCCTCTGTCCCTCCTTCCCTTCCCTGTGTATACACACGCTCTCACTCTTTAAAAAAAAAAAAAGTGATTACTTAACGCATGTACTCATTACATAGGGACGCCTTAGCATTAGACATTCAGTCAAACATGTTGCTTACAACGAAAACCTGAAGCAAAAGAAGGCATCACTGTCCCCTTCCCCATACTGCTCAACCTCTGTCTTTGGCTAAACAACAGACCAGATTGTGGGTGATCACCTATGAATACACCTTTCACTCCATTAATTATGAATTTTGGGGAAGGGGACCGTTATTTATAGACAGCCATTTGAAGAAAAGTGCAGCAAGTAATAAAGTAGATAAAGTAGTAAAGAAGAGAGGTTCAAAGTAAAAAGCCATCTGGTTTTATATGTTACAGGAGTACTTTGCAATCAGTAGTTCTCCTGGATAATTTGGGATGCATTTTCTCTAATCATTGTCGGGGTTTCCCAGCAGTTCCAGTAGGCCTCTGTTATTCTAAAAGCCAGTGCATTCCCAGGGAAGGACCGGGTACCTGGGTAGAAACTACCCGTATATTGTGGGATGGCTCTCCTTACAGCCAAGCAGGATGGATGAGTACAAAGGAGAAAGTAGCATTCAGAGGAAATAGGGTTAACAAAAAGGTAGGGACGCCTGCCCCAGGTCAGAGCTAGGACACTGATTTTAGTCCCTTCTCGGCTGCTCCTGAGTTGTGCTGTTGAATGACTTTGAGATTCCTGGTTTCTTAATTTTTTATTTTTTTCCTGAAATAAGCATTCATACCTGGCAGCAGTTCTGGAAGTGGGACTTCAAGTGAGCCTATTAGAATATTGGGGGAAATTAGCTCCCTAGGCAGCTATGAAAGGGGACAGGAAAGTGCCGAGAAGAAAGAGGTTGGGGAAGGTGCTCTTCCCCTACCACCTGACCGGGCCTGGGTTGCTGTATCCTGTGTCAAGGAGTCAGCAAAGACTTGTTGATTGTCAACCACATGCAAGCAAGGGCTCCTGGAGAAGAGTCGTCTGACTTCCCGCCCCCAGTGACTTGCCCATGTGGGCGGTTAAATATTGTCTCCTCAGGGAGGAGCCTCAGCCCCCACTCTTCGGTTTACATTATCACACCAGAAGTCAGAGAGTCCGTTGAAAAGTTAAAATTTTTTAGAAAAAAGTGAAGGTAAGTTAAAAGCAAAAAGCCACAGGGACACTTGGGTGGCTCGGTCAGTTAAGTGTCTGCATTTGGCTCAGGTCGTGATCTCAGGGTCCTGGGATGGAGTCCCATGTTGGTTCCCTACTCAGTGGGGGGGCCTGCTCTCTCTCCCTCTGCCCCTCACCTTGCTTGTACCCTCCTTGTGCGCTCTCTGTCCCTCTCTCTCTCACTGTCAAATAAATAAAATCTTTAAAAAAAATAAAAAAGTAAAAAGCCACAGAAGGAAATGATATTTGGATCAGGAATACGAAAAGCTGAGACATTATTGAAAGAAGGAAGATGTTGGGGAACTGTCTCCCCAGAGAAGGTGGCAGGTTAGGGTGAGCGCACTGGTTTAGAAAGCTTGTGGTCAGCACAAGGTGAGCTCCCGAGGGAGGGTGGATGTTAAATACCGTACATCATCTCATTTAAGATTCCACTGAATGCAAGATGCACCAGTATTCTGTATTCCACTAAGAAGGAAAAAAAATACTGCAAATCATAATTGCCCCTTAGAATTCTCTTTGAACAAGCAAATATGAAAAAATGTGGGTCTTAGAATCATAAAATATGGTAATTTTAGAAAATAGCTTCCAAAGTAAAATAATTACGACATGTTAAAAATACCTTGAGACGTTCTAAGTGCCAAATATACAGGAATATACTACTGACATCATTAAAGGACTTCCTACTTTATAAAAAGCACATTTAGGATTATCTCAATTTATCTTTACCTCTCCCAACAAATATTAACTTTCCCACTTTATGGACAAAGAGGTTGAAATCAGGACAGGAAAAGCCTGGGGCAGAGCTAGAGTTATAATCCAAGCCTTTCGACTCTAGATCTAGTTTATTACCCTTTTCACCCGAAAAATACGGTCGATTCGCACACTTCATTGTAGTTACTTTCTATAAAGTCACTGTCGACACTGAATTAACGAATCCCGAAGCATCACCCCTCGGGGAAATACGGAGCTGGGTTTCTAAGGACCTCTGGTCACATTTTTATCAACAGATCGATGCATATTTATGTATGTTTTTGTTTAAAGAGACCTAATTTAATAGCATTGTCGGAATAACACAACTCACAGCCAGCCGCACTGTATCCTGCTGTGAATGAGGCTTACCTGACACGTGTTTTCTCCCTGAGGCTCCTCTTGGCCTTCCTGCACACAGGTCCACCAGACAGCCCTCCAGCTCTGCGCTCGGGGTCCCTTTTAAATGGCGAGCTCACCAACGAAAAGCCCACAAATATGAAAAACGTGGTACACGGAGAGATCATTTGCTACAGCGCAAGAGCTGAAACAGGCAGGGAGTTCCCTTGTCCAACCTCAGCTGGGAGAGTGCGCATCGGGCCACCGGGGTTTTCGGTGACCCGCAGGTGCCTGCCAGAGTCCCACATGCGTGCGTGGGCACAAAACTTACAAATACATGGTAGCAAGCTGGCCAGCTGGAAAGCGTGGATCATGAGGATGGACTACTAACTTGAGGGTACAAACCAGAAAACTCACCTTGGATTAGGCAGCTCTGATCATATTAGTCCACAGTTGTCATTTCCTAAGAAGATTTTAAAAAGATAAACCAGGAATGCCAGGTTTTTGGATAACTAATTTTGCAACAGCTAAAAGCCTGGAGTGAAAGTAGCTTGGCCATGCTGGGGCCCTCTCTCCAGCCCCCCACTCACACGCATCCACGAGGGCTTGTGCAAAAAACATTCAGGGCAGCTTTGGGTCCACAGAAGCGTGGGGATTCTAAGGAGAAGGAAGACCCATGAGTGTATTCTGAGTAAGAACCTGGAGCAAATGATAGGAACAGAGGAGTACAGGATTGAGTTCTCTTCATTAGAAATCGGTAGAAGTCATCACAACTCTTGCTATGGCCATGAGATGGAGGGAGACAGAGCTATGAATGGGGAAAGAGAATGGGTTTGGAGTCAAACCTGGGTTTGGATTTCTGCTATTCGCTCCCTATGGTTCTTGGCAACTCCCTTAACCATTCTGAGCCTCAGTTTCTTCTTTCTGTACCATGAGGTTAATAATACTGTTGGAATGTTGGAAGTATTACCTTCACTAACTAGCAACTGAGGGTCTCCCAGATCTACCAGTAAGTTCAACAAACAGTAACTTTACGGGAGTGAGAGAAACTGTCCTGCACCCAGTAATATGGAAATCTTAAGTGGTGTCCTTCGATTTTAAGTAGTAGTCTTGCCGTGTGAAGAGGTCAGCACGCAGCCAGTTACCCAGGTTAGCAACCTCAGATGCACCTGTCACACTTAACGTCATGTCAGCCTCCTTCTGGACTCCGCCTCTCAGATGCCCATCACTTTGGGTTCCTCCTCTCCCCACTCTTTTCATCCAGGCCTATCTCAGCATGGACATGTGCAGTAGCCACTCACCTCCTCAGACTCCAGTGTCTCCCCTGCTGAAAAGCCCCAGATCATCCGTGGCTGACAAGCCTCTACAGGTTTCATATGGTCTGTAAATTCCAGCACCCATTATGACACCTGGGGTCCTTCGCTTCGTGATTCTTTTCCTGTCTGTTTTTGGAGACTCGACTCCCAGTTCCCACTGTATGCCAAGCATTCCAACCCCAGTGGACAACTGGGGATTCCTGAGCAGCATCACACTGGCTTCTGGTCTTCTCTTACTCTTGCTGTTCCTCCCCACTTAAGGACATAATCTCCTTCTCCCCACTTGAAAAACTCCTACTCATCCTTCAGGACCCAATTGAGGTGACTGTCACCTCTGTAACAAATTCTTCCCCCAGTTCCCAGGCAGAATTAACCACTTCCCATAGTACCTCATGCATACTTCTGTGAGAGTCCGTGTTGGGGGAGATTTTTACTCTTTCTGTTTCTCCCGGGTGTCCTGATAGGAGGAAAGGCAGGCTGTATAAGCTCGAGGACAGAGAGGACACATCAGCTGTGTGTCCCAAATCTGAGCCCAGTGTCAGGCCTGTTGTGGCATCTCCACAGGTCAGTGAAATTCCACAGAAACGAGACATTGTCCTAAGCAGAAGCCTAACCGTGCCTCTGTAAGGCTGAGGACTACTGAAAGCTTATGGTTTATTTCTACATTGTTACGGTTCAAGAGCTTAGACTTTACAGACACTACGTGAAAAGGACACTTAAAGATGATACAAGCGCATAGATGGCATGGTAAATAATTTCAGAGGACGGTAAATAATTTCAGTCTCCCTCTAAAATCATAGATATGGTGTATTTTGTAAAAACAGTGATATAGCAAAGTAGAGTAATTAATGCTATGAGAAGCCCTGATCAAGATTTTAATGTGATGATCTGCAGTGAAAATTAGATTCTCAATACCCAAGCATCCTTCATGTGGGAAAACACAGAATTGGAGCAGATTTCCTGGGAAGAACTTTCTAGTTTTTACTTTCTAGTCTAACAACAAAGTCCGTTAAGTGACCTCCAAGGAATTCACTAGGCTCCTACTCATAAAATGAGACCAGCCTACATTGGGCACTCTTTACTGGGCACTTTCTGCTTTACAATAACTATATACAGTGGGTAATTATCCCCATTTTACAGATGAGGTAACAGAGGCTGAGTAACTTGCCCAGAATCAGACAGTTCCTAGTGCCAGAGGAAGTACATTAAGGAGAAAAAAGTACCCAAGAATTACTTTAGGACCCATTTCCACGTCTTTTTGTCCGCTAAGTGATATTTACTGCCTGAGAATGTGTCGAAAACCCTGTCTGTGTGGCTTTAATGACCTGAACCCTGACTATGATGCCATCAAGCCATCCAGGCTAGGGGGCCCATCTGTTTCTGAGAGTCGCGCATTCATCTAGATATCTTAGATACCCAGTAGAGCATTTGTAACCCATTTCTCTCAGGTTTTATTGACACCAAGGGTCTTCCTAACTTGCTTTTTTCCTCCCAGTCATTTTGCTCTTCCCAAGATTCTCTGGTATGTGTTCTAAAATGCTATTACGGGGTGGGCAGGTGGCAGAAATTGTAATTATTGATATCAGGATTGATACTAGGAACATTTGAGGTACCTTTCTGTTCTCCTTTCCCTTTAATAGAAGTTTTTACAGTTTTTGGTTCGTCGGGTATTGTCTCATTAAACCTGCTAGGTGTATCTGCCTTTCCTTTGCAGAGTGCGTAAGTGAGTAGATGAAACCCACCCACTGGGCCTGAGGTAGTAGCTTCTGCATCAGCAAGAGTGACGTGCTTAATATTCAGAATGAGCATGAGGACACAGTTAGATGGGAAGGCATCTGGGGCATAATCAGCTCCTTGAGGATCCTGCTGCTCCTTTGCTGGAAGCCCTGACCTCACCATCTCATCCCTTGAAAGCCAAAGGCGCAGTGTCTGCCCTGGACTGCAGGAATCCTGCCTGAAGCACAGGCCCCTTGCTCCTCATCTCCGGGGATCCCTGAGTCCACTGGGAAAGTCCACAGCATGTGCACGGAGCCACGGGCTGACAGGACAGCAGGGCAAGAGGACAGGAGGTTTTCCATTATTTTCTTCTCAGTGCCCAGGGCTTCTCCCAGAAGGCAGCACGGTGTAGCTGTGGGTCAGGGTACTATCTTTCCTTCCACTTCCTTCCCTCTTGAGTAAACACCCCTATCTCTACTTTCCATACTGACTTTATTTTTCTTTTCATCAGAAAGGTTTCATTTGATTCTGCAGCTTCCCATGTAAAAATCTGGGCAGCCCTCCAGAGAGCCACAGTAGGGAGTGACGCTCCAAATCTGTCACTGCAGGGACATGCTCCAGCCCTGGCCTGGGCAGGGCCTGGAGGCCTCTGCCTTGTGGGGATCAGAGCCAGGGGTGGGGGGCCCAAAGGGGTGGTGACTCAGAGGCCCCAGCGCTGTGCCCAGTGGCTGTTTCTGTTTTGTAACTGGCTAACTATGAGCTTTGTCTTGGCCTCCTGGCCTTTAGCCTTGTGCCCGGAGAGCACCCTACAGGACCCACTTGCCCCTACCGCAAGTAAATGCGCACAAAATTCCGTTTTCTTCCAACATTTGAATCAGCTGGCCTTGCTCATAGCTTAGCACTGCTGCCTAAACACTGGGAGTGTAGAGAATGGGAGAGCTGGCCTCCAGGCCTTTCCAGGGCTATACAGACAGCACTGAAGGTAATGTATGCCAAAGGAAGGGGAGGCAGCAATTACATCAACATTCTTCAGTCAGCTTTTAAATTACAATTATACATGCCCCCTGTAGAAACTTTTTGGTGGTTTTAGCTACCCTAATCCTATTAGATTGGTGGTAATAGCTACCCTAATCCTATTCCTAAAATGTGATCATTGTCAATTATTATTATTAACACTTTGATCTATTTCTTTCTAATCTTTTTAGGTATATAATTATTTGTAACATGGTTGAGGTCATGTTGAATATTCAGTTTTGTAAGCATTTTAGTGCTTCATTTAAACATTTTCTTCATAAAATTCTTTTTTTAAGATTTATTTGAGGGAGCGTGTGTGTGCATGCAAGCAAGGGCAGGGGGAGAGGGAGGGAGAGAATCTCCACGCTCCCGCTGAGCTCGGAGCCTGACGCGGAGCTCGATCTAAGGCCCCTGAGATCATGACCTGAGCTTGAAACCAAGAGTTGGCACTTAACTGGCTGAGCCACCCAGGGACCCCTTCATAAACATCATCATGACTATAAAATATGGGGGTAAGGGGTCAAAAGATGTTTCATTCAAATGCTCATCAGTCAGCGAGTTATTTGCAAATTTTACTAAAACTTCCAAATTAAATCCAAAGTAATACCTTGCCCATGTCACTTGGCAAACATTGGCATGTGGACAGCTGCGTTTGGTTCCCACCACAAACCGTGAAGGACAAAGTGCTGCTGTTGGGAACCTCACACGCAGCCCCAGGGGCGGGACACCAGACACAGAAGTTTCCTGGGGTCCCACAAGCCACAGAGTGAACGAAAACCCAGAACTCAAGCAGCAGACAGTTTCGTGTCTCCATTAGCTTCTCAGGACCCCTGCTTTTCCCTATAGTTAATGCCATTAACGGAAGAGTCATTCTTTCCCGCTGTGGTGTCAGTAAAATGGGTTAGACTTTTTTTTTCTTTCTTTTTTTTTTTTTTTAATTTAAGTGATTAATTAACATATATTTGTTTCAGGGGTATGGATCTGTGATTCATCAGTCTAATATAACACCCACTGCTCATTACATCACAGGCGCCCTTCTTAATGCCCATCACCCAGTCACCCCTCGCCACCTCCCTTCCAGCAGCCCTCAGTTTGTTTCCTAAGATTAAGAGTCTCTTGATTTGTCTCCCTCTCTGGTTTCGTCTTGTTTCATTTTTTCGTCTCTTCCCCTATGCTCCTGTTTTGTTTATTAAATTCCTCATATCAGCAAGATCCTATGATACTTACCTTTCTCTGATTGACTTCTTTCACTTCGCATAATACCCTCTAGTTCCATCCACGTTGTTGCAAACAGCAAGATTTCATTCTCTTTTATGGCTGAAAGTATTGCATTGTATATTGTGGTGTGTACCACATCATCTTTGTCCATTCATCTGTCGATGGACATATACGTCCTTCCCATAGTTTGGTTATTGTGGACATTGCTGCTGTAAGCATAGGGGTGCACGTTCCTCTTCAGATCCCTACATTTGTATCCTTGGGGTAAATGGGGGTTAAACTTTTAAAACGCTGGTGAAATTAGAGGTACTTGACAGGTTTTATTGAACTTTGCTTTGACAAAAGGCCTACTCCAAACTGATAATATGTATGCATGACTTCTTTTCATTGACTTTCTGTTTGAAGACTTACAGTTTGAAGACTGTATTCAAGGACTGTAAGACACAGGTCCAAAAGGATGGTTATGTAAGAAAATACTTTTTTTTTTGACAAAAAGAAAAAATTCCTAAGCTGCTTATACTCGGTGTCATTCATATTCTTCAAAGGGATGTTGATGTACGTTTTGATTGGTTATGTTACAGTGTGATGACACCTAAAAAATCCAGCTTTTTAACAGTGTGGACAAGGATGGTAACCTCTGTTTACTATCTTTAAAAAAAAAAAAAAGAAGTGAGAAAAAATGCAGAAGGCAGTGATACTTTAAATTTGGGGTTTAGATTAAATATTTGTTATTTTCTGTAATGTGACAAAAACAGTCTAAGAAAATCCACAGCTGAGACAGGTAGTGGCAATTATTCCCGTGAATTAGTTATTAACTAAGCTACCAAGACCTTTAAAAGCAATTAGTTAATACTGCTCCTGAAAGGGCTCTAATAGAAATCTCAAGATGTAGGAATTGTTTATGCAGTGGTACAAAAAATGTCAGGGTTCCATGTTGGGTTAATACCTGTTCAGTTTTATTGTAATTATTCTATGAATCTATGAGATTGAGCTTCAGAAAATTAGTGCAACAGTTAACGAAAGATACCATAACTGAATCTGCACGTGGGAACCCCGGGCAGCTGTGTCCACGTAGGGAAGCAGATTTACAGCACAGGGCCCTCCTGCTTACTGCAGAGCTAGGAGTGAATCCATCCTTAAAAATGTGTATTGTATTATTGATTTAAAACTAGTGAAACATTAGTTTGCAGTACCTTGATTTTAAAAAGCATCACTGGATGCTAATGTTACAACTTGAGTCGAAGAAAACAAGAGAATGTCTCTTCTGTGAGTGGTTGTTGACCCAAATTCATCTCAGAGTGACTGTGACCTAAAAGTGTTCGGTGGGGGGTACCTGGGTGGCTCAGTTGGTTAAGCAACTGCCTTCAGCTCAGGTCATGATCCCAGAGTCCCAGGATCGAGTCCCACATCGGGCTCCCAGCTCCAAGGGGAGTCCGCTTCTCCCTCTGACCTTCTCGCCTCTCATGTTCTCTCTTACTGTCACTCTCTCAAATAAATAAATAAAATCTTAAAAAAAAAGAAAAAAGTTTTTAGTGAATTGTGCTGAGCCCTAAAAATTCTCCCCAAACCGTAGCATCTGTTCTGTATTTACAAACTGAAATAACTACGGATGTCAAAAGAAAGAAGATTCCATTTCCTTTAGAAAATAATCTTTTTTTTTTTTTTTTAGAAGTTTGCATCAAAACTCTTTTTAAATCTCAAAGCCTCTCATTTTCTTGTCACAGGATAGCTCCTGTGTAATTCTCGCCCTTTCTTGCCCTCAGTGCCCTGCCAGACCGTTCTGGATTACCTGAAGACCGTGCTACAGCACCACAACCAGCTCCTGGTCCCGCAGCCCGCCGAGCAGCCCACCGAGGTAGGTGTCGGGCAAAAAAGGGAGATGTGAGTCTCTCCAAGTTTCCTTAAGACGAGCTTCTTGATAGCGTACAGGGTCCACCCGAGCACGTTGGCTAGTGAGACACAGTGTTGGCTCCCTGAGGTTTGGGGTTCTTAGTACCAGTGGGGGAAGAGCGCGCACGTACCCAAACTCCCCAAGATTGAACGCTGTACGCGGACGGGGGCGGGGGGGTGGCGCATAAAGAAACAGCAGTTCGAGCAGTGGAGGCCAGTCTGGAGGCTTGCTTTCAGGAAAGGCTGAAATGGAGATACCAAGCTGCCCTTCTCTGGCAGAGCCAATGTTCCAGAAAGTGCCTTGCTCTCGGGCACCTCCCACACTGAGTGGGCTCCTCGAGTGTTAGGTGGATGTCTTCCAGACACTGGGCTCTAGAACATTTCTTCCTCTGGACCTCGATAGAAGCAACTGCAGTCTCTTCCAAAGTGCAGGAGCGATGACCCGTTCTGCTGAGAGCGGTAGGTCAGTGGAAACATGGTACATTCCTACAAGATTCTCAAGGCTCGGTTTTGAATATGTGTTACTTTCATCTTACAAATTTCAGAACCTAAAGCCAGTGAAAGAAGGAATTGCCGGGGTTAGAAACATCTTGGACTGATAACAGTAGATAAGTTCTTTTCTCGTAGTTAAGTTTCCCTCCCTCGGCAAGGTGAGTTGTTCATGCTGGTGACGGCAGGCCGTGGACCCTCTCTCTTACCTCATCATCACATAGCCTTCCACACTCCATGTCTATTAAAATCATCTCAAGGCTCCATCCTCGTGCGTACCATTTCATAGATCCAGCAGCAAACCTACTCTTCCCACCCTGACCCCATGCCTCCCCTGCTGGAGAAGTATGAGCACACGCTCCTTTCCACATTTCTGCATGTAAGAGAGACCAGGGGATGGAAAGGCAGGAGCCAATCTGGTATGCACTGAAACCCTCTTACCCCCAGGTGCAGCGTGAGACCTGTCTGGCCATCACTCCCTTCCCCTGAAGTTTGGAGAAGCTATTTTGAAGGTCTCTGTGCCTTTCCTCCAGCCCCCATCCCTGGTCCCACCACCCTCTCTCTTGAATTTAGCCAAAAAGTAAGCAATACCAGGTAGAACTCAATCCAGTGAATTCTGCCACACTGATTTCTACCTTCCTGAACACCTGGCACCCCCATCCAGGAAGCAGCACCCCTCACTCCCCTTTGCCAACGCCCACCCCCACCCCATCTGTCCTTTCATCTATGCTGCCCCCCCCACCCCCAGCAGCCTCTGTCAGCCCTTGACTCTGCCCCACACTGCATCTGGCACCGGGAAGGTGGGACACCAGTCTCATCCCACGCGCGTCCCGGGTGCCTGTTGTTGAAGGCACTTACACAACGGTGACCTCATTTTTCTTGGGGATCAAACACTTGCGAGTCTGGTCTGTGTTTGTTACTCCACTCTTGGTTTCCACTTGCTCTTCCACCCCCCATAATCTGGCTGCACCTCGACTGCTTCCCAGAGTCCGCTGCAGGTGGCCCTGGTGACTCTCCCAGATGTGCCGTGTGGGGGCCCGTCTTCCGGCCCTCGTCTTCCCCAGGACCTCATCCTCCTCCTCCATGCTCTCCCTTGGCCTCAGTGTCAGGACTCTCTCCTGGCTCCCTGTCCTTTCTTCTGCTGTAAGGAGTTTTCCATCCACTGTTGTCCAGAATGCCACCCTCCATCCCCTTCCCTCGCTGTCCACCGCCCTTCCCCCACCCAGTCGTGTTCTTCTCTGAACACCAGCTGCGTGCAGGTCAACGAGTCCCAGATCAAGATCTGGGCTACCAGTCTCCAGCCTGCCTGACCAACAGTGGGATACCTTGCACCCTCGAACTCCCAGCACAGCCTCTGAATACCCATCCCTACCCTGGTTTTCTCTCCAGTAAAGGCAGCACCAACCCCTGCAGAAATTTCTGAGGCATCACGGACTCCTCGCTCCTCCTCATTCCTGACATCTGCTTGTTTTATAGTTACCATGAGTAGTCTCCCTTCTCTCTGCCTCCTTCCTCACACTTTGTACCTGGACTATTAGGATGGATTCTTCTCCTTTCTCCACACTGGAAGGTTAATTTTCTAAACTACGGATCCAAAATGAATGTCACACATTTAAAATCCTTTCACTGCTGCCTAGAATAGGGTCCACATTTCTGAACTTGACCTTTCTATTGTGCAAAAAAAGCACTTCCAAAAAGCCCACTTCTTCCAAGAAGCTCTCTCTGATTGCCATACCCTCTCTGTGTTCACAGAGTAATTCAGAATTTACTTAAATATTAATGCATGCGTAGGTCTTCCATTTGTTTGTGAGTTTAAATACTGAGTTTTACTGAGCACTGTTCATTTTGGTTTCTTCCAAGTGACTCATAGATCAAAGTTTAATAACCTGTTGGTGACTAATTGAGAATATGCCATCAGGATTCTATAGAAACATAAAAATAGGTGACAGATCTACATTTCCTCTGATAGGAATATTTAAGCTTTTATTACCCATCATCATTGTTATTATGCTGTTTTTACTGTCATTTCAGGCACATGGGCATTTTCTCATTAGTATTATTGATCACATTTTATTTCTGTTAACTATGCTTAAATAGTGTGGTAAATCTCGTCCATAACAGGGAGCATTTGAGTTGTTTGAGGCTGTAAATGACTTTCTTCTTTCTTTTCCTTTTTCTTGACAAAAATTGCCTCCAAATGGTATTTCTACACTTATGGAGACTTTCATTTTATGGAGAGCTGTTGAGCTCTTCTGTAGAAGTGGATTCTTTTTAAGGATTCGAGAAAGCTCCTTCCTTGGGCTGTGAGCTCCCTCATCTCAGACAGCTCTCATCCTGAAACGGACTCGACTCTGGTCTTAAGGGCAGGCTCTGAACTCCGGGACCAAGTTCCCAGCTCTGCTTTTGCCTTGTGAGACCTTGGGAAAGGATTTAACATCCTTGGCCAAACCTCTGCGGGAATCCTGTCTTGCCCAATGAGCTTGCACATTAGGGGCACCTGGGTGGCTCAGTCAGTTAAGCATCTGCCTTCGGCTCAGGTCATGATCCCAGCATCCTGGGATGGAGCCCAGTGTCTGACCCCCTGCTCAGCGGGGAGCCTGCTTCTCCTTTTCCCTCTGCCCCTCCCCCTGCTTGTACTCTCACTCGTTCTCTCAAATAAATAAAAATCTTTAAAAAAAACTTGCACAACCTTAAAGAAATAGAAGGTTTAACAACCAGCTGCTCGGGCTGCAGTTCTGAGACTGAGGTGTACTTACAAGAACCATAACTGAGAAGATGGTCTTAAACTAAGGACGGACAGACGCTCTCTGTCCCCAATACCCCTTTTTTAATGGCCCCTTTCTTTGTTCTCCTTGAAGTTCTTTAATTTTGCCAATTAATAATTCATCAGAAGCTCTGTCCAAGTGGCACAGCAGTAAAAGTAGAACAGAGAAGAGAGGAAAGAAAAAACTCTCCGGAGGCGCCTGGGTGGCTCAGTGGGTTAAAGCCTCTGCCTTCAGCTCAGGTCATGATCCCAGGGTCCTGGGATCGAGCCCCGCATCGAGCTCTCTGCTCAGCAGGGAGCCTGCTTCCTCCTCTCTCTCTCTGCCTGCCTCTCTGCTTACTTGTGATCTCTGTCTGTCAAATAAATAAAA
The DNA here is from genome assembly GCF_010015895.1 of Lontra canadensis. Classification (NCBI taxonomy): domain Eukaryota; kingdom Metazoa; phylum Chordata; class Mammalia; order Carnivora; family Mustelidae; genus Lontra; species Lontra canadensis. The sequence goes on from NW_022630995.1 coordinate 32,647,481, forward strand.
TCTTTTAAAAAGAAAGAAAGAAAAGAAAGAGCTCTTCACAGCATCAAGTGAAGCCGACTGGAAACCCCTGCCCTCCTGGGCTTATCTCCCGGTGGGGGGAGACGGGTGGTCTCCTCCCCGCACACCTGCAAGCTGGGATTGTCGTCCTTTTATTGACAGCTGCAGTGCCGATGTGAGGGGGGCCGCCCCCCAGCCCAGCTCTGCCTTTGCACCAGTGGCACCCCTGTGAGGGCCAAAGAGGCCGGGGCTGCCGGGCACCGGGGGCTGGCCTCAGGCTATGCATCGCTGGCTCAGGAGATGGTGACAGTCACTAGAGATGTTCCTCCACAGAAATACTCTTGACACAGCCTGGGGTCTGAGGCACCCAGTCCTATATGCCACCTTCCCCAGGCCCCCCTACCCCAGCTGCCCTGAGGACTGAGGGCACAGCGAATCAGAACTCCGTAACCCCTTCTTTGTTCCCTGTGCGTAGGAAGCAGGAGAATTCTCCTGCTTGCTCTCAGCCTTCTCCTCCCCGCCGTGCCCATCTGTTCCTCCTCTTTGGGAAGGATGTCCCAGCTCACCTGGGAGTCACCTTGACTCCTCTGTCCCCCACAGCCTGGCTCACTGAATTCTACGTCTTTCCTCCCTGCTTCTCCATTGCACTACCACAGACTCTGTCGTCCACCCCCGCACGCCCCCACAGCCCAGCTCGCCCTTCGTGCGGTCAAGAGGCAGCCTCGGCTGAGGAAAGTTTGGAACCTCTGGGCTCTTGCCCATCTTTTGATCATAGCACCAGAGCCAAGGGTTGGTTTCTGCCCCCACGTATTCACATCTTAAACCCGTGATAATTTAATTCTTCCTGTTTTACAAACAGGGAGGCTTTGGTCCAACCAGTTGAAGTCACTTACTCAAGAAACACAAATAAGACCTGAACCAAGATACAGTTCCAACTCCAGCTGCTCTAAATTCAGAGCAGAAACCGTGTCTCTCAGCTGCCTCCCTTCAGAAGGCAACTGAGTCACATATGACTGGTTGAAGGAAGTGGGACCCTAGGGTGGTGACTTTGCTTGGGTGGGACTCCACGACCACCTCAGAGCACAAACGGGCTGCCTCCTCCCTGTCGGCTGCTGGGCCATTGGCCCTTCTCAGGGCTTTGCTAACAGCACTTTCTGAAATAGAACCGTATCAGACCCAAACAGCACCAAATTTATCACCTGGAGTAAATTTGCAGAGTTGTAAAACTGAATGAGTTTTTCCTTCTTTATTTTGTACACCTTAATTACTAGGGAAGGAGTACATTAAAACTGAGATCATGGGTTAATTAATTTGTCCTGGACTGTAGAATTTTATGGACAACCAGAACTAAAGTAATGGTTGTGTAGGTGGAATTGACTAAACATGGCTTATAAATGTTACAGAAATTCCTGTAATTAGTCCCACTGCTGCAATTGAGCCTGGGAATTTTATAGCAGACATAAATTAAGAAGATGAAAAGGAAGAAAAATTTTGAGTTGACTTAGTGGCATTTGCAGAAGCTATCATTGAGGAAACCTGGTTTGCGTTATTATTATTATTAATGATGACTTTTTGGGGGGTTTTTGCAATCCCCCTCCCTTTCAAAATTCACTTTTTAATGCCGTTTCCACTGTTACACGATGGCTATCGGGTGTTCGGTGAATTAAACACAAGTGGTACCTTACGAAAATAGACCACCAGCATCATTTCTAAAAATACTTAACCGCCAACCAGAGGATGAAGAGACCTGTTTGATCACACTCTTCAAAGTCATTTTTGCATATTTGAATAGATTGAAAGGGAAAGTTACGGGTTATATTTAAATAGTGTTCCCTGTCATTGGATCTTGACACATTTTAACCTACCTGTTAAAATGCAAGTTATAAATAGCTCCTCTTTCAAAGGTGTTCATTATACCTCATTGGCTCTTGTTACAGAAAATGCAAATGTAATTTGAAAAGTGCCCGTTCTGAGTGTGAGCAATTACCTGTGCTCTTCAATACCTGGTTCATTGTCAGCCGAGCCACTTGGTTAAAAAGCGTGTTTGCCTTTGAAACGGAGATCGCCTCCACCGGCTGGCCAGCTCACTGGCTGGCTGGCCTGGCTGGCTAAGTAGTAATGAGAAAATACTTGGCTTTTCCAGGGAAGCAAGCAGCTGCTGAACAACTATCCTGTCTACATAACGAGCAAACAGTGGGACGAGGCTGTAAATTCTTCCAAGAAAGACGGGCGACGGCTCCTTCGATATCTCATCAGATTTGTTTTCACAACCGATGAGCTTAAGTACTCATGCGGCCTTGGGAAAAGGAAAAGGTCAGTGCAGTCAGGAGAGACAGGTCCTGAAAGACGCCCTCTGGATCCAGTTAAAGTAACATGCCTCCGAGGTACTGCATCCTTCCGCTCAGTGTCGCCATCTGTGATCTCATTTCACCGCATTGGCTGTGGCTCTCCCGTGCAAGTGTTCAGCCTTGACTGTATTTTGGTTTTGCCCGCTGAGACCTCTATAGGCTTCATGTGGCCCATCTACTCGGTATCGAGAAGTTCTTTAAAAAATCTCCGTTTGCTTTAGCCTTGGCATTCTCACTTCCCGGCCCATAAACATTGCATAGCACCTCATGTCTCACGCTTTGAATTCCGATTTTCTTTGCTGCCACAGAAGGCCCCATCTAGCCAACCTGGAGCGTGGGGGATCAGACAGAGGAAGGGATGATGGGGAGCTCTTTAAGAATTAGGAAAATGAGAGACCTCGTTTCCGTTTGCAGCCTGGGCCCCCCCTCCCCTCCCCCAGCTACCTTCTCAAGAGGACTTGCCCCCAACTCCTTTGATTTATTTAGAGTTAATTTTCCTGAATACTGGGGTGCCTAAAGTATCTGTTGCCCAGTCAGACTTTATTCTGTTAGTTTTTTTAAAGTCTCTTTATTAAAAATATTGCTCTGATGGTACCTTTCCTCAGTTCGAGCAGCTGAGGACTTCGCAGCTGACCCACACTGGTAGGCCAGGCAGAGGACGAGGACGAGGGTCAGGAGGCAGACAGTTGGTTCAGCGGGTGCAGAGAAACACAGCCTCAGACAGGTAGAGCATTCGAGGGCCAACAGGAACACTGTTCACACCTGAAAAATTTCGTATCAAAAAGCTCAAGTTCTAACCTGTGTATTTCAATAGTAATTTTATTGGTTGGAAAAAATTTACTCCGGACAGGGGAGCAAAATATTTCCTGGCAAGGAAGTCACAGTGAGGAGACATTATTGCTGATAAGGCCTTGGTGTACAGCAAGGACACTCCAGCATCCCCTCCTGGGATGCCCGCGGTGTTCTGCAACAGTAGTCTGCCTGAGGCGCAGGGAGACTCTCTTAGCAGCTGAAATTCCTCAGGCCCACTGCAAGCTTCTGACTGAGCAGGGCTGGAGCTGGAGAAGGGGGAGGCGTGCACTGCTGCTCATCATAGCCCTCCCCCCCACCCCTCGGGTGATTTTAGCGCAGGTGGCCCGGCCTTGAGGGAACCATCTGGAATGGAAGCACCTCAATCAGCTAGGCATCCAGAGCACCCCCTGTTGGCCGGTCTGAAAATTCTGCTTACTCACAGTGGGTGATGGGGATTTCCAGGGTCTGTCTTAGCGAACTCGCCACAGTTTCCTTCATTCCTCAACAGCATCAGAGCTGACAGTTACTCCCCCAAGAGTAAAAGGGAAGTCTGTGAGCTTGGGGCTCTCCTGGGAACACTGTACTCCACGAAGTTGCTCTGGGGCCTGTAAGGGGAGTCAGGGCAAGAGGCCTCACCACTGTATCCCTTTCCAGAAATTGTTACTCAACATTTTACGTTTTAAGCAGCGAGTGAGTGAAACTGAGGGATTAACATACACCCCAAAACCCTCATGCCTTGCCCTGAGAACGTCGCCTGACCCCCTGTGACACGGGTAGAGTCCAGGTGGGCTAATCAGCATCTGTATCCTCCAGCTCAAGCCTCATTAGGCGCCACACCTGCAGGCCTTCAGGTGGAGGATGCCCCTGGGTGGAGAACACAGAGGCAGAAAACAGTGGTGGTCTGTGTGGGGGCAGCTGGGCCAGACATTTGTAGGCTTGTCCCCAAAGCTGAGCTTCTAGGGCCTTCCTGTGACCCAGATTCCTTCCATAAAGGCTCCTGGGGTGGAGGTCCATGTTGGGTGAGCAAGATGAGAGCAGCCAAGGAAACTTCAGACACTGGACACTTTAGTGATGGAAAATGGGGTGCTTTGGGATGGAACCAAACTCCAGGCTGACCACTTCTGAAGGTGGTTTGACCCTAGGGGGAAGAGGGCCTGTGAAGACGCGTCCTGTCTGTGTAACAGAACGAGCTCTCAGTAGTCTGTGCCACAGTATCAGAGAAGGCCCTGTGTCGGCAGCCGTCACCGAGAGGAGAGTGGAGGCGGACAGGCGTCACAGAGCAGCACGGTCCCAGAGGTGCGGGGTCAGGGCGCCCTCATCCATTAGCCCGTATTTCCTTGTGTTGATAGGAGTGGCGGATCAGAGACGGGGAAACTACAGCAGTTAGTGGATACCTACTGAATACAGTAGGGGTGGGAGGGGTACAGAAGAGGACTAGGGAGTTCTCCTGCAGTGTTTTCCAGGCCTGCCCCCTAAGCTAAGCCGTCTGATTCCAGCAGTTTTGCAGGATGAGTTGCGGAGTAAACACTGTTCATTCCCTTGAGTAAGGCAGCCAGGCTGGGACTCCGGTGAGGCGAGCAAGGCTCTCACATCAGGCACAGAATCGAAGGGGCTGTCCCTGGCTCTCTGCTAAGCTAGAGGCTGCCTGTGGAGATGGGCACGGTTCAGTTCCTGAGATCGCTGGGGTCTGGGTACTTGAACAGCATCAGCCTCTTCTAAGTGCAAGTAGGGCCGGGATTTCACCCAGTCATTTCAGACAGCTCCAGCCCTACAACCGGACCGGTTGTCTTGTAGAGGGAGCAGGGCTGGAGAAGAAACGGTGTGTAATTAACAGTCCCCTTGGACCGTTCTGCCCAGTCAGCTGTGCAAAAAGGAATTTGACAGAACTTTTTCCAAAATGCTCACTTCAGTTTACAAGTGTCCATATCAAAATAGCGAGGCAGGAGTCCTACACGTGCCCTGACCCCCTGAGAAAACAGAAGAAAGGATCGCATGAGCCTGACCCAAAGGGAGGCTGAGTCTGTCTCGTCGGAGTCTTGGTTCCTTTTTATACATGCTAATTGCTTTCTGGTGAAATTAAATATTTAGAGGAAATCTCATTTAAGAAATATCTGTCAGTGCATGTGTGGATATCCCAATCAGAGAAATAAGTAGGACCTATAATACACGTAAAGAACGTGGTGGAAGAGGTGGAAACCTCTTCTGAACCAAAATCCAGGCAGTTTCTCAGCCCCTGAGATTTTGTCATCCTGTGGAACTTAGTCTGCCAGTCAGTAGCTGGTCAAAGAACACCATGCTAGTGAGATCGGCTGTTTCCGGAAACACCGAAAATTCTAAAGATGTGAGCAGATACGATGTAGGTTTGAAATGCACCGTGACTTTGTCTCCACGGTGTATAGTCCATGTTATAAATCAGCTCTGCCTTTCATTCCACTAGCCAGTGTTCCTTAGAGGATCACCTTCTCGCTTCACGTGATTTTTTACTTTTGCACAAGAGTAGACGACTTCCATGTAATCAGCTGAGTCTAAGAGGTGACATCATCATAGCATTACATTGGATTTCCCATAAAGCTTTTCTTGTAGAGCTTCTGTAAATGTGTAAGCAGCCTGTCCGTCCTCTTCTGCAAAAACCAGCTGTTTTTCTCTCTCTCTCTATTGTTGTGTATATTCCCACAGAGTTCATTAGGATGCACTGTACCTCCAATCCCGACTGGTGGATGCCCTCGGAGGAGCAGATAAACAAAGTGTTCAGCGACGCCGTGGGGCACGCCCGGCAGGGGCGGGCGGTGGGGACTTTCCTGCACAACGGCGGCTCGTTCTATGAAGGGATCGACCACCAGGCTTCCCAGGATGAGGTCTTCAATAAAAATTCCCAGGATGGGTCCGGGGATTAGTGGACAGAATCTTGACACTGGAGCAGCTGGTCCTCTCACGAGTTCCAGTTGTCCACATCCTGTTACCCTCACCTGCGAGTCCAAAGCACGTCCTTCTGCCAGACTTGACACATCTCAAACCTTAAGTCTCTGACCTACTGCCACCATTCCCAAACAGAAATCCATTTTAGGGTTGTTTGGGAAGTCTGTGGAACCTACAACAGGCTTTCAGGAGATTACAAAAAGCAAAGAACCACAATTGCGTTGAATTGATTGCTAGCTAGACAGTGAGGCTGAAAACAATAGGGGAGCTCCTGGTCACGTGTCCGAAACCTTCACGTAAGCTCTGCTTCCCGAGCAGAGCCGGTCCCCATGGAAGGCCGGGTTAGAGTAGAGAAGACAGAGACATGGAGTTATTTTAAGGGACGATGAACTTAATTTAATTCAAATAAGTTGTCTTTATATTTTCCAAAGACCTGAATTCCTACTTCTCAGCAAAGACATAGGCTAAGTGACACTGTGCTGTCTCAGCATTGACAAAGCCTCTGAAAAACCCAGAGAAAAGAGGTCACTGCTAGACAATGATTCGTTGGAAATCAGGTGGGGTTTTTTTCAGTTATTTTAGAATCCACTAGCGCCCCCCCCCCCAAAAAAAATTTTTACTATGTTGATCGGAAAGGCACTACATGATCTCTGGAGTTTACAAACAGTAAGTTTTCGTTGTCAGTCAAGAAATCTCCAAAGATCCAAAACGCTTTTCAAATGCTTGATTTCGTAGGTTCATAGACCCACAGTTTCCATAGCCTTAACTCAGACTTTGTTGACGCAACGCCAAAGTGATGGGTTGAGCAATGAGCGTTTTAACCACTCGGCTGTTTGGCGCACTGAAGACCAAACAAGTGGTGCGACTGACGGTATTCACTGAACTGACCAGATGTTCGGGAATTGCGTACACACAGTTTCAAGGCCATTCTGACAACTATGCCATGGGCTTGTCTGTAATTGCTCTGAAATGTGAGGGTCTTTCTCTGAGTAGATCTTTAGAATTTGCATAAACTTTTGTTTCTTATTGTCACTGATGAAAATGTTTCATCCCAACTGTTTTGCTGTTTGGCATCTCCTTCCCGCCCATCCCCCACCCCCCATTGTAGTTCCCTTGAACTACAAGCTCTGGCTAAGTTCACACTAAACCACTCCCACTTGTTTCCTCCAGTTTAATTGGTTGAGCTCCTTCTGTGAAATGACTACTGTCTTCGGGAGCATTCCTTACGTACAAACTATGGAGATACCAGAATCTGTTTCTGAGGACTTCTGGTTTGGTTGGCGGGAGCAGCCTCCTCTATCGCATTTAATCCGATTGTTACGTTCTTTGTGGAGCCTAGGGCTCAGTGGGCAGAAGTTACTGAAGGCTATTAATGTCGTCTACAACATGACTAAGGGTTTTGAAAATTGGTTGGAAATTCATTTAAAGTTCATGAGCATCCATTTATAAAGAGGTTTTTGTAACCATTTTTTGTGAGACAGTAAATTATCCTTTATGTTCAATAGTTAGCATCAACTATATGCATGGTCCTGGGAATAGGCCCGTCTTTAGCTTTTGTTAGGATTATGAGTTTCATCCATTGAAAAGTTTAATGTTATAGAGATGGTCCTTTGTCTGATCTGTTCGGTGGTGTGAGAAGAATCCTGTTTTGGGCAAGTCAGCTAACATTTGTGAGTAAAGGAAATGATAAGAGCAAATGTGATGTTGGTTAGGGGAACCAAGAGACAGAGAAAGCGATTCTTCAAGGAGTTTTCAGAGGTCTGAGAAGTCAATACTTTACAGGATCCTTTGGTGACAAGAAATCTTGGTCTGACGCAAACTGTCACCATAAGCATGTTACCTTTGTCTTTTTTGCATTAGGCTTTAGTTATCCTTACCACTGAGGACAACGTCCTTTTTTTTTTTTTCCCCCCTTTAGCAACAGTATTTGACCACTGCTCAAAAAACTCCTCTCGTCCCTGCAAGCTTAAAAGTGTGGCATGTCTCCCCATCTAAGCGTCATCGTAGATCTCTGTGTTGTGCTGGTCTAGACTGAGGGGTTTGATGAGAGCATCTCTGCCCTCACTCTCCATAGCCTTGTGCTTAAAGATGAAGGGTGCTTAAAGATGAAGGGCTGGTGGGGTGCCTAGGTGGCTCAATGGGTTAAAGCCTCTGCCTTCAGCTCAGGTCATGATCTCAGGGTCCTGGGATTGAGCCCCCAATCAGGTTCTCTGCTCCGTGGGGAACCTGCTTCCTCCTCTCTCTCTCTGCCTGCCTCTCTGCCTGCTTGTGATCTTAGTCTGTCAAATAAATAAATAAAATATTTGGAAAAAAAAAAAAAAAGGGCTCGCACCACTGCTGTGAGAGAGGGTGATGGGAGCCTTCAGTTTGGCTGTAGTTAGCATCACCTGAGAAGGCTGCTAGGGTAGATCTGCCTCCCAAACTACAGGGTCGCACACAACCTTTGCTCCACAGGCACACCTGGTCTCCCTCCCATCCTGCCTTCTGGGTGAATTATTTCTCTAGCGTCTGTTTTCCAGTGTTCCACAATGCTGGCCATCTCTTAGCACTTGAGGAAACCAAGACCCAGGAAGATCACTGGCTTCCTTAGTCTTGCACAGCCAGTTCGAATCCCTCTCCTGGACCCAGGGCCTAGGGTCAGTTGCCCTGGGTCAGGTGTTCCATGACCTTCTTTGCCATGTGTGTGTGTCTGTCTGTCTGTCTGTCTAGATCTTGTGATCCTGGCCACTACCTGAGCCGCACACTGACAGTCCCTGGGGGCGCGGCCCAGCATCTGCAGAGACACCCACCATCTCCTCTCCTCGGTGTGCAGTCTGGGCCATTTTCTGAGCTCTCCGGCTTCTTCACGGTGGGGGCCTCATGGTCACCTCACTTTCAGATCAGGGCTCTCAAAGGATGTTGACGGATTTGTGGTGAGACCCGTGTGCCCTCGACAGAGCAAGACTGTAAAAACTCACCCCCAAGGAGCCCAGATGCTGTCACTGCTCTGTCTTCCTTCCTGTTGATCTCTGGAGACCTGAGGGGGCTGCTCATTTTCTTGAGTTGATTCTCTACCTTTTGTTGGCAGTTGGACAGGTTGCTCGTGACTAGAAGCTTCATTTCGTGTCAGCTTGTAGAATCGTCCTTGAGTCATTTTAGCACTGGCACAAAATGGGTCAAGTTAAAGCCACTCAGGACGCAGCTGTGCTCCATGGCCCTGGTGAGAGAGGGAGGACCCAGGCCTGGCCTGGCACGGAGGGCGTGGCTTGGCATCGTTACCTGTCCGAGGTGTGTTCCCTGAGCGTGGTGATCGGGAGAGTCCTCGACAGTGACAGTGTCTTGACGTGTCTCGTGACTTCCCAAATTAAGACGATATCACAGAGAGCATGCCTGCTTTTCAAACTGACAGGAAGGCCCAGGTGCCGTTCCACTGGGCTCGGGACAACCCTCCCGCGGCCCATGTCAGAGGACGTAGGCCAGGAAGCTGCAGAGGGGAGCACTGTTGTGGGAGCAGTTTTACTAGAAGCACAATTCTCATAGTCTCTGGAAGGTACGCTGCTCACAGTGTCATGGTTTAGTCAGCCCAGTGTTAAGTTAAATGCTTGAGGAAATCTGTAAATGCGGAAGAGTATACCTTCCATTTTTACTTGAAAGTATTTCATCTGGCCCGGAAACCTGGGCATCTCTCTGTTAGCGTTCCCAGTTTCTGCCGCAGGGTTCAGGTTCCTGTCACCATTGGTGTTTCCTAAGGTTTTACTAGGGAATGGAGGAGGACAGTGACAGAGTGTGTGCAAAAAAATGGCTGCCCTCTCCTTTGGTGAGGGAACTGAGAGATGTATGCGGCTACTTCACAGCTGTAGAGCACGTGGGTGAATTTATATTCTGGATCTTTCTTGGCCCTTCATCAGCCATAAACACATTGACCTAAGAGATTTATCAGCATTATAGAGGTATAAATTGTTACAGTGTATTATTTGATCCAACTATTCCTTGTGTCAGATGTGTGGATAAACACATTGACCTAAGAGATTTATCAGCATTATAGAGGTATAAATTGTTACGGTGTATTATTTGATCCAACTATTCCTTGTGTCAGATGTGTGGAATGGTTTCTGTAGCCCAGTAGCTATTCTTACAATATCAGACATTCTCCCCAAGTCTAGACAAAAGTATAGACTTGGGATCCTGCAGGTTCGTGATTTCTACATTTTCCTACCACCTTTCATGTCTTGTCCTCCCTCCGGTTGCTCTCAGAAAATGGATGGGGCATCATGTGAGATGAAACATGCACGATTTTCAGAAAAGCAAACCTAAATTTGCCCTCATTTGGATTTTGTCCTACAGCTTGTGCTCCAGAATCTCAACCTGCTGCCCACTGACTACCTCCTTAGTTTTTTCTCAGATTTCAGTCGCTTGTTAAGATCTCATTCTCGGGTAACTTTATTTTTAGAAAAGATTTAAACCGAACTTTTCTCATTCAGTGGTATGTCATTTCACACTACAGATCTATAATTTTTGACAGCTCTCATATACAGATTTCTAGAAGTGTAATAGAAAAATGATTTTGCACATATGGTGCAAGTCTTGCTGGTGTACGTTTCATGTGGCAACACTTGCCATAACTTCTTGGCAAAACATGTCAACTCGAACGCTTGAGTCAGAACTCTGATGTAAATGTGTCTAAACAGCGGTATGCATCATTATGATATATTTTTGTAAACATAGTGATGGCTTCTTTCAAGCATATAAGTACTGAATAAAAATAATCGCTTCCCTTGGAATAATGTAGGGAGATGCTCCCCAGATGATGGCCCTCTGCACAGTTACTTGCTCCGTCAGCCAGTGGCATTCATGTTTTTTAGAGAGTGAAGGAATGATACCCAGCAACGTAGAGTGTAGGAAAACCAGGCCACCAGGACTTGCCTCCTCGAGTGTAAAACTCCCAGCCGTACCCGACAGCATCCACCTGGGAGAGGCCGCCCTCATCCTCTGTGCTGTGTTCAATTGTAGGAAACTGAGAGGACTGGACTTGGTTCACCCATTGACCGACTTGGTCACTTTGCCTCCTGAACCTCTAAATTGACCAAATCTCTGTGGTACGAGGGGCCCGAGTAACGTTCCTCATGACCCTCCACAGCTGACTGATACGAGGGCTGAGTGTCGTTCAGTCACAGGTTCCCCAAGTTCATGTGAAAATACATCCGCTCATAAGACTCTTCTGAAATAACTGCCCCAGTTCAAATGGCCACGTTGGTTTTGGCCACATTGGGAAAACTGTTGAGGCCCGTCTCAGACCGCTCACAAGTGTCCTAACTGTAGCTGACCATCCTTGAGTTCTCATGTGCCGGGTTCTCTCCTAAGCACTTTAATGCATTCTCTCCTTTGAACCCTCCCAACCACCCTCCAAGGCGGTTACTGTTGTCGCAGTCCGTCTGTAAGGACACTGCCCACGGTGGAGAATCACTGGGCTTAGTAAGCGGGGTGACCAGTTCCATTTTCCCTGTGGTCAGAGCAGAGTTCTTAAAGCCCATCAACACTTTGGAATGGGTTTTGTTTAATGTATGGCATCGAGGGAAAGATGGTATTTCTGTTATTAAAAACCACCTTTAAAGTATGTTGATGTTTAAAAGGACCCTATAAACCGTATCTCCTCTGGTAACCGCCCGGGTTTCTGCATTAAGACTTGACTTACCTAAGATTCCATGTTGCAGACGAAAAAGTTTTAAAGTAGTGAATAAATTAAAATTGCTAATGTGTTCACATTTGTTTCATAGGTTTCATGTACAAAATTGTGGGGATATAAAAGGAAAAATTTGAACTCAGTGAAGTGATATTCTTTGGGAACTCCTAGATGTTAGAAATGGCACTGGGCATCGGTTAGCTAACGTTTCTTTCACTTTTTCCCATTTGTTGTATTTGTAGCCTTAGAATCAATGAGTCTGGTTTGGAAGAGAGGGATTTCATTTATGATGTCACTGTGAGAACTGTTGTGAAGATTTTGTAGGAAAATACAGTAATCTGTCGTTTCTTTCCGGTAGTGACGGCTTTAACATCTCTTTGGCTGTGTTTAAGTTCAAGAGCCTGCCACGGCCACGCGGGCCTGGCTTGTGTTTCTAGGAAACAGGGCATGCCAGACCGTGAGATGGGTCCTGAAAGGTTCAAGGTCACTGGTCCAGCCCCCGCCCTGCCCAATGTAGGCATCACCTCTGTCTCTCCTCTCTGGACCTTCATGTAGCAGCCTAACACTGGGGCCAACTTGCCTTTACTCTGTTTTCTATGATGAACACTTGTGGAGAAACTGTGACAAATCCATCGATCCTAATATTTTTATTGTTGGAGTCTTGTTGATTCTCTATGAATAATTTCTATTTGATGGTACTGTGTAGAATTAATACCCACTAGGGATATGTTAATAAAACTATAAATGCATAGTGTAATATAGAATAGCAAGATTTTTTTGTGAACAATTTATATAGAAAAGTAAGTTGTTTTTTAAGTGTTAGGCACATTTCTTTTAGGAACTTAAAATGTTATAAGAGTTTTTTAAACATTTAATATTTTTAATTATAAGAAACATTTGTTACTAGAGCCAATTATTTCAGGTGTTCTAACTGGAGTATTGATTTTATTACCTCATATACCTCTAGAATGCCACATGTTCTGTTGGAGATAAAATTGCACAATAAATGTCAAGTCTCTGTTAAGTGTTTTTGCATCTTTCTCCAATTCATTGAAGAAGCTTTTCTCTGTTGTTTTGGTTTTTTGTTTTGGTTTTTTGGGTGTGTTTTGTTTTGTTTGAAAAGAACTTTATGTCCCCTGAAGCTAAGGCTTTTCTACTTGTCTCTGAATGCCAAGAAAATATTGTACACTTAAAACCCAAGTAAAAGATACTCAAGTTATGTCAGGGAACAGATCAAAAATCATCCAAAAAAAAATCATTCCATCTCGAGACTGAGAGGGACAAGCAGTGATGATGGAGCGTGACATGGAAGCCGAGACAACTTCTGCCCCGTGTTTTGTGTGTTCTCACTGCACACACAACCCATTTCCTACGCAACGGCACCCTTGTATTGGGAAGGGAAAATCCTACAACTGTTACTTATGACCTTTAAAAATGAACAATTGTTGATTGTTTATGGTTTTCGAACAGTAATCTGAGTACAAAATCAAAATAGTTATGGCTAAAGTGGCATGGTTGTGGCTTCCCACGTTTAGTTATTGCATAAAACATGAATCTGACATATCAGCCATTATAGGACGATAAAATGGAGCAAATGTCATTTCATAAATCAGACTAAGAAAAACTAAAAACACTGGTTTCATTTTAGGGAAAATCTGAAGAGATGAAGAGAAGAAGTGAGTTGGGGGAAATTGGAGGGGGAGACAAACCGTGAGAGACTGTGGACTGAGAAACAAACGGGGTTTTGGAGGGGAAGGGGTTGGAGGTAGCGTGAGCCTGGTGCTGGGTATTACGGAGGGCACGTATTGCATGGAGCACTGGGTATGGTGCATAAACAGTGAATTTTGGAACACTGAAAAAAAATAAAATTTTTTAAAAGAGAGGAAAAAAATAAGGGTATGATTTTTTTATCACTAGAAGATGCAACATTTCAACCAGGTGTTTGGATGAAACTAATTTGATCCAATTAATTTCAGTTTCCATTGGAATATCAATTAAAATGGAAGTTAAATTATTTTATTATTCTAAAGCATTAAAGGAGGATCATTAAATAACTTGGGATCTTAAATATTTACAAATATTCAAATGTGCTCAAATATTTTGAGTATTTACCCCAGACACACAAGGTAAAACTTTAGATTTAAATACTTGAAAAAGTATTAGGAACAAATTCATCGAGGTTGCAAAATTTAAGATCAATATTCAAAAATCAATTGTATTTCTACACACCAGCAACAGACAACTTGAAGATGAATTTCAGGACAATTCCATTTACAATAATTTTGGAAAGAATAATATACTTAACAAATTTAATAAGTGCTAGACCTATACACTGAAAACTACAAAACATCAATGGAAGGAATTTTAAAAGATCTAAATGATAATGGAATGCAAAATTTAATATAATATGAAGATGGCAATACTCCTGGAAATGATCTACAGATTTATTGCAATTCCTCTCCAAATCCCAGCAGAATTCTTTGCAGAAATTGAGAAGCTGATCCTAAAATTCATATGAAAATGCAAGGAAGCCAGATAGCCAACAGATAGACATCCTTACATTTACGTTCAATTGGTTTTTAACAAAATGCCAAGACAATTGAATGGGGAAAGAATAGTCTTTTTAACAAATGGTGGTGAGACCACATGATCTCCTCATCAGAAAGAATGCAGTTGGGGGCATGTGGGTGGCTCAGTCTATTAAATGTCGGACTTAGTTGTGGCTCAGATTATGATCTCAGAGTCATGGGATCGAGCCCTACATCACAGTTTGAGCTCAGGGCAGAATCTGTCCCTTTCCCTCTGCACTTCCTCCCACTCACATGTATTTTCTCTCAAAATATATCTTATTAAAAATGCAGTTGGAGGGGTGTTTGGCTGGCTCAGTCGGTAGAGTATGCAGCTTTTGATCTTGCGGTCATGAGTTCGAGCCACATGTTGAGAGTAGAGAATACTTAATTAAAAAAGAATGTAGCTGGACCTTTACCTCAAAACCATATGCAAAAAATAAATCAAAATGGATGATAGACCTAAAGGAAAGAGCTAAAATTGTAGAACTTTCAGAAGAAAACATAGTATTAAATCTTCATGATCTTGGATTAGGAAATAGCATCTTCAATATGAAACCCAAAAACATAAGCAACATCAAAAACAATAGATTAACTAGACTTCATTACTTCTTCATTACTTTTGTGCTTCAGAGAACACAACGAAGAACGAAAGGATGACCCACAAAACTAGGAGAAAATATTTGCAAATCATACAACCTGTTGAGAGACTTGTAGTCAGAATGTATAGAACTCATAACTCAACAATAAAGACATAGCCCAATTAAAAGTGGGCAAAGAATGGATACACATTCTCCAAGCAAGATGTGTAAATGGCCAATAAGCTCACGAAAAGTTGCTCAACATCTTTAGTAGGTAAATGTAAATCAAGCCACAATGAAACACCACCTTCACTAAGATAGCTACAGCGAAAATGACAAATGTTGGCAAGGATATAGAGCTACTGAAACCTTCATACCTTGGCTGGTAGGAATGTAAAATGGTGCAGTCATTTTGAAAGATAGTCTGGCAGTTGCTTGAAATATTAATAGAGTCAACATGTGGCCCAGCAATTCTAGTCAGAGGTATATACTTAAGAGAATTAAAAACGTTGTATACAGATGTTCACATTATCCTTGATAATGGCCAAAAGGTGGGAACAACTCCAATGTCTGTCAATTGATGAATGGATAAATAAAACGTGGCGTTAAAAATAATTTTTTTAAACAGTGTAATGTGTAGCCACACAACAAAATATTATTCAGCCATAGAGAAAGAGTGAAACAGCAACACCTCCTACAACAGGAATGGACCCAGGAAGAATGAAAGAAGCCAGACAAGGCCACAAGTCTAGGGTTCCATTTATAGGAACTATTCTGAATAGTCAAAATACCAGGTCGGTCAATTTTAAAGATTTTTTAAAATTTATTTTTTATTTATTTCTTTATTTTTAGGTCGGTCAATTTTAGAGTATGCTGCTCAGCACACGGGTTACATAATGAAGGAAGCAAACGTATCGTGTTACAATCCCTATAAGGTTGATTATCCTTCACACAGTAGATGTACGGAGAGCCCGACGTGCCTGGCACTGTATCAAGCATCACGTCCCAAGAACCAAAGTAGTAGTACCACCCGTGGCCTCTCAAAGTACATGCGTTCAGGGAAAGTTTGGTTTGCATGGGATTTATGGTACTCCCGAGACTTTGTGGAATTCGTCTTGTTTTCTCTTTTCCTCCTCCTCCCCCCTTTCAAGCTGCTGTGCAGACCTCACATAGACACAGTCCCCGTCGTACACGCCTGGGGTTTCAGGCAGTCCGTCGGCAAGCAGATGGCCCTGTCCATTTGAGGAGTGTTTAATAAAGACGTTTGGTAAGAAGGTCTGGGCAGGATGGACTGCAGTTCCGAGGGAGAGGGCAGTGTCCAGACCCAGTGCCCTCAGGGGGTTGTCAGTAGCCTGGAAGGGGAGGCCGAGTGAGTGGTTGGCGGCACTGGGATTAGAGAGGGCTGGGTGGGGAAGGCTCCTCACCAGGAAACACAACCCCCACGTAAGAAGCACCGTTAGAGTTGGCAGTGCCCGCGGGGAGGGAGCCGGAGGAATCAGCGCCCTGATCTCCCTCCTTTTTTCCATCTCCTGCTGCTGCTCCCTTCTAGCTGATAGCATCCGAAAACCAGAAGGCAGGGAACCCATTTTTGTCCACCCAAGTCAGCATCCTGGGACACTGAGCCGGTGGAGAAAGGAGAAAGGGAAGGTGAGAGGCACAACGGCTATAATCACCGAGACTAGTCTGATGGCCCTAAGAGCTCTTTGGTTCCACCTCACGGGAATCCTGAGCGCTGATGTCTTTCCGTAAATGACCTCGTAATTCTTAGCAAATTGGAATAGTTGATATTTACTTAGTAGGTTAAGTGTTTGACTGACATGATCACACGGAGTCTTCTTCATGAGTCTATGAGGTAAGGTAACATTGTCCCCACTCTACGGAGGAGTAAACTGACACTTAGAAGTTCCCAAGATTACAGAGCTAGTCGAGCGGAGTGGTGAGGCCAAAGCACCCATCCAGGCAGTCCGAACGCATGTAAGAAGCAAAGGCCTTACCTGGTTCAGTAAAACTTATCTTTGAAGGTAGTATCTGGAAGCTTTCTGAGACTGCGTGAAAAAATTGCATCAATGAGGGTAAGACAGCAACTATCTCTTACCTCTACAAAGCTTGGCTGGTCAAACTATAAACTTGCTCTATTCGGTCTGAGAAGACCACCGCATGAAACCCTGAAAAGAAGGCACAGAGGAATATTAGTGCAATTCTGGGTCCTTGGTGAGGCTGGGCTCTGCTTCCGTCCTAAAGCTCATTAGAGACACAGAGTCTCTGCTAACAGCCTTCTGGATTCATTGGTCTTGATGTTGAAGAAACAATGCTTCAGTCAATCAGTCATCAATAAGGTGGCATGAAATACGTCTAAAATAGAATCTGAGTCTTTGTACTTACCAAATGTCAAATTTTAATAAATTGGCTTATGCAGTGGTTTTGAAATACAGCTTTCAAGAGAAACGCTCGTTTTCATTTCCCAAAAATTTATAGACCAGCTTGATCCTGATCTTTTTTTGCTTTCTTTAGTCATAAAAATCAAAATTCATCAAAACATAAAAATATTAAAGAATACCACTAATGAAAATGAAATATAACAAACAGTAGGCTGTGTGTTGAAGAGCAGTATAGGGGCCAGAACAAGGAACGATAAATACTGGCAGTTTTTTAAAACCTAGGGTCCTCTTCCCAACAACGAGAGACGAAAAACAGAGACTCTCCAGCTTCTGCCTGATTCTGAGGAGAAATTCAGGCCTTGGGGAGATAGGAGGAACAGAGGTATGAAATGTCTTCTACTATGTATTTTTATTTTTTTTTTTTTGTATCAATGACAATGATTCATTCTCCTTCCTGGCAACACAGAAGCATTTTCAATTCAATTGGGAAAAAAAAAAAAAAAAAACATAATAATGTGTTTGATTGTGGGTTGTATTGTGTTTTCTATTAGCATTTCGTGCTAAATAATTACCCTTTTGGTTTCTGGTGTATTTTTGGATAGACTGGTTTTCTGTGGCTGAAGAAGGATGTCAAAGCCAAAACTAGGTACGTGATATATGAAATGTATGATAGCTCTGGAATTCGTAAAGACTGGGAACTCTGTCACATTTCTCTTTAGGGATATTTAATGGGGAAAATTATCATCAATCTCCAAGGAACCATAAACATTTGCTTAATGAAGAAGGGTCTAATCCTGGTGAAAAGTATAAAAGAAGCCTTTTCCCTGAAATCTCATTAATAATTGAGAAGTTAGTTACAGATAGAAGGAATTTAAAGATCTTCTGATCAAACAGGCAATTACCATCACTTAAGGAAAAGTAAGGCCCAGAAAATTCTACTAGCTTGAGTTCATGCACGTATTTACTAGCAGTGCCTAAATGAATATCAAAATAATGCATTGCCCTAGAATCGTGGTTTTACAACCACTTGTGCACATTTCTTACTGGGGTCTCCCTTTTTTGCCTTGGCTGCCAGGAAGCTCAGTGTTAAGTTGTATCTCCATTGTATGTTCCCACAGCTCAGCTTTTCTGATATGCTTATTCTCTACCACCGTCAACCACCTTTTCTATTCTTGTCTTTGCATTTATCTTTGAAAGTTTATTGTAACAGTGCTTTATTATAAAAAGCTATCTCTGTCTGAAAATAGGTGAATTCCACATAGTAAGTATATTAGAATGCTTCCTGGAATATCAATAGTAGTGTTCAAAATCTAACTTCAGAAATAGGACACCACCTCTACCCCTTCCTGTCACCATTGCCCCTGTGCCTGCCCCACATTCACAAAAATATTGCAGACTCTTTTTCAACTTATCCACAGGATCTGTCTTCTCAACCTTGATGTCACTTCCTCATCAGGGTTCTGTCCCCTCTGCCTGCAATGAGGGTAAGAACCTGACAGATGAGGTAAAGTGAGGCACTTGCCCAGAGGTACAGACGTGTGATGTCCAGAAGACCTGATTTCTTCCCTCTCTGGGATCCTACCTACGAGCCTTTGAGTAGAGCACACTCAAGTGTCTGTTGTCTGACAGGAGCTGGAAGTAACTTCAGGAGAACCAGCTGTGGTTTTAAGCTACCAAGATCTCAGGTTTAATTTGTAAGTGCAGCAGAACTTAGTCTACGGTTGACTCATATTACAAGAGTGACACTAACACTTTTGAGTCAGGACCCCTCTGAGAATCCTATAAAAACCATAATCCTATTAAAAAAATCCCATAAAAACTCTCCCTAGATGAATAAACATCTGTCCAGGACATTCCCAGGAATCCTTGACTCACCTAAAGCTTATCTGTGGTCTCAGTGTTAAGAACTCTTAATCTAGAACCTTCTCTCCTGCTCAGAACCACCTTTTCCTTGATAGCTTATCTTACAGTTCTTCATCTGAGAGCACTTGTTGGCTACCTAGGAAAGACTTCAGAGTTAAACATATTGCTCTAAAATATTAAAATGAAATGGCTAGTTTATTAGTCTGGAAAGGGAGTATTAGAAAGACAAATGGATGAGCCATTTTCAAAATGAAAATTCCAGGGGCACCTGGGTGGCTCAGTGGGTTAAAGCCTCTGCCTTCGGCTCGGGTCATGATCCCAGGGTCCTGGGATCAAGCCCTGCATGGGGCTCTCTGCTCAGCGGGGAGCCTGCTTCCTCCTCTCTCTGCCTGCCTCTCTGCCCACTTATGATCTCTGTCAAATAAATAAATAAAATCTTTAAAAAAAAATGAAAATTCCACTATTAAAAAAGCATTGTGCTACATCATTATTGAAACAAAGCAGCTTTGCTCCCCCGTGAGACCCTAAAAATGAATGGATGAACCCTCTCAAAATTCTGCCACGCTTCAGTCTGGTGGGTTCTTTAATATTAAAAACTTGATGGTATACTAATGAAAATATTTCTAAAGGAATATTTTTGAAGGACAATTATTCTGTGCCAGAAACAATCCTTCCCATTTTGTTAGCCAGACAGACCTGCCCATCTACGTTGCAGGCAGGCTCTCGCGGCAGACTCAGCCGCCCACATCATTCCCCGCATGGCCCTGCCCTCCCTCCCTCCCCTTGCTCTAATCAGAAAGGCAAATGGAGCCGTTTGAGTGCCTCTACTCTGTGCAGCCGTATCTGTTCAGCGAGCAGATGTTTCTATTGCCTAGGTACTAAGTGCCTAACCATGAAAATACTCGGGGAGAATATTTCAAATCCAGCCACTCAAATCCGTTCCTAAAATAAAGCTACTTTTACAAACAAGTAACCAGATAATGATCCAATGCTTTGAAAAATCATCGCTTTTTGTCTCTTACCGCTCTGGTTCTTACCCAACAACTAACAAAAGCTAGCTTTAGTTCCATCTCCCTTTTGAGCTACCTGAAGCCAAATGCCCCTTTAGTTTCACGTTTCCTTTTCTTTTTCTTGTTCCTTTTTTTCTTTTGTAAGCATGTATTGTGTGGTATGGGCTAGGCCCAGGTGAGCCGTCAGTCCTAGGCCCTGCCCTGGGGTGTCCAGTTCCCTCGGACCTGAGAAAAGATAGGCTATGAAGCAAGAGAACTGTGATCCTTTGAGGACCACACAATGGCGGCTTTCCCACCAGCGGCAGCTGGGCACTGGGCTCCAGCCCGCAGACTGTAGTTGGAGGAAATCGGTAATAGTCCCTGCGAGATCTGGTCTTGTGAGACAGGGAAGTGGGTTCCCGAGGCACGTGGCGTGGCTCAGTTTCTCCAGGACACAGATCACGATGAATGTGGTAGGATCTGGGTGTGCCCCTTACATGCTATGGGTCACATGGGTTAGAGTTAGAGTATAGAGTTGTCCACACCCGGGATGCCTGGCTGGCTCAGTCGGTGGAGCATCTGACTCTTGGTTTTGGCTCAGATTGTGATCTCTGGATCCTGGCATGGAGCCCCGCCTTGGGCACCACACTCAGCACGCAGTCTGCTTGGGGTTCTCTCTCTGTCCCCTCCCCACTCACACATACTCTCTCTCTCTCTAAAATAAATAAAAAATTTTTTAAAAGTTGTCCACACCCATTTGTTAATGGAGTGCCTGACGTGTTTTCTTCTGAAATCCTATGGTTAAAGCCTGCGTTATAACAAAAATCCCTAGTTGAATCTTTACTCTTAAAAATTATTGTTCTTTTAGCAGAGGGGAAAGGAAAGAATGAGTAACTTTCAAAATAATTGCAGGAGACAGCCCTTCCTACTCAAGAGACTACACTAGAAATATCTTGTGAAAAAGAAATTGCTTGGGTCCGAGCATGCTAAAGTTGAAAAAACCGTTTTATTACTCAACTGTATTACTTATTGTCAACTTCTGGCTCAGTGGCTTTGTGATAGTTTCAAAGTCTTCGGTCTGCTTGGTAAAAGAAAAAATAGCTATTCCCACTGAATTTGTGGATAACAGTGAAAAGCCACATGAACATCCTGGAAATTTGAAAGAAAAACAAGAGGCATCACCGTGGTAATAATACCCAGGGTGCGGTGGGGGTGGCCAATGTCATCCTGTTATCTAACAGGTCATGCTGTTGCTTCCATAGAACTTAGGATGACATTATAATTACATATTTGTGGGATTCTTTGTATCATTTGTACCCCTTAGAAGAGTTTTAGCTCTATGATGTCAGGGGACACAATTTTTTTTTTTTTTTTGCCTTTTTATATTTTCTTAACCTAGCGCAGTAGCTGGCATATTGTATGGAGCTCCAAAATAGTTTTTAACATGTTAGTGTCCTGTGCTTATATATATGTATATACATAGATGATGAACACAGCAAAAAGCTCGCAAAGATCTGAAGAGATTTGTGGAAAATAACTTAAGTTGTCCTAACCGTGGTTGGTGAGGCAATGGTGTACAGCCGCAGTGTTGGTTGCTTATGCCTTCTCGTCCCACTCCCTCATTGTAGAGAATCTAGGCATGGCCCCACCTGTGATGGAGAGTGAAGACAGACAGGAAGACACTCAAGAAATCATCCTATGTACCTTCCCTGTCATTTGAAGAGAATACGTTTTGGCTAAATAGGCATGCAAAAATTTCAATGTCAATCGTATGCACAAATGGTGAACACATAGGTTTAGTTCTCCAAATTATTCTACACACCCAAGAAGCTAGAATGCACACATGCACACAAGACAGCAATGTCTGGGCATTCAATAAAATGCACAAGCCTTGGAAGACCCGGAACCCGGATGGAAGTCCCAGCCCCAGGACATACCAGGTGAGTCACTTTGGGCAAGTCATTTAAAGCTCTCTGAGTTTTCCTTTCCTGATTTGTAAAATGATAGCTACCTCTTTGAGTTCAAATAAGAATTAAAGCTGACATCTTATTTGTGTTTTGTCTCTTCTTTGTTCCTTGTTTACTGCCTTGTTTTGGATTATTTATTATGATTCCATTTTATCTTCATTCTTGGATTGTTATTAGCTGTACCTCTTGATCTGTGTGCATGTGCGTGCTAGCGGTTGCTCGATGATTTACGATCTACCTCTTTAACTTATCACAGTCTGCCTTAAAATAAAGTCATACCACTTATGAACAGTGCAAGGATCTTACAACAAGACCCCTCCATTTCTCTCTTCCTGTCCTTCTGACTATTGCTGTCATCTATTTTAATTCTATGTTTTATGAGTTTTTAATTTGATTCCATTTTGGTCAAAGAACATACTTTTGTAAGATACAAATCTTTTTTATCTTTATTGACGTGTGTTTTATGGCCAAGCATATGGTGTTTCTTGGTAAATATTCCAAGTGCGCTTCAAAAGAGTGTGCATTTCTGTTTTGGGGTGGAAGGTCCTAGAAATGTCAAGTAGGTCAAGTTAGTTGATAGTGTCGTTCACATCTTCTATGTACTTACTGGTTTTGGGTCTCCTTCTATTGATTATTGTGAGAGGGGTGCTGTGTGAGTTTATCTGTTTCTCCTTCCAGTTCTATCAGTTTTTCTCCGTGTATTTTGAAGCTCTGCTTTTAGATACATAAATGCTTGGATTATTTTGACCTCTTGGAGTATTTACCCCTTTGTCATTAAGAAATAACTTTCATTATCCCTGCTGATAATGTTTATTCTGGAATCTATGTTGTCTGATATTAATATGCCTATTCCAACTTTCTTTTGGTTGGTGTTACTGTGATATAGCTCATCCCATCCTATTACACTTCACCTATAGGAATCTTTATAATTACAATGGATTTCTCATCGGCATCATATAGCTGGGTCTTACTTTTTTTAAAAGATTTTATTTATTTATTTGACAGAGATTACAAGTAGGCAGAGAGGCAGGCAGAGAGAGAGAGGAAGGGAAGCAGGCTCCCCACTGAGCAGAGAGCCCGATGTGGGGCTCGATCCCAGAACCCTGGGATCATGACCTGAGCCGAAGGCAGAGGCTTTAACCCACTGAGCCACCCAGGCACCCCTGGGTCTTACTTTTTTATCTAATGAGACAATCTCTGCCTTTCATGGAAATATTTGGACCATTTTACATTTATTGTGATCATCGATATAGTTCAGTTTAAATCTACCATATTGCTATTGGTTTTTCTGTCTCATCCCTTTTTTTTTTTCCTTTCTGCTGTTTGTGTATCCTTTATAATTCCATTTCATGTCTTTTGTAAGCTTATTAGCTGTACCTCTTTGTTTTCTTTTTTTAAGGTTGCTTAACAGGTTAGAGTATGTATCTTCAACTTATCACAATCTGCCTTCAGGTAATGTAATTTCTCTGCAGGTGTAAGAACCTCACAATAGGATACTGTTTCTTCTCTGCTAGTATTTGTGCTTTTGTTGCTATATGTTTTATTTTTTATTTAAAGTTAGTTAATTAACATATAGTGTATTATTAGTTTCAGAGGTACAGTTTAGTGATTCGTCAGTTTCATATAACACCCAGTGTTCATTCCATCAAATGTCCTTAATGCCCATCACCCAATTACCCCTTCCCCTCACCCCCCTCCCCTCCAGCAACCCTCAGTTTGTTTCCTAGAGTTAAGAGTCTCTTATGGTTTGTTGCCCTCTCTGATTTCATTTTATTTTATTTTTTCTTACCTTCCCCTTGTTGCTATATATTTTAATTCCACATTTGATATACACCCTGTAACACAATATATAATTATTTTTACTTTAAGCCATCAACTATCCCTTAATTTTAAAAATAAGGAAACATTTTTACATTTGCTCACTTTTTTCAGTGCTTGTCATTCCTTTCTGTAGATCCAGATTTCCATCTGTTTTCATGTTCCTCTGCCTGTGGGACTTGTTCTGAATTTTCTTGTAGTGGAGGCCTGCTGCTTGAAGAATTCTTCCAGCTTTGTGTGTCTTAAAGCTTCTTTATTTCACCTTTATTTTTATAAGAGATTTTTACTGTGTATAGAATTCTAGGTTGAGGGGCACCTGGGTGGTTCAGTGGGTTAAGCCTCTGCCTTCGGCTCTAGGTCATGATCTCGGGGTTCTGGGATCGAGCCCCATGTCGGGCTCTCTGCTCGGCAGAGAGCCTGCTTCCTCCTCTCTCTCTCTATCTGCCTGCCTCTCTGCCTACTGTGATCTCTGTCTGTCAAATAAATAAATGAAGTCTTAAAAAATTAAAAAAAAAAAAGAATTCTAGGTTGAGAATTTTTTTCTGTTAGCATTTTAAAGATGTCTGCCCATTTTCTTTTGGCTTGCATAGTTTCTGATGTGAAGTTTTCTATATTTCTTATTTAAGTATCTCCAATCTAAAGATCTTTGTATATATGTGTCCTTCCCTCCTCCCCACCCCCGGCTATTTTAAGATTCTTTATCACTGTTTTTTCAAGTTTGATTATGACACGACTTGGTATAGTTTTATTTATTCTACTTGGGGTTTGTTAAACTAATTGGATCTGTGGGTTTTTTTCATCATATTTGGAAATTTTTTCAGTCATTTTTTCAAACATATTTTCTGTCCTCCTTTCTTTCTCCTCTCTCCTCTGGCACTCCAAGTCCATGTTATAGAAGGCAAAATAATGGCTCCTTGAAGATGTCTACATCCTAACCCCCATGATCTGTGAATATGTTATGTTACATGACATGGGGACCTTAAGAAGGGAGATGACCCTCGATTATCTTGGTGGGCCCAATGTAATCACAAGTATCTTTAGATGTGGAAAAGAGAAAACCAAAAAATAAAAACTGAACAAGGGAGCATAAGAGAGAGTCAGAGTGGTGAGATGTGAAGGTCTGACTCACTGTTGCTGGTTCTGAAGCTGGAGGAAGGAGACCATGAGCCAAGAACTACAGGTGGCCTCTAGAAGCTTGGAAAGGCAAAGAAAGGATTCTAGAGCCTCCAGAAAGAAATGCAGCCCTGTCAACACCAGTAAGACCTTAGCTAGACTTCTAACCTAACTTCTAACTTCTACAGTAAGGTAATAGATTTGTATTGCTTTAGGCCTCTGAGATTGTGGTAATTAGTTAGAGCAGCCACAGCAAACTCATACAAACATATATTAGGATGCCTGATATTGTCCCAGAGGTCACATGGATTCTGTTTATTTTTCTCTCCCTGTGCTTTATTTTGGATAGCATATATTACATCAAATTCACTAATCTTTTTTTTTTTCGCAGTATCAAATCTACTATTACTCCCATCCTGTGTATTTTTCTCTTCTGATATGGTATTTTTTAAAAAATTTCTTCAATATACACACACACATATTCTTTTCTCTTCCACACACTTTATTTCTTGAATATATATATATTCATTCACAACAGCCCTCAATATGTTCACATTTTCATTTACATTCCTGAACAGATCTATATTTAGATAGCTGTCCTATGTCCTTTTCTGCCAATTTCTTCATCTCTGTCATTTCCAGAGCTGTTTCTATTGATTGATTTTTCTCCTAGTTATGGGTCATCTTCTCCTGCTAGGAATTATTGATTGGATGCTAAACGCTGTGAATTTTACGTTGACTTGCTGAATCTTGTTGGATTCTTTTATAAAGTGTTGGATTTTGTTCTAGTGTGCAATTAAGTTACTTGTAGATCAGTTTGATTCTTCTTTTTTTTAAAAGATTTATTAATTTATGCATTTATTTATTTGAGGGGGGGAGGGGCAAAGGGAGATCATCTCAAGCAGAATCCCCACTGAGCATGGAGCCCAACAGGGGCCTCAATCTCATGATCCATGAGAGCATGACTTGAGCCAAAACCAAGAGTTGGACACTTAACCAGTTAAGCTACTGAGGTGCCCCAGTTTGATTCTTCTGAGGCTTGTTTGGGCTTTGCCATGGTAGATCCGGGGAAGCCTTTACTCTAAAATAATTTAACCTCACAGAGGTGTGGTCCTTCCAAGGACTCCCCCAAATTTCCTGTATATGGTAACTTTTCTCCATTCTGACTGATGGAAAAACAAACTCTTCCAGCTTGGTGGGAATTGTTAGGTCTACTGATTCCCAATTGTTGTTTCCCGTTTTGAGATTTCCCCACACGCGTGCAGAGGTAAGTACTTAACCAAAGACGTGAGGGAATATGACACATGACAGATGTGGCTTTCTCTCTGTACCTCCATTGTCCATTATAATCTGCTTGACAGGTTCTCTCTTCCTTGAACGCCAGTTTCAGCTCAACTCAAGAAGCTCTCCAAGCTCTGTTTGACGTATCCATGTCTGTGCTGCAGCCTAAAAACCTGCTGTCCAATGTCTTAAAACAGTGCTCGCCTCACATAATTTGTCTGGTTTTCTAGTTGCTTTCGCCAGAAGATAATTCCCATAGCAGGTAATTCATCATGGACAGAAGTGAAGGGATATTTAAAGAATTAAATGATATGTAAAAATACCTAGCAAGAAGGCACTCAATACGTGATTATATTAATCAGTGAATTATTTGAATTACCTTTAATAATGATAGTAATAATATCGGCTATGTTTAAATAGGCTCTTACTAGGTCTGAAACAATGTAGTATTTTACATCCGATATCTTATTTAATCCCTATTCAGTTGGATAATACTAGCATCACTATTTAATAGATAAGAAAACTGAAGCAAAGTAAGTGAAGCAACTTGCCTAAAGTTACATATAGTAGGTAACAGAGTCCGAATTTGAACCCTAATATACCTCCAAAACACAGGCTGTATGACCTCAAGTATGGTGCATTTTACATTTGTAAGAATACTTAGAATGAGTCAAGTTGGTAAAATAATGAGACTGACTTCTTTAACCAACAAACCAGAATTTATAACTTCGGGTGAGCATTATTCTTCATATTACTAATTACCTTGAAAGGGCACAAACTTATTTTAAAAATATTTGTAGCACAGTTAGGGTTTCTCTTACAAAATGAACTGATGAGCCACAAACACAACCTAAATTTTTAACCCAAATGGTGTTCTTTACTTTTAACCCGAAATAATAACCAGCTTACTCATCCACTATATTCATCAGTCTTATATCCAACTAGTTTTGGCTGCTTCCAAAAAAGTCAAAATTATCCTCAAAAGATAAAGATATCCATCATTTTTTGAAGGCTACTTTAAAAGATGGATGACAACTTCGCTAGTTAACTCTCAAGCAAGTGTTGGCAGCATTGTTTGAATAATGCTATAGCCTCACAAGGGATTATTTTTTTTAAAGATTTTATTTATTTATTTGACAGAGACCACAAGTAGTCAGAGAGGCGGGCAGAGAGAGAGCGGGGGGAAGCAGGCTCCCCACTGAGCAGAGGGCCCGATTCGGGGCTCGATCCCAGGACCCTGAGATCATGACCTGAGCCAAAGACAGAGGTTCAACCCACCGAGGCACCCAGGTGCCCCAACAAGGGATTATTTTTAAAAGAACACTTAGTTGGTCTTTAATATTTATTTAAAATACTGACATTTATTTAAAATATTGACATTATTTATGGCCATACTTTTTTTTTAATGTTTCAAGTTTTTATTTAAATTCTAGTTAGTTAACATATAATGTAATAGTTTCAGGAGTAGAACTGAGTGATTCGTCACTTACATATAACATCCAGTGCTCATCGCAGGTGCCTCCTTAATACCCATCACCCCGTTAGCCCATCCTCCCGCCCATTCCAGATTTACTCCAAGAAATCAACTAGGTAAGAAATGTATTCCTTTATATGAGAATTCATAGTGATCTTTCTTTCTAAAAGTGTGTCAGTTTTACAACCACAGTAACTACCAATATTTTTTTGGAGATACATCTATTGAAAAAAAATTGGATATTCCTGTGCCAGTAGGCTGCATATCCAAACATCAGAAAATAATCTTAGTCCTTGATAGTCAAAGTGTAGTCCATGAGCCAGCACCTTCAGAATTAATTACCTATAAGCCTGTTAGGAACAGAGAATCTCAGCCCCACTTGCAAACCTCCTGAATCAGAAAATCTGCATTAACAAGATTTCCAGGTGATTTGTATGCAGGTTAAAATTTAAGAAATGGCTCCAGCTGATTCTATGAAGAGACAAGGTAAGTTATAATGCCAATGAAACAACTAATGAAGATAAGGAAAGGATAGAATAGTTAGTGAAGACTATCTTTATTAGGGAGAAAGTTAATTCTACAGTGAAATTTTAGAAATGTAAATCTTTAAGAGAACTTTAGCCAAATTTAGTTAGACCAGAGATGAGTATCAAAAAATTAAATAACTGAACCGTAAAACTTCTAGAAGAAAACATAGGTGGTAAGCTCTTTGACATCAATCTTGGTGATAACTTTTTGGATCAAACTCCAAAAGCAAAGGCAACAAAAGCAAAAATAAACAAGTGAGGGTACAAACTAAAAAGCTTTTGCACATCAACAGAAACCATTAATGAAATGAAAAGGCAACCTACCGAATGGAAGAAAATATTGCAAATCACACATCTGATAAGGGGTTAATATCCAAATTATCTGAAGAACTCATAAAACTCAATAGCAAAAAAAATCCTAGCAATTCCATTTAAAAATGGGCAAGGGATCCGAACAGAAATTTTTCCAAAGACATCTAAATCACCAAGGGGATCCCCGGGTGGCTGGTCAGATGAGCAATTTAGTGTGGGACACTTGATTTCTGCTTAGGTCACGATTTTGAGATTAAGCCCACCTCAGCCGATCTCAAGCCCACCTCAGCACCGGAGCTCATTGTGTTGGGTGGAGTGGAGTGGATGCTGTTGGAGATTCTTGCCTTCTACCCATCCCTCTGCTTGCACATGCGCTAATAAATAATAAATCTTAAAAAAAAAATAAATGGGAACACCTGGGTGCCTCAGTTGGCTAAGTGGCTGCCTTCGGCTGGGGTCATGATCCCAGGGTCCTGGGATGAAGACCTGCATCAGATTCCCTGCTCAGAAGGAAGCCTGCTTCTCCCTCTCCCTCTGCCTGCCGCTCTGCCTACTTGTGCTCTCTATCAAATAAGTAAATAAAATCTTTAAATAAAAAAATAAATGGCCAACGAACACATAAAAATGTGCTCCACATCACTTATCATTAGGGAAATACAAATAAAAAAATCACAAGATAACAGCTCATACCTGTTAGAAGACTATTATCATAATCCAATTAAAAATGGGCAGAAGACATGAAGAGATATTTCTCCAAAGAAGATATACAGATGGCCAACTGACACATGAAAAGATGCTCAACATCGCCCATCATCAGGGAAATGCAAATCAAAACACAATGAGATACCACCTCAGACCTGTCAGAATGGCTAAAATCAACAACAGAAGAAACAACAGGTGATGGAGAGGATGGGGAGAAAGGGGCCTCATGTACTGTTGGTGGGAATGCAAACTGATGCAGCCACTGTGGAAAACAGCATGGAGGTTCCTCAAAAAGTTAAAAATAGAGCTACCCTATGACCCAGCAATTGCACTACTAGGTATCTACCCAAAGAATACAAAAATACTAATTCAAAGGGATACATGCAATCCAATGTTTATAGCAGCATTATCTACAATAGCCAAATTATGGAAACAGCCCAGGCATCCATCGAATGATGAATGGATAAAGATGTTACACACAACACACACACACACACACACACACACATACTTGAATAGTGTTCAGTCATAAAAAGAATGAAATCTTGGGACGCCTGAGTGGCTCAGTCATTAAGCATCTGCCTTTGGCTCAGGTCACGATTCCAGAGTCCAGGATCAAGCCCCACATTGGGCTCGCTGCTCAGTGGAAAGCCTGCTTCTCCCTCTCCCATTCACACTGCTTGTGTTCCCTCTCTTGTTGTCTCTCTCTCTCAAATAAATAAATAAAATCTTTTTAAAAAATGAAATCTTGCCATTTGCAATGACATGCATGGACTTTGAGGGCATTATGTGATGTGAAATAAGTCAGAGAGAAAAAGACGAATACTGCTATAATCTCACTTATGTGGAATCTTAAAAAACAACACAAAACAGCTCACAGACACAGTGAACACAGCAAACAGATTGATGATTGCCAGAGGCAGGGGTAAGGGTGGGAGAAGTGAGTGAAGGAGGTCTAAAGGTACAGACAGATTTTCAGTTATAAAATAAATAAGTCATGGGGAAGTAATATATAGCATAGTGACTACAGTTAATAATACTGTTCTGCATATTTGAAAGTTGCTAAGAGATCAGATTTCCGAAGTTCTCATCATAAGAAAAACTATGTGAGGTGATGGATGTTAAGTAGATTTGTTGTGGTAATCATTTTGCAATGTATCAAATATCAAATTATTATTCTATACACCTGAAACTAATATGTCAATTATACCTCAATGAAGTAAAAAACTTAAGTAAATGACTTATGAGAAAATTGAATCCCTTTCATCTGAAAACACTGCCAGACTTTGAGGGGGTAGTCCTATTGCAAAACTAGGCCTGTGCTCAGGACACAGAAAGGCCCCGGGCCTCAAAGAAGTGAAGGTAACTCAGAGAGCCTGGGAGGAAACTTGCAAGGCTCAGTCAGAACAGGAGTCCCACCGGAACAAATAATGTGGAAACAGCTGTGACATCTATTTCTTTCCTTCAGGAGGTCCAAACTTTTTCCCATTTGGAATAAACTGAGAAATTCTATATCAAATAGAACTTTCTATAAAATTTTTAAATTGCTTCAATCTGCGTTTGACAGCCACCTCTCCTTTCATGTCTTCCTAAATCATCTTAAGATTACATCGAGAATTCAATAAGAAAAATTACAATAAAAATGGGTTTTAGAGTTTTCTCAAGATTTATTTAATATTTCTACTGAGAATGGATAAATCACAATTCAGAACTCCAGCAAGAAACAATACCTTGAGCTACACTTCTGAGGAAGCAAGTTAAATATTTGGAACCATCAGAGACACCATACATACCGTTTCAAAATAGGCATGAGTCTCTTATTGATTATGATTCTCTAGATCCGGCAGAAATGTCGCAAAGTGGAATTCACTCAATATTGAAGGCTGAAGACAATCTGATCTAGCGTCAGGAGAAGGGTTCTCACGAATAAAAATGCACTCTGATATTCCTGGTTGAATAAGATGTGTTAGCCTGATTAGACATAGCTATCAACTGAAGACAATAGCCATATTTTTGTGCACATTCTATCCATCTTGCCTAGGACACTCTATCCTGCTCTTGGTGCCTGGCCTTACAGAGCACTTCCTCAAGGGGGCACTCCTGTCCCCATAGCCTGGGTACTTAAGAGGTGGTACAGTGCCTAGTGACACACGGCGCTCAAAAAATAGCTGTCAAAAAACAAAAAGAAATAAGCCACGCTCATAAATATAGAGAAGATGGGGAGCCCGGGTGGCTCAGTCAGTTGAGCTTCCCACTCCCTTTCGGCTCAGGTCATGATCTCGTGGTTGTGGGATGGAACCGTGCGTGGGGCTCCACGCCCAGCAGGGAGTCTGCTTGAAAATTCTCTCCCTCTGCCCTTCTCCTGACTTGTACACACGCTCGCTCTCTCTCTGAAATAAATCACCCTTAAAAAACGATAAATACAGAGCACAGATTGGTAGTTGCCAGAATAAGGGGAGGAAGGGTGGGAGAAATGAGTGAAGGGGATCAAAAGGCACAAATTTTCAGTTATAAAATTGGTAAGTTATGGCAAAGTAATGTAAAGCCGGCAGACTACAGTTAATAATACTACATTGCATTTTTGAAAGTAGCGGAGAGAACAGATCTTAAAAGTTATCCAAAAGTTTTCTTTTGTAACTACGTACGGTGACGGATGTTAAGTAAACTTATTGTGATTATTTTGCAGTGTATACAAGTATCAAATTGTTATGCTGTACACTCGAAATGACTATCCCGTTGACCCCCCAACAACATGGATTTGAACCATGCGGGTCCACTTATAACAGATTTTTTTACAGTACAGTACCATAAATGTATTTTCCTTATGATGTTAATATTTTCTTTTCTCTAGCTTACTCCATTGTAGGAATGCAGCATATAGTATATAATACATATGAGATATAAAATAGTATCAATCAACTGTTACCAGTAGGGTTTCTGGTCAACAGTAGGCTATTTGTAGTTAAGTTGTGGGGGAATCAAAAGTTATATGTGAGTTTTCGACTGTATAAGGGATCAGGGACTCTACTCCCTGTGTTGTTCAAGGGTCAACTGTAATGTTAAGTGTCAATTATACCCCAAAAGAAAAGAATATTTAGTGAGCATATACAGTAATCAAAGGCTCGGGTTTTTTTTTTTTAAAGATTTTTATTTATTTAATGGAGGGAGAGCAAGAGCCCACAAGCAGGGGGAGCGGCACAAGAGGGAGAGACAGAAGCAAATTTCCTGCAGAGCAGAGACCCGGATGCAGGGCTCGATCCCAGGATCCTGGCATCATGACCTGAGCCAAAGCAGATACTTAACCAACTGAGCCACCCAGCTGCCCCTGAAGGCTGTTTTTAACATTTCTTTTTCAGTTTTCCAATGGAACAATTGCCATAGTCTTCTCTGACAAACATACTGTTTTTACCATGACAAAACATACTGTTTTTACCATGACCCACAGTGAGAACTCAGAGTATTTCAGGTTATATAAACAAAAGAGTCAAGCATACCACCATATTGACTTCCAACAATATATGCCCCTATTACTAGGGGTGGAAATCCCTACGGGAAACTTCTGAAGTTGAATGGTATTAAATCCAAGTTAAAAAATAATCAAAAGAAATGAGCTCAAGTCTTTTCCTTTAAAATTGTTGGTTCTCACCTCCTTTTGAAAGAAGTGTTAAAATTCTAATTCAAGGGTTCTCACACCTTACGGTTTTGGTTTTGTTTTTTTTTTTCCAAGATTTATTTATTTGAGAGAGAGGGAGAGAGCAAGCTCGAGTAGGGGGAAGGGTATGGGAGGGGAGAGAGAGAGAGAGAGAGAGAGAAACTCAGGCAGACTGCCGACTCCATGCTGAGTGTGGAGCCTGACACAGGACTTGATCTCACAACCCATGCCAAAACCAAGAGGCAAGTGCTTAACCAACTGCACCACCCAGGCATCCCTCACACTTCAGGGTTGTCTTATTATTACTCAAGTATAATTAACACAGAGTGTTATATTAGCTTCAAGTGTGTAATATAATGATTCAGCAGTTCCATACATTTTTTCAATGCTCATCAAGATAAGTGTACTCTCAATCCCCTTTTGTTTCCCCCATCCCCCTACCCACCTCCCCTCTGGCAACTACCAGTTTGTCCCCTGTATTTAACAGTCTGGTTTTTTGTCTTGTTTGTTCATTTGTTCTGTTTCTTAAATTCCATGAGCGAAATCGTATGGTATTTTTTTTTCTCTGATTTATTTCACTTAGCATCATACTTTCTAGCTCCATCCATGTTGTTGCAAATGGCAAGATTCTGGTTTTTTTTTTTTTTTAACTAATATTCCATTATACACATGAGACACTCTAATATTATCAATTATCTCAATTTTCTCTGAAGACTTGTTTGTTCTCTTTAATTATCTTTTTTTTCTAAAAGACAGGCTCATAGTAGAAAATCTAGAAATAACAAAAAAGAAATAAAAATTACCCATGTGTGAGCACTGTTACTATTAGTGTATCTCCTTTCAGTCCTCTATGTACACAAAATTGGAATTATTCTGAATAGTCATGTATCCTATTTTTATTTTTTCACTAAAAATATGAGTCTAAGCACTTTCTAAAATTTACAAAATATTTGCTCATAAAAATATTTCCAGTGTGTACAATAAAAAGTAAGTAACATCTTCTACCCCAACCCCAAACCTTAGCTATAACACTTGGAAGTCCAAGGTGTGTATTCTTACATTTTTCTTATCTAAGCATTTTGTCATATCATTGTTCTGCAAAAAAAATGCTTCCAAAGATTGCGTTGTATTCTACCTTATAAATATACCATAATTTACAAGGCTGTGGAGAAAGAAGAACCCTCCTACACTGTTGGTAGGAATGCAAGCTGGTGTAGCCACTCTGGAAAACAGTATGAAGTTTCCTCAAAAAGTTGAAAATAGAGTTACCCTACAACCTAGCAATCGCACTACTGGGTATTTACCCTAATGATACAGATGTAGTGATCCAAAGGGGCACATGCACCTGAATATTTATAGCAGCAATGTCCACAATAGCCAAACTATGGAAAGGACCTGGATGTCCATCAACAGATGAATGGATAAAGAAGATGTTGTATATATATATATGTATATACATACACACAATGGAATACTATGCAACCATCAAAACCGCCCAAAATCTTGCCATTTGCAACAACGTGAATGGAACTAGAGGGTATTATGTTAAGCAAAATAAGTCAGAGAAAGGCAGTTATCATATAATCTCTCTGATATGAGGAGTTTGAGAAGCAGGGTGGGGAGTTGTAAAAGCTAGGGAGGGAAAAAATGAAACAAGATGGGATCAGGAGGGAGACAAACCATAAGAGATTCTTAATCTCAGGAAACAAACTGAGGGTTGCTGAGGAGTAGGGAAGGTAGGGATAAGGTGGCTGGGTTATGGACATTGGGGACGGTATGTGCTATGGTGAGTGCTGTGAAGTGTGTAAGCCTGGAGATTCACAGACCTGTACCCCTGGGGCAAGTAATACATTATATGTCAATATAAATAAATAAGCCATACTGTAACCATTTTCCTAAATTAAAAAAAAATTGTCATACTGAAGCAGCTCTATTTCCCTAGATTGTATTTCTAGAAGTGGAATGACAAGGTCAAAATGTATGAACATTTTTGACTCTTGGTACCTACAGATAAGTGGCTCCAATTCACACTCCCCTCAGCAGCATATCAGCATGCCAATCTTACAAACCTGGTTTTGATGAAGATTAATATCAATCCAGTTAAATATTTGATAAACACATTATTATGCTGAATTGCAATCATTTGTATGAGCTGCTGCTTGTCAAATTTAACTAGACTGTGAGCCAGAAGACCAAGTCTATGTCTTTTTTTTTTAAAAAGATTTTATTTATTTATTTGACAGAGATCACAAGTAGGCAGAGAGGCAGGCAGAGAGAGAGAGAGGAGGAAGCAGGCTCTCTGCCGAGCGAGAGCCCAATGTGGGGCTTGATCCCAGGACCCTGGGACCATGACCCGAGCTGAAGGCAGAGGCCCTAACCCACTGAGCCACCCAGGCGCCCCATCTATGTCTTTTTTACCTTTATACTTCAACAGACTAGCATCATACACAAAACATTCACTTATTCAATACTTATCAAATGTCTGCCAG
This sequence comes from Lontra canadensis, assembly GCF_010015895.1. Lineage (NCBI taxonomy): Eukaryota > Metazoa > Chordata > Mammalia > Carnivora > Mustelidae > Lontra > Lontra canadensis. The sequence continues at coordinate 32,682,906 of NW_022630995.1, forward strand.
GTGTCAGATGTCATTCCAGTTTCTGGAGACACAGCCCTAATGGGTATTACATTCTAGTGGAGATTAAAAAAAAAATAAAGGTAAAATTATGTATGCCAGATAATAAATTCTATGGTCAAAAACAAATCGGAAAAATTAGGGGAGTGGAGGGGAAGATGGAGAGGGTTTTCCCTATTTTACACAGAGCAGTGAGAAAAGGCCTCACTGATGACATGGCATCTGAGCAGACAGATACTCGAAGCAGCAGCATGCTGTGTGGATATGTGGCGGGAAGAGTAGTCCAGGCAGTGCAAAGACCCAGAAAGCCTACATAGGATATATGAAAAACAGAAACACCAATCTGGCTGGAACACTGAGAGACTAGGAGACAATGGGGTCAGAGAGACAGTGGGGGAAAACCCCCCATGGAGGACTGTAGGCCTGATCAGGACTTTGCTGTCCTCTATGAGATCAGTAGCCATTAGGGAGTCTTTGAGAAATGACACGATTGGACAGATTTTCAAAAAAATCACAAGCTGCTATGTCAAAATATAATGTGTTAAGTAGTTAAGAGGCTACTTTGGAAATTCAACTGGTGTGATCATGGCTGACATTAATAATTGAGGTGATGAGAAATGGATTCTACATGTATTTTGAAAGTAGAGGAGAGACTATAGACTCTGAAAAACAATCTGAGGGGTCTGAAGGGGCGGGGGTGGGAGGTTGGGGGATCCAGGTGGTGGGTATTGGAGAGGGCACGGATTGCATGGAGCACTGGGTGTGGTGCAAAAACAATGAATACTGTTACACTGAAAAGAAATTAAAAAAAAAAAAAGAAAGAAAGTAGAGGCAGTGGATCTTGCTAAGGTGTTGAACTGTCCGTTGTAGAAGAAATGCAGAAGAGCCAGGCTTTGTCAACATTTGGGCCAACTGAAAAAATGAAGGTGCCGTTTGCTGAAAAGGAAAAGGTTGTAAGAGATTTTTTTGAAGGCAAGGTGAAGAAATTGGGAGTTTTGATCCCAAGTTTTCATCTTCTAAGGCCTTCAGATGATGAATAGTGTCATACCACCTTAGCTGTTTGCTGGGCCACCATGTTTAACTAACATTAACTCTCAGAATCACATAATATATCAATCTGGGTAAGAATTTCTGATGGTTCAAAACTTTTTTTAAGGGTTGACTTGTTCTGTAACGCTCAGAATATTGATCGTGCGTTTGAATGAGAGATGAAGTCCAGTTCAAACTATTTTTTAAAGAAATTTACATATTCAAGGTAACACTAACGAGCTGTAGCCTTAAGTCATACCCAAGACCTAATTATACATCAATACATTTTTAAGAACTAAGCTAGAATTTCTTTCCCCTTCTTCCAACAACAAATAATAGGTACTACAGATGGTCCCTGACTTATGACAGTTCAACTTATAGTGTTTTGACTTCACAATGATGCAAAAGAAATACACATTCAGTAGAAACCATACTTCAAAATTTGAATTTTGGTATTTTCTACAAGCTAGCAATATGTGGTAGGACACTCTCTTGTGATGCTGGGCAGAGGCAATGAGCAGCAAATCCTACTTACTCATGCAAACACAAAAGTAAAGTGATATTTCTGTACCCATACAAACTTTGTTTTCTTTCAGAATTCATCTCTTTGAAGAATACCGATGGAATTTTGATCGGAATGGCATTAAAAGTATAGATTGCTCTAAGCAGTATAGACATTTTAACAATGTTTATTCTTCCGATCCAAGAGCATGGAATGGTCTTCCATCTTTTTGTGTCTTCTTCAATTTCTTTCATGAGTGTTCTGTAGTTCCTCGAGTACAGATCCTTTACCTCTTTGGTTAGGTTTATCCCCAGGTATCTTATGGTTCTTGGTGCTATAGTAAATGGAATTGATTCTCTAATTTCCCTTTCTGTATTTTCATTGTTAGTGTATAAGAAAGCCACTGATTTCTGTACATTGACTTTGTATCCTGCCACATTACTGAATTGCTGTATGAGTTCTAGTAGTTTGGGTGTGGAGTCTTTTGGGTTTTCCATATAAAGGATTATGTCATCTGTGAAGAGAAAGAGTTTGACTTCTTCATTGCCAATTTGGATACCTTTTATTTCTCTTTGTTGTCTGATTGCTGTTGCTAGGACTTCTAATACTATGTTGAACAAGAGTGGTGAGAGTGGGCATCCTTGTCGTGTTCCTGATCTCAACGGGAAGGCTGCAAGCTTTTTCCCATTGAGGATGATATTTGCTGTGGGCTTTTCATAGATAGATTTGATGAAGTTCAGGAATGTTCCCTCTATCCCTATACTTTGAAGCGTTTTAATCAGGAACGGATGCTGGATTTTGTCAAATGCTTTTTCTGCATCAATTGAGAGGACCATGTGGTTCTTCTCTTTTTTCTTATTAATTTGTTCTATCACATTGATTGATTTGCAAATGTTGAACCATCCTTGTAACCCAGGAATGAATCCCACCTGGTCATGGTGGATAATCTTTTTAATGTGCTGTTGGATCCTGTTTGCTAGGATCTTGTTGAGAATCTTAGCATCCATATTCATCAGTGATATTGGTCTGAAATTCTCCTTTTTGGTAGGGTCTTTGCCTGGTTTGGGGATCAGGGTAATGCTGGCTTCATAGAAAGAGTCTGGAAGTTTTCCTTCTGCTTCAATTTTTTGAAACAGCTTCAGGAGAATAGGATTCAATGAAGTACATGAGACATTCAAAACTTATTACAATCTTTTTTTTTTTTTTAAAGATTTTATTTATTTGACAGAGATCACAAGTAGGCAGAGAGGCAGGCAGGCAGAGAGAGGAGGAAGCAGGCTCCCTGATGAGCAAAGATGCATGGGCTCCATCCCAGGACCCTGGGATCGTGACCTGAGCTGAAGGCAGATGCTTTAACCCACTGAGCCACCCAGGCGCCCCCACTAATTACAATCTTTGAGTTAGATGATTTTCGCCAAATGTAGGCTAATATAAGTGTCCTGAGCACGTTCAAGGTAAGTTAGGCTAAACTGTGACGTTTGGTAGGGTAGGTGTATTAAATGTATTTTCAACTTACGATTATTTCACTCACAATGGGTTTATGGGGACATATCACTGTAGGTTAAGGAAGATCTGTTATTTTGTTATACACTATAAAGATACTCTCAAATCCTAAACAGATTAGATAGAATGACTTTATCATATTAGTGCTGTCCAAAAAGAACTGTGAAATGGAAATGTTCTGTACCTACATTGTATAACATGGTAGCCACTGGCCACATGTTAGCTACTGAACACATGAAAATGTGGCTAATGCAACCGGGGAACTGATTTTTCAATTTTACTTATTTACAAAATAGTCCCATGTCACAAGTGGCTACCATACAGTAAAGGACAGCACTATACTGTTCCATCCTCTTGATGTAACAATTTTCAGTGAACAAAAAACTCTGGAATCAGATATGTACTTCTTAAATTATAAGAAGATTCCTTATTGTGTATTTTCCCATCTGTGTGGAACAGAGGAAATATATATACTATAAACTTGCATGTGGGTGTGCATACATACAATGAATGATCTGTAAGGATACATCATAAGCTTTCTCTGGGAGAAAGTTTCTCTGGGAGAAGGTGGGTAACTAGGGGTCACAGTTAGAAGAATGTTCCTGATGTATCTGTTTGAACACATAAATGTTTAATTTTAGATCACATAAAGTTTCATCTATTCAAATATAACTTTAGGGCATTCTATAATTTTTTGACTAATGCTAACCTCCACACCTTTCCCTAAATATTTTTCCTGCATGGTTCAAATCAATGACTGACAGTTGAACTAAGTAGTGCCTTCTGGGTATGTCTCTAAGGTGGTCTGTAAGTAATACTTGAAAATAAAACTTCGAAGTGACAGCCAATTCCTCAGCTTCTATAAAGCGTCAATGTCCCACCCCAAGCCCACCTCACCAGCCCCATTTCAAGAAGTCTAAATTAGACGTGGCTTGGTGTTCTGACTACTGAATATTAACTCACTGGCTTATTTCACAATAAAATGATTATTTTGCTTCCACTTCCTATTCAGTGCTACTCTTCTTGGGCTCTCCTGCTCAGCAGAGTGACTTGGGAGAGCCAAATTTATTTGCATTCAAATTTGGACTCTGCCCTTTATCAGGCGCATATCCTCAGGCTTTATAGATCTACTGTATCTCAGTTCCCTCATCTGCATTCAATCATCTCTAAAAAAAGTAAAAAAGTAAGTCATCTCTATTCCACTGGCTCTTTGTAAGGATTAAATGCGTTAATATACGTAAAAGGGTACCTGACAGAAAAAACTCAAATTATCCTGTTGATAGCTATCATAATACCAACAGCTACGTTTTAAGTCTGTTTTAAAGCCTCTACAAACCCATAAAGATACATACAATTCTGTATTTTGCTATGCAAATTTTAAACAACTGTGCTTCTGTTTTAATTTTTTTTAAAAGATTTTATTTATTTATTTGACACAGAGAGTAAGAGAAGGAGCACCAGAGGAAAAGGGAGAAGCAGACTCCCCACTGAGCAGGGAGCATGATGCTAGGCTCAATTCCAGGACCCTGAAATTATGACCGGAGCTGAAGACAAACGCTTAACCAACTGAGCCACCCAGGCACCCCTGTGCTTCTATTTTCAATAAATTTTTATTTAGGGGAGGGAACTATGTGCGCTCAAAATACCAAATTACTTTCAGTAATTACTTTGGTTTAGCTTCTCATAAGAAGGAAAGTACAGTTGGAATTCCTGTATTAGGATTAGTAGAGAATTCATCATGGGCCCCAGAGCAGGCTAGGTTGTCTCTAGGTTGCAACTTTTAGTGTTGTGTTGGTTTTTTTTTTTCCTCTAAATATGCTACATAGACACATTTCAGAAGAAATAACCTAATTAACATGTTTAAATAATCTAATTTCATCAAAATGAAATAATATATACCAATAAGGGATATAACATTTGGGGTTTGTGCTTTTACCAAACATATGATATCCTAATGGTATGTTAATAACAGTTCTCTTCCTAATGGTATGTTGTTAACGGTTCTCTTTATCCTGAAAACTGGTTATAAAATGATTGAGTTGTTATATTTTGGTATTGTAAAACCAGGAAACTTACAAACAAGCATACTCAATGAATAATAAATTCTGTTCAAAATTACAGGCATTTTTAAGGTAAAATGTATCAATTTAGTTTACAGTTTAGTTCTTATTAGTACATGAGGTAAAGGAGGATTTAAGTTGATGAGACATTTATCAGGAAGAAAAAAAAAAAAAAAACCAAACCCAAACTAAGAAGTGAACTGCTCTTACTTACATCTGACATTTATTAAGGAAAAAACATCCTGAGGGACCAGGGCCATCTTAATCTGCCAGCGAAATCAGAGAGATGAAATACAGTATAATAAAAATAAAAATTTTCTCTTCCATAAAACCAAAGTCTAGAGATGCTACTAAACTTACTGCAAATATAAAGGCTGCCAGACCAATCTTGTACATAAATGCCTTCCAAATTTCCATTTCAGGCACAGGGATGAGGGATTTAGGGGAGACAATCTTTGAATCAACATTTTACCTTCAATTCTTTGCTTCACTGACTTCTGACAGTTTGGCAAATTGGGGGTCATCACATTTAAAAGAAATGCCAAAGCTTGACAAATGCAATCTAAGATAATATAAATTCTAAATGCCTGTGCAATTTTCTGTAGTTTCTAGCATTCTACCTCAAAAAGTTATCAGATTTAAAACTTAAGTCATTTCCTTTAGATGGTGTAATTTTAGCAAAAAGCATTCTCCAAATTAAGGGACAATTAAGATAACACTAAAATCATATACCCAAAATTCAAGTGTTATGCCATTTTGTTATTCTGGGTTATTTGGTGTGTGGGTAGGATGTATGCATGCAGAGATTAACTTTGTTTTTGAAGAAAATCTGAAAAATTTCCGGTCTAATCCTATCTCAGTTTCTTCAGTACATATTCAGGAATCTCCCTCATTAGAATTGAATATTATTGGCCACCAAGATGGTCAACTTAAAAATAGGTCTCCATCCCTCATTTTCCCAACTGCCGTAGTCTTAAAAATGTGCCACCTTACACAGTTTGGGGCCTACTACTTACAGCTGATTGGAGGTCCATTCTCAGCTGGGACTAAAAACAGCGTGTGTTCACCTTTGAGCTCCTGAGGTCAGCAAGTAGGAGTCATGGGCCCCGGACTGCTCTTCTCACTCTCCAACATTACTTTCACAATTACTTTATCACGGAAGCTATTTCCCTTGAAAAGATCAAGATTTATATCCTTACATGTTCAAATGCTATATATGCATCATCCCGTCAAGTCTTAAAGTAGAATCATTAATTCAGAAAAACACAAAACCAAGAAACCTGAACAGATATTCTCTTATTTTGAAAAAAATAGGCCCAAATTCTCTGGTTTTAAAATTCAAACTGGACTCTAATTTAAAAGGAGAAAAAAAAAACAAAAACAGAGCAGTGATAGCATACATTTTCACAGAAATACTCAAATTCTTAGATAATGCCATATGTCTTTATGTCAAATTTTGTTAAACTTTACAATATTAGTACAGAACAAAAATGGAAAGAAAAGACAGAAACGTAAGCCTTCTATTATTATTTAAGAACTGGCATGACTTCAATCAAAATCAGATTAGAAAACTCAATGAAATATCAGGAATTGGTTTCTTTTAAGGAATCTTTAAAAAATCTACCATTTAGAATAACTTGTGCATACCAACTATAACATTTTTTTCTAAATGAGTTAATTACTCTCATGTAGCTATGTGAAGTTTTTCAGAGTAATTTTACTGGGAGGAAATTGCATATAACTTGGTACCTTCCCATATGACAGTGACATGGGACAAATGACAAGTGGGAACTAGACATTAGAAGTATGGAGTGAAGTATAATGGGTCAAAAACAGTTTAAAAAAAAAAAGAAAGGGTAAAGAATTTGAAACCATAAGACACACACCAAAACTGTGTGTGTTACATGTATATATGTATGTACATAATAATTTTGTATCTTCAAAAATAAAACTGGAATGTTATTTCACTTAAAATGTTCAACATTCAAAATGCTCTGTAAAGGTAAAAAATAAAAAAGTACACTGATGTAAATTTTCATAATTTTCCAAGAAATGACATTCCTGGATCAACCCCTTTAACCAAATGTTTATTTTTTGTTTCCAGGATTACAATTTGCTGTGATTCATAAACCTCAATCTGAGTAGGTTTTTAGACACTGACCTCATACAGTTAGATCCTTAGGTCAAACACTCACTTATCCAGCAAAAGAAATCACCCAGCCATCACTCTTGCCTGGACAATTCTCTCCGCTACGTGAACAATTTAAAGTGCATAGGAGTTCGGTTTTTTTTGTTGTTGTTTTGCTTTTTTTTTTTTTTTAAAGATTTTATTTGTTTATTTGACAGAGAAAGAGATCACAAGTAGGCAGAGAAGCAGGTGGGGAGGGCGGGAAGCAGGCCCCCTGCTGAGCAGAGAGCCCGATGCGGGCCTTGATCCCTGGACCCTGGATCATGACCTGAGCTGAAGGCAGAGGCTTAACCCACTGAGCCACCGAAGCGCCCCAAGTAATTTTGATGAATGGAGACACAGCTATAGTTTTGCACTAAATTTCCATTACTGAATTGTATGCTTTTTCACCATGATACCTGATGATCACTAGAAAGCTACTTAAGTACATAATGTTTTAGCCATATATTATGTTAAATGCCCATTTATAACTGCAAAAAACTCATATTACAGACATACTATTGACTATGACATTATACAAAATCATGGCCACAAGTTTCTGCATAAGAAGAGATTTACTTCTCTTTCTCTTAAAGCAAGAAATACCCCATGGTTCAGATTTACATGAGTAGTGCCTTTTTAAATAAATTAAAAATAAAATGCTGTCCTGTCTGCAAAATTATAAATATTTCTAGTCCATTTTACAGAATGTTAAAATGCTTATAAATGCATTACCTCCTAGTAAATACACATTATGGCACCGAAGCCAGTGAAAAAAATGAAAACAAACAAACAAAAACAGCCATCAAACTGGCCTATGGAAACATCTAGGGTTATTTTGGATCTCCTACACTGGTTAAACTAAAGAAAGAAAAAAGGTTAAGGAGAGATAGAAATTTTACAAAATGGCAACTACTATAGCCTAAAAGAGTGGACTGACATATCTTCCTTCAATTCAGTAACTAAGCCATTTCTGGAATGAACATTTGTAGTAATTCAGTTAGGAAAGTGTTCCTCTTAGTGCTCAGGGCAGAATTATGTAAAAATAATTCCCACATTCTATAAGAAAAAAAAACAGAGTGACTGTTTAAAAACCAAGATTTAGCCAGGATGTTCAAGACTGATGGGTTTTGATGGAGTGAAATCTTCAGTGGTCATAAAATTAAAAAATTGTAATCCTATGGATGTTGCTTATTTTTACCAATGTGAAGAAAGGAAACATGATTGCAAGGTACAATACACCCTGATGGGGTAAAATGAAAAATTATGAACAATTTAGATAACTAAAATGTTCTCTACTGAAACATAAAAACAAGATTTCCAAAGTGATTCAACTTGTAATATGTCTCTCAAAAACATGAAGTAGTATTAGTTCTGTAGACTGCTGAACTGCCCTTCACATTAAGTATTTCCTCCATCTTAAAAAAACAGCTTCTGAGTAGCATGGACTCTTCTGATGTGGGAGAGCAGGCTTGCCAAACTTGTTTCCAAGGCTTCCTTCCAAGGTGATTCATTCCATCAAATCTATAATATCTCCAAATCCACATGTCGCACTTCAGGATTTCGTTTCTGGAAGGAAAAATCACCACTACATTATTCATAACAAAAGAGAATTTTACTTCCTTTTATTCCTTTAGATCACGAAAGCCACTGAAACCATATGGTCAAACAATTTCATGGTGGTATGTTAGCAAGATAAAAATCAATAGAGGAGTATTACACACTATTAACAATATGGTAAACAGCCCTACCTCCCTGAGTTTGTTCATATGTTCATTAATACAAGAATGGATTAAAAATCTCATATGTGCTAAACATTGCAAAACTTCCGCAATATACTCATTTGGGGTAAAAAGAAAAATCACTGGAAGACAATAATAATAATCAGAAGAAATAATCAGAAAGAAAAAAAAATTCACTTATTCTATATATGTTAGCAATAAGCCATATAGTTTTGGGCCACGCACTGTGCTAGAAAGTGGAGCTATGATCATTAAATAAGCCTGTTCCTGACCTTGGGAGACTCAGTTTAGCCAGGGAGCCAAGTATATCAATAACCATCTACGAGTCAGCGCATTAGCATTAACAATAATGACAGTTAACACAGAGGGGCAGTTACTTTTGTTTGGCCAAGTACTGTGCTAAGGAAAGGGGCTTCACATGCATGTGTGTGTTCTAAAGCCCTCTACTAACTCAATCGTTTCCATTTCCATGTGGGAAAACAGAAGTCTGAAGAAATTAACTAGCCTGCCCAAACTTAAGGAGCTGCAAGTGAGTGACGAAGCCAGGAGAGATTCCAGACTCCAAGCTCCTAAGCATTACAATGTACTATAATGCTAACTCTGGGAACAAAAATGTCAGGTCTGTTACTTTAACTCATGAGGTCCAGGAAGACTTCACTAAGGATGTAATATCTAAACAAGGCTTGGAAGTAGTGAGTTTCCCAGAGAGATGATGAAGAGGACCAGACAGCAAAGTCAGGAAGCCCGAGAAGTATGCACTGGCAGCATGGTACAGTTAGCCACAGAAGTTGCAGCGAGGAGCGCCTGGGTGGCTCAGTGGGTTAAAGCCTCTGCCTTTGGCTCAGGTCACGATCCCAGGGTCTTGGGATCGAGCCTGGCATTGGGCTCTCTGCTCAGCAGGGAGCCTGCCTCCCCATCTCTCTCTCTGTCTGCCTCTCTGCCTACTTGTGATCTCTGTCAAATAAATAAATAAAATCTTCAAAAAAAAAAAAAGAAGTTGCAGAGAGGGTAGGATCAGTAAGGAGGCGGGAAAGGCACGCAGAAACCAACTTGTGAAAAATCTTAAATGCTAGCTTAAGGACTTCAATTCACTAACAACAGAAAATATCTTTATTACGGGCCTACTCTGTGCCAGGCACTGAAGTATGTAACAATGAACAGGAAACAAACGGTACTTGTCTGGTGAGGATATGCAGGTAGGTAAGCAGGCAATTTTAACAGACTGCTACTTGAAGAGCAAGGCAGAAAAAATAAAGAGCAAGGTAAAGGTCTTGGGATTTTACGAGTACAAAAAGGAAGGACACCTAACTCAATCTGTGGGGTAATTAAAAATGTAGTAAGATGTAACAGAATGACATTGTGAAAAGGGAGAGCAGAGAGAACGTAAAAAACTAATTATATAACTTACATCTATCAAAGAGGAAACAAATAATGTTTAAATCATGAGGAGTTTAAGACTTTCATATAGAAATATGGTACAAAATATAAAAAATATTAGACATGGTTCTCTCTGAGCCGAAGGATTGAGGATGGTGAGGCAGGTGACACTTACTTCTGTTTATAAGCTTTTCAGTTGTTTGACTTTATAAACTTTGTGTGTTATTTGATGAAAATTATAAAAATAGGGGTGCCTGACTGGCTCAGTTGGGAGAGCGTGTGACTCTTGATCTGGGGGTCTTGAATTCAAGCCCCACATTAGATGGAGAGATTACTTAAATAAATAAATAAATATTAAATAAATGGATAGATAAATCAACATGGGAGGAAAAACTCTTCTAAGGGATTCTGATAATCAATCAGGATTAGTAATTCCTAACTTAAAAAAAAAATAATATCCTAGGAACATTTGCATATTCCCTATATTAAAGGAATTTGAGTATAAAGACAAAAATCTGATGTAATACTGGAATTGAGCTCCAGTTAGAGCATTCTACTGAGTGTGCACTGAGATTTTTCTTATAACTAGTTTTGTTCAACTATACTTGAGGGTTCTTTCCTCTTGGATCTTAATGCAAGAATGGCCAGGCTCCCCGCAGATATAGGTGTACCCTTTTGTTCTCAATGCTCTCTTTACCTTAAACTATTTGCTCTATCTAGAATTCCCTAAACTCATTAAAGAACAAAAAAGATTTCCTCAAACAGAAATGAAACTCAATTTTATTTTCCCTTCCCAGTCCTCCCTAACCATCCCAGTCCATCCCCTTCCCAGTCCTCCCTAACCATCCCTTGAAAAAGTTAGCTATTAATGGAAATTTTGAAAATATTCTATCTAAAAAAACACTATGTAACAAATGTGTACCAATAAAAATTTAATCTCAAGACAAAGTAAAAAGCTGATGTAGTCTGTTTTAAAATCAAGTTTTTAGAGAGAAAACTATCAAATTCCTAAAATTTAATGTGCCAAATACAAAGAAGAAACACACAATATATCTGCTGAATGAATGAAAAAAAATAGAATATCCTTAAATTTTAATATTTAGTGACTAAAAAGAGATCATGTGCATAGCAGAAACTGAATAAATTTTGTTAAACAGAAATGAAAATTAATAAGTGGTGTTCAACATACAATTTTCATTCATTTTTTCAATACTTAAATTTTTAAAAAGATTTATTTATTTATTTGAGAGAGAGAGCACGAGCAGGAGGGGCAGAGGGAAAGGAGAGAGAATCTCTCCATCTCACATCAAAGCGTGATGTGAGGCTCGATCCCACGTCCCCGAGATCATGATCTGAGCCACCAAAAGTCAGATGCCCAATGGACTGTGCTACCCAGGCGTCCCTCAACAAATATTTATTGATTTATTATGTCCTAGCCAATATCCAACTTGAACATTTTACATACCACAAATTTATTTCAAAACTCGCTATGGAGAGATGAAAACCACATTGTGTAATTTATTTTGCAATGCTGCAGACTCAAGAAAATGCTATAGGAGCATGCAATTCAAGAAGCAAAAGATGGACTAAAGAGCAGAACATTTAACTGGAATACTACTTATTAGGAATTTGCAAATACTATGGCATCTTCCCACTAAATTAATTCCCAACAGAATCGTTGCCTCCCAAACACAAAAAACTTCATGGAGGGATAGGAGAAGGATCTAGCCACAGATTGACACAGAGGTAGAACAAAAAAAATTTAAATGAGCAGTTCAAAGAACTTCAAAATAAAAACAAAATATATTTCGTATTTATAATATGGGACTTTAGAAATTAGCTTCTATTATTTTTCATGTTTTTATATAGAACTACCCAAGCTATAGATTTTATGCCAAAAATACCATCCATTCTAATAATGAGATCGATGGCATTACTCAAAAGAGATGGCCATACTGCTAAATTTTATCACTGAGGGTGATCTTCCAAAATAATTGAATTATTATTAAATTTAAACCTAGAAGGCAACCAAGCTTAGATACTAAAAAGAAAGAAATATGCCAAAGTTTTAGTTTTCAAAAGAAAATCAGCTATTTTTCCTAACAAGAAACAAGAATTAAATTCATGCACTCTGTTGGTTTGGTGCCTCAACTATGAAGAACTTTCCTTTAAGATAAATTAGGGAGACCTGGGTGGCTTAGTTGGTTAAGCATGTGCCTTCAGCTCAGGTCATGATCCCAAGGTCCTGGGATCGAGCCCCACATCAGGCTCCCTGCTCAGTGGAGAGCCTGCTTTTCCCTCTATCCCTCTCCCCACTGCTCATGCTCTCTCTCTCTTGCCCTCTCTCTCACTCTCTGACAAATAAATAATATCTTTTTATTTTTATTTATTTATTTTTTCGACAGACAGAGATCACAAGTAGGCAGAGAGGCAGGCAGGCAGAGAGAAGGAAACAGGCTCCCCGCCAAGCAGAGAGCCCGATGAGAGGCTCGATCCCACATGACCTGAGCTGAAGACAGAGGCTTTAACCCACTGAGCCACCCAGGCGCCCCAAATAATATCTTTTTTAAAAAAGATAAATTATACCTTATTACCTTAGTCAGAGAGGTTTTCAATTTAAAGGTATAAGTTAACTTTGTTTCCTGGTTTGAGAGACTTATATTTCAAAAACACGTACAGATTAGTTTAGTCTCTTAAAGATTTAATAGTTTCTAATTAAAGCACACAGTTAGCTAGACAAAAATAATAAATTTACCTGATTGTGATAAAAGTAAATACAAGAATGACCAATTTGTTAACTCAAACCTGGTTTCTGACTTATTGTTCCTATTAAAGAGTAAAGATAAAATAAAGATTTAGTCGAAAAGTCCATTATTTTATCCATGTCAGGGAAATAAAAACAAACAGAATGGGAAAAGCAAAGATTATTTATTCTCATGTCACCCTGCACAAAAATAATCACCTGGTATTATATTTAGAAAAGTGATTTTTCAAAGTATGGTCCAAAGATCCTGAAACCTTTTCTTTCTTTTAAAGATGTTTGTTTGTTTGCTTGTTTTATTGAGAGTGTGTGCATGCACGAGCAGGGGGAAGGGCAGAGGGCGAGGGAGAAGGAATCTCAGGCAGACTCCACGCTGAGTGCAGAGCCTGGATGCTGACTGGGACCCGGAGCTCAATCTCACCACCCTGAGCAGAAATCAAGAGTTGGTCGCTTAACCAACTGAGCCACTGAGGAGCCCCTGAAACTTTGTCAAGGGGGATTCCAAGGTAAAAACTGCTTTCATAATAACCACTGATGTTATTTGCCTTTACTATGCTGATATTGAGAACCTGGGTGGCTCAGTTCGTTGAGCAACTGCCTTCGGCTCAGGTCATGATCCTGGACGTCCAGGATCGAGTCCCACATCGGGCTCCCAGCACCCTGGGCAGTCTGCTTCTCCCTCTGACCTTCTCCTCTCTCATGCTCTCTCTCACTCATTCTCCTTCAAATAAACAATAATAAACTATGATGGTATTTCCTCTGATGACATATCAAAGCAATGGCAGATAAATCTAATGGCATCTTTGCACAATTTAAGGCAACTGGCACCAAACCAGACAGACAGTCACTGTGCTTCTTTATTGTCAGACACGTAATTAAAAAAAAAAAAAAAAAAAAGCCAGTTTCACTTTAGAATGTCCTTCATGATCAGGGTGCCTGGGTGGCTCAGTTGGTTAAGCATCTGACTCTTGATTTTGGCTCAGGTCATGATCTCAGGGTCCTGGGACTGAGCTCCCAGTCGGACTCCGCACTCAGCACAGAGTCTGCTTGGGATTCCTTCTCCCTCTCTCCCTTTGCCCCTCCCCTCACTCACATTCTCTTTCTCTCTAAAATAAATAGTACCTAAAAAACAAAATGTCCTTAATGAAAAAGTAAATAAAATGCCCTTCATGAAGTAGTAAAAACATTGGTTTATTAAACCTCAACTCTTGAGTATACTTTTTAAAATGGTCTGTGAAGCATCGCCTGGATGGCCCAGTTGGTTGAGCCACCAACGTGGTTTCAGCTTGGGTGGAGAGGCTCAGGTGGTGACTCTGGGGTTGAGAGATCTGCCTTTTGTGGGCCCTGCATTCAGCACAGTCTGCTTGAGATTCTTTCTCTCTCCCTCCCCTTCTGCTCCTCCCCACACTTGCACTCACTCATGCACTCTTGTTCTCAAACAAATAAATGCAATCTTTAAAAAATAAGTAAGATATTCCATGACAAAATAGAAAGTGTTTCCAAAGCCCCTCTGCTTCTGAAGTGTCACAAGGAAAAGCGCTTCTGTATTGCTTGAATTACGGGTTGAGTGAGATGCTTTTTAATCTAAACACCGTTTAGGGGCTCCTGGGTGATTCAGTTGGTGGAGTATGTAACTCCTGATTTCAGGGTTTAAGAGTTCAAGCCCCACACCGAACATGGAGCCTACTTTAAAAAAAAAAAAAAAAGTGAGAAAAAAAAAAAAAAGGTGAGCTTATCTAAAACCCAGTTTTACTTGAAAGAAAAACTAACAAACTATGGGTATTCAAATTTGGGTATTTGGCAGAGATCTTCTTTAAAAGTGAACAAAATAAATCTGTTACTTCAAGGAAAACAATAATATTTGTTGCTAATGGTAAAATGCAAGGTTTCTAATGAAAATCAGAATACTGAAAAACTTCTATCTTACCACTACGACCCCGACAGCTTCCCAATACTTAGAAATGTATCACCATTTGAAAGATATGCATAAATTCAGTGAATCAGTATTTCTAACTGGCCAATTCATAACATTCCAGAATCATGCATGGGTTAAAAGATTCAAAGTACAGAGACAGACTAATGGATTTTAAAGTAATAGTGTATAGCAGATAATTAATCATACCTAGAGAGAATTCTGGCTTTGGCCCTTGGCTATGGGAGGTGATCTCTAGGCCCTTGGAATGTCCTGATTAATTCTGTCTTTATCTTTGGCCACAGAGTATATGTTCTATATCCACAAGGGACTGGAGACAAAAAGTGTGGGCTTTTCCTTGGAGTGGCTAGAGATGAAAGGTTGACCAGCCAAGCAGTCAACAAAGGAGCCCCAATAAAATCTCTGGACCCCAAGGCTCAGTTAAGCTTCCCTGGTTGACAATACTCTGTGCAAATTGTCACACATCATTGTCAGAAAATAACACTGTCCATGACTCCATGGGGAGAGGACAACTGAAACTCTGTGTTTAGAACGCTGTCTTATGTATCTCTTCCCTTGGCTAGTTTTAATCTGTGTCCTTTCACTGTAATAAATCATAACCATGAGTCTAAAGGCATTCAGTGGGGGTGTCTGGGTGGTGCAGTCAGTTAGGCACTCGATTCTTGTTTCAGTTCAGGTCATGACCTGAGGGTGTTGAGATCAAGCCTTGAGTTGGGCTCCCCACTCAGTGTAGAGTCTGCTTGGGATTCTCTCTCCCTCTCCTGGCCATGCTCTCTCTCCTTCTCTCAAATAAATAATCTTAAAAAAAAAAAAAAGGCATTCAGTAAGTTTTGTGTCCTTTTCATGAATTATCAAACCTGAGGGTGATATGAGGAACCCCTTGAAATTTGCAACTGGTGTCAGAAATTAGGGTAATCCTGTGGACTGTGCCCCCTAACTTCACAAACAGTACGTGAAAAGTTCTCTGATACAGTTTCAGATTCCACATTGTAACTAAGCTTCAAGAGGCTAAGAGTTGTCAGGTATTGGTATCATATCCAAAAAGAATATCACAATTATCTGAAAACACATTAAGAATACTTTTAAAGATTCTTCCCTTTTCCCTTTTCTTCTTATTCTTCAACCATAACAATGTACGTCAACAGAATGAATACAGAAGCAGATATGGGGAATCTAGCTGTCTTAGATTTTTTTTTTTTAAAAATGTGAAACAATAACACTCTTCTCACTATTTTTTTCATTTTGGAAAATATAGTTACTTTTCATTAAAATGTTATTTATATTAGCATGTAATAGTTTATTATAGTTTTTTTTTAAGATTTATTTATTTGACAGAGATCACAAGTAGGCAGAGAGAGAGGAGGAAACAGGCTCCCTGCTGAGCAGAGAGCCGGATGTGGGGCTGGATCCCAGGACCCTGGGATTATGACCTGAGCTAAAGGCAGAGGCGTTAACCCACTAAGCCACACAGGCGCCCCAGTTTATTATGGTTTTTTAAATGAATATTTTTAGAGCTCTCAATTTTAATTTATGATTTAATAAATATCAATAAATATTAATTCAAATCAATAAAAGCTCTTTGGGTCCTGAATGATTTTTAAGAATATAAAGAATCTTAAAGATGAAAATATTTGAGAACTGCTCATCTACAAACTTGAAAATCATGTTGTGAACTATAATATTAACATAAACACAATCATATTATTTGAAGTGCTTCTATTACTCTGGTAACTAGAGCTAAAAGAAAAAACAGTAAGTAGTGACAGAAATGATGCCTTTCAATTTTTATTATTTGCCTTCAGTGTTTAACAAAACTGAAGAATGGTCAACAGCAGCTGAAGAAAATGCACTGCCTTCAACAAGCTATGTATGTTAAAGATCATTTATAAGTTTTATTTTTCCAATAACTTGAACTCAAGAGTCAATAAATGACAATTTGAGAATACTGAGATTTTTAAAGATAGTCTTATCAGGTAATATTTCAGTAAAAAACCAATAGGTTGTAATGATCTCCAACTGAACAGAAGCAAAAAGAAAATATAAAATAATGACAGATGGAGTAAAAGGAAGATTGTGGATATTCAAGGTCACATTCTGTTTTTTTAAACTTTTGAAGAGAATCTAGTTTCCATTTCACCTTTCTCTAGAAACTTTCAAAATGCTTTTTATTTCAGAACAAACACAAAACCTTTAGCTACTTTAGAAACTAAGCAGGCACTATCAAATAGTGGTTGAAAGTACAGAATCTGGAACTGACCAACAAATGCCCAATTCCCTACTTCCTTGAGTAAATTACCCAACTTCTTTGAACCCAGTGATTTTTCTTGTTCACAACCACCAGTCACAAACCATGAGGTTACTGAGAGAAGTACACATATGATACAATGAACACAGTGTTCTGACACAGAGTAAGTACTTAAGAGTCAGCATTATGATTATTATGATTACATCTTACTTTTAGTTCTTTCTCAAGTCTATCTACTTCAGCTCCTAAAGTATCAATAATGTTTTCTCCATGTTTAAGCATAAAGGTCTCTAGTTCTTCAGGAGTTTTCACTTCTTGAATTTCCTATAAAGAAAACAACAGGAAAACAAAATAACTTTTTAAAAAATCGTATTAGTATACCGATGAGTTCTTTAAAAAATTGTAACAAACATCATTAAATTTAGCAAAAAACTTTCACGCTGAAGGTGATGAACCACCTAGTTCCAAAAAAATTTAATTCAACAAAAAATTAAGTATAATGCTTCACAAAGATAACATTACAAAATTAGTGGGAAAAGAACAGACTATTCTTCAATAAACAGTGCAAGGGCAATTCTTTTTCTATAGGAAAAAAAGATTAAACCTCTACCTCAGATCATTAAACAAAAAAATAATTCTACGCAAATTCGAAAACTAAGGGTAGAAAACAAACCACAAAACATTTAGAAGAAAAAAGAATATTTTTATGATATTAGAATAAGGAAGTATTTCTCAAGCAAGATAATTAAAAGCCTAAAGAAAAAGATTATAAATTTAAAAAACACACTAAACCCTCTGTCCAATAACAAAGTGAAATGGTTAATCACACAGTAAAAGATATTTGCATTTCACGGGGCGCCTAGGTGGCTCAGTGGGTTAAAGCCTCTGCCTTTGGCTCAGGTCATGATCTTAGGGTCCTGGGATCCAGCCCCGCATTGGGCTTTCTCATCAGCAGGGAGCCTGCTTCCTCCTCTCTCTCTGTCTGCCTCTCTGCCTACTTGTGATCTCTCTCTCTGTCAAATAAATAAATAAAATCTTTAAAAAACAAAAAAAGATATTTGCATTTCACAACCGAGGAAGGATCAGTGTCCAGCATATTAAAAATAAAATGTTTATTAATTTGTCAGAATAAGAAATTAACTAAAAAAACAAGCAGTATAGGAAATCCCAATGGTCAATAAATTTAAATGTTTACTAACCTCACTATTACTACTTGGGGGGGGACAGAAATTATAATTACATATAAATCACCAGTTTCATATCTATCATAATGACAAAAATTTAAAACTGTCAATATAATACCATCTAGTAAGAATGTGAAACAATTGAAACTTTGATGTACTGATGGTGGAAATTAAATTGACACAATTTGGAGCATAATCTGCCATCTAGGGAAGATGAAAGTAAGTTTGTTTTGTTTTTAAGTAAGCACACCCAGCATGGAGCCCAACATGAGATGAAGACCCGAGCCAAAATCAAGAGCTGACATTTAACCAACTGAGTGGCCCAGATGCGCCAAGTCTAGCCCAACCATTTTAAATCTAGCTGTACAGTACCCTAAAGAAATTCTTACACGTCTGAACAAGAAAACATAAGAGAATGCCATTGTGGACATAAATATGCATCAAATGGAGACTGGATAAATAAACTGCACAATATTCACAGAATATTATATAGCAATTAAAATAAATGAACTAGATGTGTGTGTGTGTGTGTGTATACACATATATAATAATATGTAGGAATTTCAAAACCATGCTGAGTTATGTTTTCTTTTTTTTTTAAGATTTAGTTATTTGACATAGAGAGATACAATGAGCAAGGGAACACAAGCAGGGGGAGTGGGAGGGAGAAGGAGGCTTCCTGACCAGCAGGGAGCCAGACGCAGGGCTCGATCCCAGGACACTGGGGATCATGACCTGAGCCAAAGGCAGAGGCTTAAAGACTGAGCCATCCAGGCACGCCTCAAAACCATGCTGTTAAGCAAACTATAGAGGAAATCAGATGGTATGATACCATTTATATCAATTTTGAAATATTCAAAATGTTACTATATACTTATAGTGCTAACAAAAATCTGTTGAAAAGGATAAAAACTGAATGGAAATGACTACTAAATTCAAGACAATTTTTAGTTCTAGGGATGGAGGAAGAAGAATAGGATCTAGAAGGAGAAAACAAGGTCTTCACCAGTTTTTGTAACAATTCATTTCTTTTTTGAAGATCCTAAGCAAATACAGTAGAATAAAATGTTGAGATTTGATAAAGGCAAGTGGTAATACATAGTGAACTTTGCACTGTTCATTATATTATCCTCTCAATTCTCTTTTAAATTTAATTCTTAATGTAAAAGCATGGGTTGTAGAATCACAGAGCTCTACATTCACATCTGACTCCATATTATGGCTCTGCAATTTTAGACAAGTTACTTAATCCTTCTGTGTCTTAATTTGCCTACATATAAAACTGAGTATTATTTCTTTACCTCACAGAGTTGTTGAAAGTATACTAGAGAACACATATAAAACGCCTAGCCCATGACAAGCACTTGAATAGTACTTTGCTCCGCTGCTTTCTCCTTCGACCCACTCTAGAACAAATAAAACAGCTGTCAGATTTTGGAACCCTAAGAAGTTGAAAGCGGAAGTAACTTTAAGACCTGTAAAAGTTTTATTTACTTAAAAAGTAATTTTTCTAACCTTTGACAAGAAAACAATAAATACATAAACTTACCTGTAGCATTTGGTCAAAATCTTGTTTTTCCAAATACGATCTTGTAACAACTCGTCCATCAAAATCTACTTCTGCCTTAAATCTTACTTTCCCTAATCCCAGATCTGTGGCTTTAACATCATGAATTGCCCTGCAATGAATAACAATGCATACAAATTTATATATGCACACATACATTTTAATGGCACAAAGTACAGAATTCTTATTTTTTTCCATCAGTGATAAAAATGGACCAGATGGCTTTCAGAATATTCACCATTAAGTGCCATCTCTAAATTCCCAAACGTCCACTTAGCTCTTTTTGTGTAATGCCATACAAAGACGCAAACTTAAAAAATATTATTCTATGGCCTGTATTTACATGAATTACATAGTTTGTGGATTAAAAAAATCAACTCTAAATTGCTTTTCTACAATGTTGTAATTTTGTCTCATAATTCCTTTTCTTAAAAGCTTCTTTAGAAGTCTTCATACAATAGTGAAGTACTCTATTAGAATGAGGTTAGTAATGACTACCTAATTGGATCTGATATGGGGCATAATGAGCCAACACATACACACAATGTTTAATATGGTAGCAACTACATGGCAGGCATTTAATGAATGGAATTCAGGGAAGTAGATAAATTTACCTTACAGATTATAAAACAGTCCTAGAGGGGCCTAAGTGACTTGCCTAAGGTAATTTAGCTAGTTAACAGCAGAGGCAGGACTCACCTCCAGATCTTCAGACACCCAAACCCGGTGCTCCATTACACTACTATGTCTCCCAGAAATGTTCTAGTATTGTAACTACTTTTCATCCTTTTTGCCCTAGCTCTCAGTAATGAATCTTCCTTAGAAAACTGTTGAGAAATTCTTTTCTTTCTATGATAACCACTGTTAACATCTTTTCTTTATGGGATATATAAAATAACAAAACACTCTGAATCCTGGGGATATAGAAAGCTATAGGAAAATGTGCCTAAATGAGACTCCAAATACTCAAAACATTTGACCCTAATTTCTGAGTGATCCTGAGCAAATCAGTAAATAGTGAGTCTAAAATTCTTTAGACAGAAATAAAAAAGCATACTTATCAATGATTAAAGTATGAATGATTTAATACTTATAAAGTTATATATAACCAATGAATCAAAACTTGTCCAGATAGGCAAGAAGCTATATAATTTTTTCATTTTTAAAAAGCATATCTACCTCAATCCTAATAAAATATTACAAATTTCATTATTTGACTAATACAGTGTAAAATAATGCTCAGAGGGAAATTCATAACTGTAAAAGCCTATATGTTTTTTATGATTTTATTTATTTATTTGACAGAGAGATCACAAGTAGGCAGAGAGGCAGGCAGAGAGAGAGGAGGAAGCAGGCTCCCTGCTGAGCAGAGAGCCCGATGCGGGGCTCAATCCCAGGACCCTGAGACCATGACCTGAGCTGAAGGCAGAGGCTTACCCCACTGAACCACCCAGGTACCCCTAAAAGCCTATATTTAAAAGATAGATATCAAATGACAAACTTAAAAATATCATCTTAAGAAACTGGAAAACAGAGCAAACAAAACTAAAGCAAGCAGAAGAAAGGAAATAATGTAGATTAGAGCAGAAATTCATGAAATGGAGAAAACAACAGAAAATAAAATTAAAAGCTGGTTCTCTGGAAAGGTCAACAAAATTGACAAGCCTTTAGCTAGACTGGCCAAGAAAAAAAGGAAGACCCAAATTACTATTAGAGTCAAAAATGAAAGAGAAGGGGCGCCTGGGTGGCTCAGTGGGTTAAGCCTCTGCCTTCGGGGCTCAGGTTATGATCTCAGGGACCTAGGATCGAGCCCCGTGTCGGGCTCTCTGCTCAGTGGGGAGCCTGCTTCCCCCTTCTCTCTCTGTCTGCCTCTCTGCCTACTTATGATCTCTGTCAAATAAATAAATAAAATCGTTAAAATAAAAAAAATGAAAGAGGAGACATTACTACCAACCCTAAGAAATAAAAAGCTTACAAAGGAAAATTATGAATGGATGTATGCCAAAAATTAGATAATTAAGAACTCATGCACAAATTCCTAGAAAGACACTAACTACTGAAACTGACTTGAGAAGAAAACAGACAATCTGATCGGACCTGTAACAAGTAAACAGGTAGAATAAGTAATCAAAAAACTACCCACATAGAAGAGCCCATGCCCAGATGGTGTCACTGGTGACTAGTACCAAACTTTAAAAGAAGAAATAATACCAACTCTGCATAAACTTTTCTAAAAAAAAAATATTAGAGGAGAGAACACTTCCCAACTCATTCTCTAGGGGTGCCTGGGTGGCTCAGTGGGTTAAAGCCTCTAACTTCGGCTCAGGTCATGATCCCAGGGTCCTGGGATCGAGCCCCACATGGGGCTCTCTGCTTAGTGGGGAACCTGCTTCCTCCTCTCTCTCTCTCTCTCTGCCTGCCTCTCTGCCTACTTGTGATCTGTCAAATAAATAAATAAAATCTTACAACAAACAAACAAACAAAAAACCAACTCATTCTCTAATGTCAGTATTACCTTGATACCAAAATCAAAGATATTATAAGGAAAAGGATATTAACATGGATTAATCAAGTACTAAGCCTAATACTAATTCTAAGAATACTCAACTTCTAGTCTAATCTAGCAAGGTAACTACTTTTCCAGATTAAAAATATAGGGCTTAGAATATAAATCTAATATTATTTTACTCATTTGTTTTACTGATTTGGATATACAGGTCATTCTTCAAAGATTTAGAGATTCTGGTTGTAAGGGATGCCTGGGTGGCTCAAGTCTGTTAGGTGTTCAAGTCATGATCTCATGGTTGTGGGATCAAACCCCGTGTCTGGGCTCTATGCTCAGAGGGGAGTCTGCTTGAGATTCTTTCCTTCTGCCCCTCCCCAATCTGTGTTTTCTCTCTCTCAGATAAACAATCTTAAAAAAAAATCTGGTTATAACACAGAAGAAAAATACATTTTTTTAAAGTTTAACACATATGTAGCTAGTAGAAAATTGGGATTTTAAAGGTTTATTCCCTCCATGTCACTCTGAAACTTGAATTTCCTATAAAGTACTAATTAGAACTCCGATTCTGATTATCTCCTAAGTCTTCAGATCTTCATTTTTTTTTTTAACCCCCAACGTGGGGCTCGAACTTACGACTCTGAGATCGAGAGCTGCATGCTCTACTGACTAAGCCAGCCAGATGTTCCCTCAGTTCTTCATTTTTACATCATTTAAAAGATAAAGATTGTAAGAAAAAACCTGTAAAATGAGCTAAAACAAAACGTCTATGAGTAGAACTTATATTCATTTGGTAATCACCTCCTCGTTGAATAAAAATCTTCTTAAATTTAAGATAGCAATTTGTAATTATAATACAAATACGAGGCAAGAGTAAATACAAAGGTTCCACGTCAGTGGTTCTACATTAAGGAGACAATCGTTTGCAAACTTCTGTTCCCACTACATCATCTAACTGTTCCTTATTTTAAAAGTTAAAGATATACAGAATTTAAAAGAAACAGGGAGTTTCCTAAATGTTTTCACTTATTTTCTTTTAAGGTTACAAGTCTGAAAAGTCATAGATTAAAAAGTTCTATCTAAAAGTTAGGGAGACACAAACTCTTCCGGAAGTATTTAAAAACCAAGCATTTCTACTTCTTAGTATGTTTTGGAAACCTTAGCAGCATCACTGGAATAAGCTGACCTTACTGATGGGTCGTTCTCCAGGAGTTCAGTAAGCCGTTGTACTTGTTCTGGCTGGATGGATCGCCCTAAGAGAGCTTCCGTGTTGGTGTAGATGAGGAATGCTGAGACCATGCCTAATAACGTGCCCACACCCAAAGAACCTAGGCTGTCATACAGAGGATTACCTAAATAAAGCACAGGAGAAGTCAGTAAATTCACATTTTCTATTGTTTCAATCAGCTTTAGTCAGTAAAGAACCAGAATTAGTAAAACAAAGGACCTGAGATACATTCCTAATTCCTTTAATGACTTTCTCCTAATAAGTTTATTATACTACAAAATGGGGATGTTACAATACGCTTCACAATACACAGGAGTATTATGTGGTTTAATTATTCAAGATCTAATTCTTGCATATGGTCATTACATGAGTGAGGCTTCAGAGCATTTTAGAGACATCATATACATACTACTAATATAACAAAATCCATTTCTTTTTAATGTATCAGTAGCACTTTTCCTGTCCCATGCTGACAACACTGTGAGATCAACAGCTGAAAAAAATGACCACTTTTTGTCTCTTATTCTTCTCAAGAGTCTGTGAGAGAATGAAGCCATACAAAAAATGATCTGGATCTCTCTTTTCATTTATCCAAGGATGATACATAGCTAGTAGCATTCCAGATGCAAAGGGGAGAAGTTAATTCATCGCATGCTACAGGTAACAGAGCAGTGGTTCTCAAAGTACAGCTCTTTATCAGCAGCTGCAGCAGCGTCGCTTGAGAACTTGCTAAAAATGAAGTTCTTAGGCCCCACCTAAGACTTTCTGAATCAGAAAGTCCAGAGTTGGGACCAACATTCTTTGTTTTCCCAAGCCCTCCAGGTAATTCTAAACTTTGCCTTACGTTGTTAGGTCTTAATTCTCTCCCAGAACCAATGAGAAGAGTTGATTTATTATCTATGAATGTGCGGGTTAGCATTTACAAAACAGACATCCATAAATATATTTAAAATTTTTATAATAAACTTTAGATACAAGGCTTTTATAATTAAGTCTTTTTATCCCAAAGATCAAATATCAGTACTAAATTTAACTTTTTTTTTTTTACTTTTGTCTTTGTTCAGCCTCTTTATTCTAATTTGTTTTTTTTCTCCCATTCCTTTGTCTGCCTTTTAATTTTTTTTTTATTTTTTATAAAGATATAATATATTTTTATCCCCAGGGGTACAGGTCTGTGAATGGCCAGGTTTACACACTTCACAGCACTCACCATAGCACATACCCTCCCCAATGTCCATAACCCCAACCCCCTCTCCCAACCCTAAATTTAACTCTCTTAACGCCTGATAAAACATACATTTTACTAAAAAAAGAAATAAATTTACATACTAGTTTTACTAACAGTCAGAATGTAACACTGAAAAAGTAAAATGACTAATCTGTGCTAAGGTATTAAAAATGATCCATTTGACTAGAGGGTGTTATGCTGAGCGAAATAAGTCAATCAGAGAAAGACAATTATCATATGATCTCTCAGATATGAGGAATTTGAGAGGCAACATTGGGGGTTTGGCGGGTAGGGAGGGAAAAAAGGAAACAAGATGGGATCCGGAGGGAGACAAACCATAAGAGACTCTTAATCTCACCAAACAAACTGAGGGTTGCCGAAGGGAGGAAGGGAGGGAGAGGGTGGTTGGGTGATGGACGTTGGGGAGGGTATGTGCTATGGTGAGTGCTGTGAAGTGTGTAAACCTGGCGAAGTGTGTAAACCTGGCGATTCACAGACCTGTACCCCTGGGGCTAATAATACATTATATGTTAATAAAAAATAAAAAATTTTTTAGAAAAGAAAAAATATGATCCATTTGTAAAATATAATCCACTAGGAGGCTTGTAATTACAGAGTTCAAAATCAAATACTATTCTTTAAAAATCCAAATTTCCCTAATTATTATTTAAAAATATACATGTATAAATAATCCTACAGAAAACAGAAATATTAGTTGGAAAATATTTATTTCTTGGCATGTTATTTAATTTAAATGAATTAATTTAACAAATTAAAACAATGTAAAACTCTCAAAACAAAACTTTATGTAAGTTTGATTTGACTACTTTTATTATTATCCAAAGGAAAATAATCTATTAATAGATGACTTATTCATCAAATGACACTTTCCTTAAGCCTAAAATTTTGCTAGGTGATAATCTAAGAAATGTCTAAAATGGTAAGGTCAACCAGAAAAACACTCAGAACTTTTAGAAATATTCTGGATACAGTGAATATCAGAGAACGCTAGTTTAGACTTGAGATGTACATTCAAAATGAGTAAGACTCATTCATATTTCAGATATTTTAAGAAACACGCAGAACTGTGGAAGCTCATCACCTACAATTACTTCAAATGTGCAAAGACAAACGGATAAGCATGGAAGAAGTTCCATTCCAAGAAATGGAATCTTTTCATACCATATGGTTCTTTTGTTTTAGAAAATAAAAATGATTTCTCTGTCTTCTCACCAGCCTGTACTGAACTGTTCTGCAAATTAACTAGCTACCAAAATGAGGATAAAATCAACTAGAGAGTCCGGGAAACAGGAAAGCAACAGCAGTTATTATTGGCGCTAACAGTGGAAGACAAGCGAAGAAGAGCTACAATATATATTTACTTACAATTTTAGGGTTTATTAACGTTCTCGCCCATATATTAATAAACCTTCAAGGTCACTAGGCCAAATATTATCAATACTTATTAGGCTCAGAGTAGCTGCATAATTTATTAAGGCAAAGATTTAGCACATTAGAGAAATGCTCTAACAACAGCCTTCTTTATTTCAAACTAAGAACATTTCTGAGAGAGAAATCTGAAGACTTTTATCGTCTTATCTGTCTTATACAAATAGAGGGTCAGTGTGGAATTAGCATTTAACAATCTATTGGCTTAAAATTATTCAATGATATAAAAGAAAATACACACATATTAGAGAATTATTTAAGTAGTACAAATAAATCACCTGTAACTTAAGAAATATTTACCTGTTATAGAAGTAAGGCCCATACACGTAGCTGCTATGGTCACTCCCAAGACCGCTGCAGTATCCTCCAGTAATATAACATTTGTACTAGGATCACGACTTTCCATTACTTAATCATTGGGGTAGAGACAAGAAAAGAAACTTTCTGAAATCCTAATTTGATACTATCATGTAACATTTTATTAAGTATCTATCTAAAATTGAGATAAAAATTAAGATTAAAAAATGTATGAGATCCTGATTTTAAAAACCCTGTTCAATGTAAACATAATTTATTGGTTTTAATGTTGACAGTAACTGAAATTTAAAGTCAAATTACTTTCTCTGGTTATAAAAAGATATATAGAAAAACTGCAGTTCATTTCAGTTAAAATCCAAATATAAAGTATTCATGTTCATATCACATTACATTTCTCTTTTTAAAAGAGATGATATATAACGTAAGAGCCACACAGAGAAGACATCAAGATATATTTTGTACACCCCTATAAGGAAAAAGCAATAGTACTGGGCAATTTTAGAAAATAAAGGAGATGAAGTAAGGCACCTGGCTTCTAACATACATACCATATTTATAAAATGACATTCCTTTGGCCCGAGCACTCCTACGAAGTTCATTTACAGCAACAAGAAGTGTTGCTGAAAGAAAAGCATTCATATCAGCAAGAAAAAAACCGCATGCCTCCAAATTTTAAAGACGGCATCTCAAAATAAACAGGTACAACACTTTTAACGCCAGCGTTGTCAATAAAGGAAAGTTCTATATTAACTAGTCACTATCGAGACTCCAATTATCGTCAAAACAAAAGGAATCCCATATTTCTAAACCATAATAATTTAAATATCATTACCACCACCTTAATGACCTTAATTTATTGGACAGCACTAGTTGGCAGGCACCACACTAAACACACTTTTGATCCTTCCGACCTTTTGAGACAGTGGTGTTATCACCATTTTGCAGACTGTCAAAGATTAAGGGAACACAGCATTGTGAATGACAACGTATGGGAAGTAAGCACACTATGAATACAGCAATGAATCAGGCAGTTTCCTATATGATGTAGCACTTCTCTGTCATAAAACTTGCTACAGCTGAAACCTGCAGAAACCTGGAAATATTTTATTGCAAAGAGTCAGCTTCCCATGATTAACACTACTAAAACCTTCTCAAGGTTTTATTTTTTTTTTTAATTTTATTTATTTATTTGTGAGAGAGTGAGAGTGAGCGAGAAAGAGAAATAGAATACAAGCCAGGGGACAGGCAGAGGGAGAGAGAGAAGCAGACTTCCCACGGAGCCAGGAGCCCAATGCAGGGCTCAATCCCAGGACCCCGAGATCATGATCTGAGCTGGAAGCAACTGCTTAACTGACTGAGCCACCCAGGTGCCCCATTAAAACATGATTTTTAAAAATTCAATATATAGGTATGTTTTTAGGCTCCATTCCAAATGTTCTGAGGGTTATGATTAAGATACTCAAGAGCAAAATAACAGCTTTTCCCTTGCCCACATCCATTAGAGGAATAACATAGTACATTATACAAAGAATTTACTCCCTCGAAGTAGATTCCTATTTCCATAGTTTTTCTTTAATCAGTGGAATTTAGCAATTTATAAAAATGGACTGCTGAATATATATTACTAAATTAAGAATAAAGAGATACTGTAACAGTACATACCTCCTTCAGATGCTAATGATCCCGCTAAAATACAATACGCCTAGAAAGTAAGTATTAAAATAAGGTGTAAGTTAATATTTCATTAGAGAATCACAATGATTCATGCATAAAATTTATAATGTTTAAAATGCAACATAAATTTAAATCCTAGCCAGATAAAAATCATGATGGGAGACAGCTCAAATGAAGGCAAGGAAATAGATGGCATATCTTCATAAAAGGAAAAAAAATAAAAGTTAAAAATCTGATGGTCATCTCATTTTTTAAGGCTTAAAAGAGTAATCTGTCCACTCTACAGAATGTTATACCATGACCTAAGTTAAATTCATAAAATAAGAGATGAAAAAAATTTGTACAAAAATTTTTCTGAAGTTCAAAATGAACACAAACATTTGAAATCTGAGGTATGGATACCAGGATATAGTAAGATCCATCCCCACAAACCATAAGAGACCCTTAATCTCAGGAAACAAACTGAGGGTTGCTGGGGGGATAGGGGAGGAGGGATAGGGTGGCTGGGTTATGGACATCGGAGAGGGTATGTGCTATGGGGAGTGCTGTGAAATGTGTAAGGCTGATGATTCATAAACCTGTACCCCTGAAGCAAATAATACATTATATGTTAATAAAATATAAATAAATAAATCATCCTTCCCTCTCTGAAACTCAAAAAGAAAGATCCATACCCATAACTATGTAACTTCTGTTCTGGATTTTGGTTGGATGCCCAGTACCAATCCAGATTCAAAAAGACAAGCAGTTATAAATAGTGATCAATTTGGGATTACATCATCTTCCTCGCAGTAACAGGACACACTTGAATTAAATAAAGATTTGCAAAAAAACTTTAAACCAAGAGACAACCTAGCAACTTGAATTTTTTAAAGTTTCAATGAAATTCAAACGAAACATATGTAGAATTTTCAGCATTATCTTTTTGGAACCCTGGGTTTCCCTGAAATAGAAGTTTGGAAAATTCTGAGCCTCATCTAATACTCTTATAATTCTGTTAAGGAAACTGAGATGTCCTAGGGCTATGTGATTTGCTTGAGTACATAGAAATGATACCAGGGTAAGAACTAGAATATGGGTTTTCCAGTCTCAATTCTAGGCTATCTCTACTGAATGTTACTGCCAACCTACAATATAATTTGAACAGCTTAACTGCCCAATAATTTTTTTTTAATCCTTCTATCTCCTTCCTGAAAGGATTTAAGACACACTTATCACCCAATAAAGGGGAAAAGCATATCCCAGCAAAAGATTCCAATACCTAATAAACATAAACTGGTCTATGGTACATTGCTTTTATTATTAACTAAAAGTCATAGTCTTATGTAACCTCATTTAGCTGCAAAAAGACAGAAGAGCCTCTAGGAGCTTTATTTTCTTTAATAGGCTCCACACCTACCATGGAGCCCAGCGCGAAGCTTGAACTCAGGACCCTGAGATCAAGACCTGAGCTGAGATCAAGAGTCAGATGCTTATGTGGCTGAGCTACCCAGGCACCCTGAGCTTCTAGTAGGTTTAAAACTTACATGCAATTGAAAATTTAACTAATTTTCATTAACCACTTAGTCTCTGTGAAGTAATACAGATGAATACTATTAGAATGAGGTATCTATAAAGCAGCTGAACATTTTCAGAATGGAGGAAAAGATGTTCAATGAGATTCATTCCAATTGAGAACAAATGAGGGTGTAAGTACTCCCACATTCCAAAATGAGGTGCTACACCATCTCTTCAGGCTTTGTGTAGAGAATGCCCAGCCTGGTTTTACAACTCCTAGCTCCATACCACTAACCCATGAGGAAGAGCTAAGGTCAAGGCTAAAAGTGAAGAATTCTTTGAAGAAAGCTATTAAGCCATTAAGATTGTTCAGAAAGCTGGATGTGTGTCCCTAGTGTTTAGAAGAGAATACAGTGCACATATAAAAGAGAATATAATGCACATATAAAAATAAATTTATTGGCAAGTCTACTGATACAGATTGTGTCAATAGAGTAGATGATTACATCTGAAAACAAAACAAAACAAAACAAACTGCACTCTCACTGAGAGAGTAATAAAGATGTCTGTTTTACCACACAGAGCCCAAGGAGAACTCTGAGTAATCAGAGTCTCTTGAAAAGAGATCAATTGCCCAAAGAGCCTTCTGGAAAATGCAAGGCAACCTCAGCAGAAAGAGTCTGGAACTACATCCTAAGATGCAGAAGCTAAGAGGGGGTGTCACATGACCAATCTGTGCTTGTCAAAGGAACTAGAGTCAGAATGGCCACGCAGGGTAATCTCCAAGAAGTTTCCATGAGAGAAAAAGGCAGCTCTAAGCGTCCACAAAGGCCGGAGGAAACCAATGCAAAATGATGCTGGTGCCAGTAAAGTAGTACTTTTCTGTCTTCTGTCCCTACCTTTGATGCTGCCAGAGGCAAGCTCAGGAGTAAGAGAGAAGGGCAGAAGCCCTAGCTAGGAAAATCTAGGTGACCATGCTCCCATCCTCCCATTCCCCCAGTACAAGCTTTCTACCTACGTGAGTGGAAAAAACATCTTTAAATACAACAATTCCAACTTAAGACTATCTTGTGGAACTGGATGTTTTAAATCCTGACAGATTATTCTTGGGACTAAAAATGAACAGAGATCTTCTCGTTCTTCAATATAACTTAAGAAATTAATGGAACTGCCCAAGATTTTAGCCAGGAGTCAGTACTTAATGATTGTACATAGTTACTCTTTTTTTTTTTTAAGATTTCATTTTTACATAATCTCTATACCCAACGTGGAGCTTGAACCCACAACCCTGAGATCAAGTCGTACACTCCACCAACTAAGCCAGCCAAGTGCCCCTGTACCTATAGAGATACTCTTGTTCAACATCATTGAACCGTATGAATTTAGAGGTCATGTGTACTCATGTTCTAAAAAACACAACTACAGACACATAACCCTTAATTACAGTAAAAAAGGCATATGTTAGTCCCTTTCTTTAACATCAATATGACAAAGGCATTCTCCCATACTTATATTACTTGAAAACTGAGGGGGGAAAAAGATTACCCATAGAAGGGATTCCATTGGTTGAGGATTAAGCAATCCCATGATTCCATGGTACCAAGATAATCCTGCACCCATCATGAAAATACCAACACCACTAATTAGCGAAGCAATATAGCGCATATTTGAAAATCCATACCTGAAAAATAGAAAAAAATTGTACACTTTACAAGAAATACAAATCATTTTACAATATATGTTGAATAAGTCAATGAAAAAGAAAATCAAAAATTTCTTATAAAGATGTTTATGTTTTTATATTAAAATAAGTGTATCAGTTATATTATTTAATATTAATTAATCAAAATTCATTTTGAATCTATTAAATTAGTAAATTATTTATTAAATTATTTTAATATTATTATATATTATATTATTATTTATTATATATTATTTTAATATTAAATTATTATTTATTAATTTATTATTAACTAAATTTATTTTGAATTTTTAAAAATTAATTAATCAAAGTATCAAAGTTAAAATGTAACTTCAATCAGAAAATAACATATAAAGGCAAAAAAACCTGCAAGATCTTTGAAAATATAGAAAAACAGAGTGAATATAACTGAATTCAGGTATTTGTTAATCCCTTTTCCATATAGTATGTATTGATTAAATACAGTCAATTTACTATTATGTACAAATACTGATAAAATTAACCCTTTTAAAAATGCATTCAGGTGTTTAATGGAGAGGATGACATTTAAATTACCCTGTAATACAGTTTCTAACTGAACATTTGGTCTTCTTACCTATAATTAGATGTTGGATACCTGGGGCTGGTTCTGAATAGTTTAGCACACTATTAACTTCTATTATTATTAGGACTATGAGCTTCAGTTTTCTGGGTGTTTTTATGGCAAGTTTTTTTTTTTTTAAAGTCTCATTTATTTTTTAAGAATCTTTGGCCAATATGTGTATTATCTTCTATTATTGTATGTATCAATAAAATACTGAGTTTTAAGAAGCTCAAAAACATGACATACTTTATGAGGAAAGCAGTCACTCATTAATAAAAATATTTCCTGGGAAATTTACTCCCAAAGCCAAACTCTATGGCACCCTTCTGGGAGATGCAAATTTAAACAACAGGTCTTAATTAAAACTGCTTTTTTAAATTATTTTTGCAAATATGTAGTAATCTTGCCATAGGGAATTCTCAGTTTATAGATGTGAAAATGTTCTACTGCTTGATTTAGAAAAACTTACTTTCTCTAAATGTTCCCCCAAAGTAATATAGGATATATATATTTATATTTATTTCAGTTAAAGTAAATTAAGATCTAAATTAAGTCCTATTACTTTCCTTCTCTATGTTTTCAAAAATTTCTAGGTTCTTACTGAAAATTTTAACTATGTAGATCTTCATCATCCCATATTAGTCATCAGCCACATAATGCTATTTAAATTTAAGTTAAACAATAAAAATTGAAATGTAGTTCTTTACACTAGCCACATTTCAAATGCTCAACAGCCACACGTAGCTACTGACTATCATACTGGAGAGATATAAAATACTTCTATCACTATAGAAAATTCTATTGAGCAGCACTAAGTAGATTGTTGAAAATACCTTAAAAAGAAATCTTCACAACCTAAATCTATAAAATTTTATCCTGTTTTTAAAATTTTGGTGTATAAAACTAATCAGAAAAAAATTCTTTTCTTGACACAGTAAAATACTATAATGATGTTAATTAGTAGATAAGAAAACTAGTTGT
Organism: Lontra canadensis; assembly: GCF_010015895.1. Classification (NCBI taxonomy): domain Eukaryota; kingdom Metazoa; phylum Chordata; class Mammalia; order Carnivora; family Mustelidae; genus Lontra; species Lontra canadensis. The sequence continues at coordinate 32,716,136 of NW_022630995.1, forward strand.
TCTCTGTAACTACTTACTAAGATATTAAAAATACACTACTGTTTATAAAAAACAGTAGTGTCTTGAGATGCCTGGGTGGCTCAGTTGGTTATGCGTCTGCCTTTGGCTCAGGTCATGACCCCAGAATGTGGGATGGAGTCCCACATTGGGTTCCTTGCTCAGCAGGAAGCCTGCTTCTCCCTCTGCCTCCTCCGCCTGCAGCTCTCCGTGCTTCTGCTCTCTCTCTGACAAATAAATTCTTAAAAAAAAAAAAAAAAGTAGTGTCTTGCTTTTGAGTAAAAAATGGCATTTAAGGGCGCCGGGGTGGGGTTAAAGCCTCTGCCTTTGGGTCAGGTCATAATCCCAGGGTCCGGGGATCGAGCCCCACATCAGGCTCTCTGCTCTGTGGAGAGCCTGCTTCCTCCTCTCTCTCTCTGCCTGCCTCTCTGCCTGCTTGTAATCTCTGTCTGTCAAATAAATAAATAAAATCTTAAAAAAAAAAAAGGCATTTATATAAAGCACAGAGGTAGACTCCTTTACAGAAATAAAAGTACTTTATTTTGACCTAAGGTGGATCAAATTTTATTACTGAAACTTGTTAAATAAATGATACATGAGGAATTCTAAAGTATTATGGGAGCACCTGGGTGGGTCAGTCATTAGGCATCTGCCCTCGGCTCAGGTCATGATCCAGGGTCCTGGGACAGAGCCCCAAATCAGGCTCCCTGCTCAGCCAGAAGTCTGCTTCTCCCTCTCCCACTCCCCCTACTTGACTTCCCTCTCTTGCTGTATCTCTCTCTGTCAAATAACTAAATAAAATCTTAAAAAAAAAAAAAAAAGGATTAGGGGTTATGTTAGTAAAAAAAAAAAATATATATATATATATATATATATAAAATAACTGATGTGACTCAATATAAAAGAATACTCATTTTACAAATAAACAATTTTGAAATGTTAGCAGAATACTAAGTCCCAACAGAATTAAAATACATTAAACATGGATTTCATAAAAGTTTTCACTAAAATTTTATTTATTTTTATTTTTTTAAAGATTTTATTTATTTGACAGACAGCACAAGTAGGCAGAGTGGCAGGCAGAGGGAGAGGGAGAAGCAGGCTCTCCACTGAGCAGCGTGCCCAATGTGGGATTTGATCCTAGGACCCTGGGATCATAACCTGAGCTGAAGGCAGCCGCTTAACAGACTGAGCAACCCAGGCATCTGGTTATCACTAAAATTTTAGATTCAGTGCCTCTTAGTCTAAATGTAGAATAAAACTCTAAGATCAAAATATGTGCTTTGCTATTAATTATCAAATATGAAGAGGACAAGATCTCTATGCTGTTACAAAGCAAAAATATAATTTAAAAACAAGTTTCAAATTATATCTTGAGTTTGACATTGTGGTTGAATCCTGTATCTTAGATACTACAGTGAAAGAAATGACCAAATCCTTAACACAAAAATGCAGATATGTAAACTGCAGGAGACTTCTAAAATTCAACTGCTTGTATTTCAATGACTTGCTGCCAAAAATAAAATAAAATAAAGGCAATTTCCTTACGGATGAGTAGGATCTGGTGTTTGAACAGACTTACTGATGCCCACTGCTAGCAAACCCTATGGAGAAGAAGAAAGGGTAAATAATTATTAGCAAGATGGAGAGTATAGTAGAACCAATCTGGAGTGTGCAATCTGACAATGGCAAAGAACTACTTCACACGCACATACACAACAGCCCAGCAATTCCGGTTTTCAGTCTTTACCTTAGAGAAATAAAGATTAACCCTGAGGGGTTCAAAACACCATTGCTTATAAAGAAGAAAAATGTGAAAGCAAACCTAAAAATCCATCAATAAAGAATGGCAAAATAAATAATGGTGTTGCCAAACCACAGTTACTTCTCCACCAGTTTAAAAGAATGGAGTGGAGACACAGCTTTCTGTACTGACCTGGTAAAAGCTCCTACACATACCATTAAAGTGGAAGAAAAAAAAAATCAAGTTTAGGAACAGTGTGTAAAGTACAAAAAAACTTATGTCGTTTTTGTAGACAACATATAATGTAAGGCACAGGAAAAGTTCTAAAAGAATACACATTCAACTGTTTATACCTCTGAGGAGAGAAGCAGGATTAGAATAGTAGGTGATAGCTGGTATTTTTATAGGAAAAATAACATATTGCTAAACAAACAAAAGATGGTAAAAATTTTAAATACCATACATTGTATACAGATACACACATTTCTACTAAAACTTCAAAGCCATGCATAGGAAGTACACATATCAATATATACAGAGCAGTGATTATTGGGAATAAAGATGTAGGGTTAATTACAACTAAGATTTTATTTCTTAAAAAAAAAACAAAAACAAAGTTAATATGGCAAAAATACCATGTCTTTAATCCTAGTTACCACCTCTCTCTCCTTCCTTCCATCCTCCCTGAACTTGATCTTTTCTTCCCTTCTCTCTTTATTTGGTTTTTCAATTGCATCTTTTGTTAAAAAAGAGTTATCCACTGGAAACTCCTGATATTAGTATGCTTGTTCCTAGTAAGTCCTTTCTATTCTTTTTTTTTTAAAGATTTTTATTTATTTATCAGAAAGATATCACAAGTAGGCGGAGAGGCAGGCAGAGAGAAGAAGGGAAGCAGGCTTCCCGCTGAGCAGACAGCCAGATGCGGGCCTCCATCCCAGGACCCTGAGACCATGACCTAGGCCGAAGGCAGAGGCTTTAACCCACTGAGCCACCCAGGCGCCCACTCCTTTCTATTCTAATTTGATGTGAATTTAGATAAAAAGATTATCTTATTAGAATTATTTATTTAAAACAGAAGGCCTCTGAGTGAGTATCCTACATGATATTATTTGCCTCATCTGGGGCTTTTCCATTTTGTCAGCACGGTATCAAATAATCAGACAGGTAAAGCTTCAAGATAAGGTTTCATAGATGAGGTTTCCCTGTAGGTTACAAAAAACTTGAAAGAGAGGCAGCTGGGTGGCTCAGTCCTTAAGCGTCTGCCCTTCGACTCAGGTCATGATCCCAGGGTCCTGGGACGGAGCCCCACATCGGGCTCCCTGCTCTGCAGGAAGCCTGCTTTCCCTCTCCCACTCCCCCTGCTTGTGTTCCTGCTCTCATGATCTGTCAAATAAATAAAAATCTTGGGAAAAACAAAGAAACAAACACCTTAACAGAAACATTCTCTCTAGTAAAAATACACAGAGATTACACCACCTTGAAATGGCTAAAACAAATACATGAGTGGACTTTTAAGTTTTGTTATCAGAAATCCTACCCTAAATACACAGAGCATTACAAGTTTTTTTCTACTGGATTCCAAAGAAAAAGAGGGTGAAAACTACCTAAAAGAGGATGGCTTTTCAGTGAGTCAAACCAAGAAATGAGAGCAAATTAACACAGAATTCTTTTAAACTTGTAAATTAAATTGAAATATTCATTAATTCACACTGTGTATATATATGCATGTGTTTATAATGCTTACAAAATAGCCAATGGGTATTCATTATTTCTAAAGTCCTTAATATTCAGGTTGGCCATGCAATGAAGTATAGGATAACAAGTTTTTCATAAACTGAAATGTGGACCAAACTTGTTAGTTTTTCCTATAAAAATAAGATGTCAGGGCACCTGGGTGGCTCAGTGGTTTAAGCCTCTGCCTTTGGCTCAGGTCATGATCCCGGGGTCCTGGGATCGAGCCCCGCATCGGGTTCTCTGCTCAGCAGGGAGCCTGTTTCCCTTCCTCTCTCTCTGCCTGCTTGTGATCTCTCTCTGTCAAATAAATAAATAAAAATCTTAAAAAAAAAAAAAAAAAAGATGTCACAGAACATCCCTAATCCTGTCTGCCTCACTCCCCACAGGGGTAGGAGTAGCATGAGATAGATTTCAGAATTTTTTCTGTACAATTACAATGTGTGTGTGTATACATTAATAAATATACACACTAATATATATAGAGAGATATATACATATCAGTTATGTAAATATAACCTACATCTGTTTGGTTTGCAACATAATATTAATATCTACTGGCTAAGAAGCATTATAAATGCTTCCCCCTCCATGATTATCCTTCCCTTTTTTGATTTTTCCTTAAGTATCATACTATCATGCAACTGCTTAAATGTTACCTTGGACTATCTTTCTAGTTGTTTTGACCTCCTTACAGAAGACAGAGCAAAGTCTAATTTCTCCTAAATACTACATTACAAACTCAGGTGTTCAATAAGTTCCTATCAATTAATATTAGTGATATAATATATATTATTTAGCAATAAAGTTTTAAAAAATGAGCCGCCACAGAAGTTGCCAACCTAGGTATCACTAGAGACACAGGTCTAAATCTAAAACTTGAGGTCGTTTAGGTAAAGAAAAAAAAAAAACACTACAGTTATAAAAATATTCAAACAAATTAATTTTTCAGTAACTGAAAGTTTGTACCTTTTGACCACCTTCACCCATCTCACCCACCCCTACTTACCCCGTCTCTGGCAACCACCAACCTGTTTTCTGTAAGTTGGGGGTATTTTTATTTTATTCCACATATAAATGAGATCATTCAGTATCTATCTCTGACTTTATTTCACTTAGCATAATGCCCTCACAGTCCATCCATGGCAGGATTTCCTTTTTTTTTTTTTCTTATGGCTGAATAATATCCGTGCGTGTGTGTGTACACATACATACATTTTTTTAATCCATTCATCTATCAAAATCGGTATTTAGGTTGCTTCCAAGTCTTGGCTGTTGTAAATAATGCTGCATTGAGCATGAGGGTGCAGATATCTTTTCATAGTGTTTTGTTTCCTTTTAGATAAGAATTCCAGAAGTGGAACTGCTGGATCATTTGGAAGTTCAGTATTTTTTTTTTTATGAACCTCCATACTATTTTTCATAGCATCTGTACCAATTTACATTCCCATCAACAGCACACAAGGGCTTCCTTCTCTCTACATGCTTGCCAACCCTTGTTATTTCTTATCTTTTTGATCAGTCCTTCTAACTGGTGTGAGGTGATAGCTCATTGTGGTTCTGATTTGCATTTCCTTGAGGATTAGTGATGCTGAGCACCTTTTCATGTACCTTTTTGGCCATTTCTATGTCTTAGTTGGAAAAATATCTATTCAGATCTTCTGCCCATTTTTTAATCAGATAGGACTTTTACTATGGAGTTGTAGGAGTTCTTTAGAATTAATTTTTAAAAATATTACTATACTTCTAAAATAGTTTTATTTTGTTTTGTTAGTAGGCTCCAAACCCAGTGCAGAACCCAATGTGGGGCTCGATCTCACAACCCTGAGACCATGACCTATGACAAAATCAAGAGTCAGATGCTTAACCAACTGATCCATCCAAAGGCCCCTAAGATAGTTTTCAAAAGACCCTAAGAAATACAATTTCCATCTACTCAGTAAGGCCCTGTTGAAATCTTTTTCATCAAAGCCATTCCGACCACTTTAATCAAGACAAAACTCTTTACCAAGGATTCTCAAAGCACCAACACCATGTGACTTTAGCGCTTATTTACCTCTGTTGCCGCTCGATCTATTACAGAAATTAATTTGATTTTCTAGTTAGAACACTAGCATTCTCATTGTAAAGAAATCAAATAGGACAGGAGAGGGAATCGTTTACGCGTCTGACGGATATTTCAGACTATCTTCATACACACTTGTAAATAGTTTGTTAATGTTCCTTTTGTGAATATATTTTTGTGCCAGATTTCAGGGAGGGCTGTGTGTGTGCTTAAAAAAAGATGATCACAATCTACATCACGTCTTTTTGCACTTTATATTATGGAAACTGTCAACATACAGAGAGATGGGTAAAACATTTTTTAAAAACCCAACAGAACATTTCAATAAATCCAACTCATCCATTGCTTAGCTTTAATAATTGTAAATATGTAACACATCTGTTTTCTCTGATCCATACCCACTCCCTCCATGAATATTTAAGTAAATTGGAAGCTTCATGACATTTCATCTTTAAATATTTTACCTGAATGACTAAAACTCTAAGGCATTTTAGGAAATTCAGACACAAGACTATTATCATACTTTTAAATATTAATACTAATTCCTTAACATTTTAAAATATATACTCAGTAATCACATTTCCACATATGGGAATTCTACATTTGTGGTAAAATTCACAGACAATGAAATGCAAGAATCCTGAATATACAGTTCTTAAAGGTTTGGCAAATCAATACCCTTGTAACATATTTTCCCATCAAGACACAGAACTTTTCATTCACCTCAGAAAATTCTCCTGTACCTCTTTTCAGTCAATCTCTCCCAACATCAGAGACAACCATTTGCTGAATTTTTAAAATTGTTTTTATCTTACCTCTAGTAGAGTTATTAGACAGGGTTAATTTCAGGGATACAATATAGTGCATCAACACTTCCATACATGACCCTGTGTTCATTGTAAGTGCCCTCCTTAATCCCTATCACCTATTACACCCATTCCCCCATCCACCTCCCTTCTGGTATATATCCAACTACATATACAGCCAACTATACATCCAACTATTCAACTATTAGTTAAGAGTCTGTTTCTTAGTTTGTGTCTCTTTTCCCCCTTTGCTCATTTGTTTTTTAAATTCTACACATGAATCATATGGTATTTGTCTTTCTCTGACTGATTTTACACTCTCTAGCTACAATCATGTTGTTGGAAATGGCAAGACTGCAATCTTTTTATGGCAAATAATATCCCAAATATATATGTATATATCCCCCACAACTTCTTAACCATTCATCTACTGATGGACACTTGGGCTGCTCCCATATCTTGGCTATTGTAAATAATGCTGCTATAAACAGAGGGGTGCATGTATCCCTTTGAATTCGTGTTCTTGTATTTTTTTTGAAGTTTTTATTTTTTTATTCGACACAAGAAAGAGAGCACCCCAGGGATCAGGAGAGGGAGAAGAAGGCTCCCTGCCAAGTAGGCAGCCCAATGCAGGGCTTGATCCCAGCGTCCTGGGATCATAACCTAAGACGAAGGCAGACACTGAATGGAATGGGCCACCCAGATGCCCTTGTGTTCTTGTGTTTTTTGGATAATACACAGCAGTGCGACTACTGGATTATAGGGTAATTCCATTTTTAATTTTTTGAGGAAACGCCATGCTGTCTTCCATAGTGACTACACCAGTCTGCACTCCAACAGTACACAAGCATTCCTTTTTCTCCACATCCTTGTCAACAATGGTGTTTGTGTTTTTGATGTTAACCATTCTGACAGGTGTGAGGTAGTATCTCATTGCAGTTTTGATCTGCATTTCCCTGATAAGGAGTGATGCTTAGCATCTTCTCATGTGTCTGCTGGCCATCTACATATCTTCTTTGGAGAAATACCTGTTTATGTCTCCTGCCCATTTTTTAATTGGATTCTTTGTTTTGGGGAGTGTGGAGTTGTATCAGTTCTTTATATATTTTGGAGACCAACCCTTTATCAGAAATGTCATTTGCAAATATCTTCTCCCACTCAACAGATTGCCTTTCAGTCTTGTCGACTGCTTCCTTTACTGTGCAAAAAGCTTTTTATTTTGATGTAGTCTCAATACTTTGTCAGAGAAATTACTGCCTCTGTTCTCTTCTGGATTTTTATGGTTTCAGGTATCATATTTAGGTCTTTAATGAATTTTGCATTTATTTTTGTGTACAGTGTAAGAAAGTTGTCTAGTTTCATTCTTTTGCATGTAGCTGTCCGGTTTTCCCAACACCATTTATGGAAGATACTTTTTCCCACTAGATATTCTTTCCTGCTTTGTCAAAGATTAATTGACTATAATTATGGGCTTATTTCTGGGTTTTCTAATCTGTTCCACTGATCTATGTGTCTATTTTTGTGCCAGTTCCATACTGTTTTGATTAATATGGCTTTGTAATATAACTTGAAGCCTGGAATTGTGATACCACCAGCTTAGGTTTTCTTTTTCAAGATTGTTTTGGCTATTCGGGGTGTTCTGTGGTTCCACAAAAATTTTAGGTTTTGTTCTAATTTGGTGAAAAATGTTGGTATTTTGATAGGGACTACATTTAAATCTGTAGACTGCTTTGGGTAATACAGACATTTTAACAATATTTTGCTCTTCCGATCATGAGCATGGAATGTCTTTCCATTTTTATATCTTCTTAAATTTCTTTCATCGGTATTTTACAGTTTTCAGAGTACAGGTCTTTCACCTCTTTGGCTAAGTTTATTCCTACAGATTTTATTATTTTTGGTACAAGTGTAAATGTGATTGTTTTCTTAATTTCTCTTTCTGCTGCTTTGTTATTAGTATATAGAACTGCAACAGATTTCTGTATGGTGATTTTGTACCCTGAGATTTGATTTAATTCACTTATCAGCTCTAGTAGTCTCTTGGTGGAGTCTTTAGGATTTTCCATATATATCATGTCATCTGCAAACAGTGAAAGTTTTGCTTCTTCCTTATCTATTTGGATGCCCTTTATTTCTTTCTGTTGTTTGATTGTTGTGGCTAGGACTTCCAGTACTATGTTGAATAAAAGTGGTGAGAGTGGACATCCTTGTCTTGTGTCCAACCTAGGGGAAAAGCTCTCAGTATTTATGATATATATTATGATATATATCATATATATCATATATGATATATATGATATGATATATATATATATGATATATATTACTTATGATGTTCCCTGTGAGTTTTTCATGTAAGTCCTTGATTTGTTGATGTTCCCTCTAAACCTACTTTGTTGTGGGTTATTATGAATGGATGTTTTACTTTATTACGTGCTTTTCCCCCATCTATTGAAAGGATCATATGGTTCTTATCCTTTCTCTTATTGGTGTGATGTATCACACTGATTGATTTGGGAATACTGAACCACCCTGGAAATCCAGAAATAAATCCCACTTGACTGTGGTGAATGATTATTTTAATGTATGGTTGGATTTGGTTTGCTAGTATTTTGTTGAGGATTTTTGCATCTATGTCATTAGAGGTTTGGACTGTAGTTCTTTTTTTTGGTGGTATCTTTATTTGTTTTTGGTATCAGGGTAATGCTGGCCTCAGAGAATAGATTTGGAAGTTTTCCTTCTTCTATTTTTTGGGATAGTTTCAGAAGAATAGCTATTAACTCTTCTTTAAATGTTTGGTAGAATTCACCTGTGAAGCCATCTGGCCCTGCACTTTTTTTTGTTGGGAGGTTTTTTACCCCCAAGATCTTATTTATTCATTTGAGAGAGAGAGAGCACGAGCAGGGCAGAGAGGCAGAGGGAGAAGCAGACTCCCCCCCCTCCCCGGGGGCCAGATGAGGAGCTTAATCCCAGGACCTGGAGATCATGACCTGAGCCAAAGGCAGATGCTTAATCATCTGAACCACCCAAGGAACCCTGGAGTTTTTTATTACTGATTCAACATCAGTATGTTCAAATTTTCTATTTCTTCCTGCTTTAGTTTTGGTAGGTTAATTTATCCATTTCTTCTAGGTTATCCAATTTGTTGGCATATAATTTTTCATAATATTCTGACAGTCTTTTGAATTTCTGTGATACTGGTTATTTCTCTCTCATTTGTGATTTTTGAGTCCTTTTTTTCTTGATCAATCTAGCTAGAGGCTTATCAATTTTGTTAATTTTTTTTCCAAAGAATCAGTTCCTCAGGATAGCTGGGTGGCTCAGTTGATGAAGCATCTGACTCTTGATTTTGACTCAGGTCATGATATCAGGGTTGTAAGATCAAGTCCCATGTGGAGCTCCACGGTAACAGTGGAGTCTGCTTAAAATTCTCTCTCCCCTACTGTCTATGCATGGCACGCATGCTCTCACTGAAAAAAAAAAGAAAAAAAAAAAAGGACCAGCTCCTGGTTTCATTGATCTATTGTTTTTCTAGTTTCTATACCATTTATTTCTGCTCTAATCTTTATTATTTCCTTCCTTCTGCTGACTTTGGGTTTTGTTTCTTGTTCTTAATTTTATAAAAATCTTTCTTCATTTGCACATTCAAGGAAAGGAATTAAAAATCCCAGTTTATGGGCCCCTGGGTGGCTCAGTTGGTTAAGCATCCAACTCTTAATTTCAGCTCAGGTCATGACCTCAAGATTGTGAGATCAAGCCTTGTGAGATGGGGACTGTGATCAAGATTGTGAGATGCTCAAGACTGTGAGCATCAGCCTCCATGCTCAGCAGAGGGTCTGTTTGAGGTTCTGCCCCTCCTCCCTCTGGCCCTCCTGCTGCTCATTCTCTCTGTCTCTAATAAATAAAATCTAAAGAAAAAAACCAGTCTAATGTGAAATCACTTTAATTCATTAATCACTTGTGATTATTTTATAGCTTTATTTTTTTTAAGACTTTATTTCTTTATTTGAGAGAGAGAGAGCATGCGTGCACATGAGAACATGAGTGCAGAGGAGGAGCAAAGGGAGAGGGACAAGCAGATCCCACACTGAGCATGGAGCCCAGTGTGGGGCTCAATCCCAAGACCCTGAGATCACAACCTTAGCCAAAATCAAGAGTCAGATACTTAACCCACTGAGCCACCCAGGTGCCCCAATTATTTTATAACTTTATTTAAAAACTTAATTGGTCCTTATAGTCATAAGAAGTCATATTCAGAGACCAAATTTCTACCTAATGATAAGAATCTCTTCTACAAAAACCTCTGCCCAACACTTAGTACTAATAATCTTATACTTCATATTCCATTGTTGTAAATTCTTAAAGCATAACAACCTGCTTTAAAATCTGATCAGGGGCACCTGGGTGGTTTAGACAGTTAAGCATCTGACTCTTGATTTCAGCTCAGTTAATGATCTCAGGGTTATGAGATCTAGCCCTGCATTGGGCTTCATACTGGGTGCGGAGCCTGCTTGAGTTTCTCTCTCTCCCTCTGCCCCACTCCTTACCTACTCACCTCATTTTCTCTCTTAAAAACAAAAGTAATAAAGAAGATCCTTGATTTAAAAAATAATAATAAAATACTATGATCAAATTTCTATGTACTTCACCATCAAAAGTAAAAAAAAACTTTCACTTTATTCCTCAAGCCAACTATAGGAATCATTCTGTTTTTAAATAGGTCAACTTTCAGACTAAAGCCTTAAAAAAATTTACTTTAAAATTAACAAGAAAAAAACTTCTACACCTTACCTGATTACAAGTATCAGATAAAGAGTGTATAGCTTCAGAGAACATACTTGCTGAACCCGTATAAATCCAGGCAAGAAATTTAAAGAAGCAGTTTAATCCATTGCTAGGAGAGAAAGATAAAACAATTTAGCATAGGTTTTGATAAAAATTTCTACCAAAAGCTTATTTGAGTACGTAAACCTCTGTACTAGATTCTGCTCCAAGTAAATTAAAAAGAATCTCTAACCTTTAGGAATTTATTATACTTTAGGTAACAAGAGAATAAATTTGAAAAATACAGATTATGATATCATTAAATATTCCAATGAAGAAACATGATATGTGTAAACAAATTACTTAAGTGTATTTTGAGAACCGATGAGAAGAGAATGTTTTATATTTGGATGAAGTAAAGTTAGGAAGGAAATTAAGTGTCTTATGTAGGTGAAAGAGATCTACACTTGGTATTGTCCAGCATACTAACGACAAAACCAAGACTTCGGTGAAAGTCTAGTTACTTAAACAGGCCAGATGTGAAGGTGCCATATGCCAGAGGTGAAAACAAATCTAGACCAAGCAGTCTCAGAGTCACACTAGAAGATAACAGATGCTAAAAATAAACAGCTAGCTGTTCAGATTCCAACAGTAATGACTGGCGCCGTTTATCTGGGGCACTACACTTAGCCACTTACCATGTTTTACTGTAACACTATTATTATATAAATATTAATATCCTCATTGTATAAACAAGGAAACTGTACATCCCCTCCAGCTACCCTTTCCCCTCTTTTCTACTTCAAATAATTTCTTGAAAGGATTGTATCTCCTCTTGCTATCTTCATTTTCCACATTTTGCATTAAGTCTTTGGTCCATTTAACAATGGCTTATGTTTCAGATACCTCGATTATTATCAATACCACAACTCTTTCTTGCCACTAAATTCCTGAAAATACTTTAGTATTTTCCTTAATCCCCCAGAAGCATTTGCCACTATTTTCTTAGAAGACTGTCTTCCTTGGCATCCATGATATCCCTGATTTTCTTTCATTCCAGGTTTGCTTTCCTTGCTTGCTCATTCCTCTTCTTCAGTCTCCTCTGCAGGCTCTTTCCTCTACCCATTTCACAGATGTTCACATTCTTCAAGATTTCCTCCTGAGGGATTTTTCTTCCACACACTTCATACACATTCTCCAGGTGATCTTTAATTACTCCTATGGCTTTAATTAACATCTCTATCTCAGTAACTCTCAACTCTAAGTCCCTAATCCAGCTCTCCTTTGTGAGCTTCAGACCAACATATATCAAAAATTATTAAGTACCTATTACGTACTGGGTATTACACTAAGCAGTTTACATATATTACATACATTCTTCCAGTGAAGAAAGTTTTAATTGCTAACCTCACAATACTGATGAGAAGAACTAATGCTGTTGACCAACTCCACTTGGGTGCCCTAACAGATCATTAAACTCAAAACTAAGCTCATCGTTTCCTTTTCTGCCACCCTGCCCCTCCTTCAAGTGCTCCTTCTCTCAGTGATGATGCCATAGCTATCCAACTGTCCAAATCAGAAGCCTGGGCACCATCCTTGACCATACCTCCTAAATATTTCTTGGACCTAAACATGCCTTTCCATCCCTACTTTCATTATCTCAGTTTAGTGCATCATCGTCTCTTCTCTGCATTACTGTACATGATGTCCTCCAGTCTAGTGCCCCTCCAATCCCTGAAGATGAGAATTATGAATTCTATCTTTGTATTTCAAGACCCTACCACAATTCCTGGCATGTCATATGTATATATTTTAGAAATAAACAAACTAATATATTACAGAATTAATACTTTTAAATATCCTAAAATAGATTCATCAGCAAAAGAGAAAAAAGATAACAATAGGAATCAAGAAGACAGAAGGAAAAAGAAGAGGCACAAATATCAGTTATGTTCTTCCAAGATAAGTGGGGCAAAACAAGAATGTAAATATTGTTCAGTAGATATGACCCAGGCTTGTTTACTCAAAAAATGATCTCAGCCAATTCACCTTTCTAAAAAAGAATTCTATCAACTCCAATGAAAATAAAAGAATTTTCAGAGAGCAACTATTCTTAGATCCTAACCTCTCCAAAAACCAACCCAGCACAAGCATGGATATCTATGTGGACTCTTCCTTCAACACTTTACTGACAATAATTAAAAAAGGTTCATTCAGGGGTGCCTGGGTGGCTCTGTTGTTAAATGTCTGCCTTCAGCTCAGGTCATGATCCCAGGGTCCTGGGATCGATCCCCGTATTGGGCTCCCTGCTCTCTCTCTCTCTGTGTCAAATAAATAAACAAACAAACAAATAAATAAATAAAATCTTAAAAAAAAAAAAAAGGGTTCATTCAACTTCCTTCTATAATAACATAAACATCTAACTCTTCACCTAAACGCCAAGTAATAAATTTTTACATTCATAGATGCACACATTAAAAATATTTTGATTTTAAGTGGTACTTACATGCAAATGGCAACCATCACCACTTTTCCTGGCCCTTTAAAAAAAACTGATGTCGTTCTGGACCGTGGCTATAAAAAACAAACAGACAAAAAACACAAAAAAAAATCTCTAAAATTTCCAGAGAACAGTTTGATGCTTATAAGTGATCTGACACACCAGAAAATATGTCCTCTATCAAACCCTCTAAACATCTAGATTTAGTTATTTGCTTCCTTTTCTCTACAATCTGCATGTTAAAAAGTGAGAAGATAGAAATTGAAAGCATATGTGAATCTCTTTCCAAAAACTTAACGTTTGTCTCTTTGTAAGTAATTTCCTGCCTGTTGCCAGGAAAGATCTGCGGTGGTTTCACAGAAACTAGGGATAAAATGATAAAAATGTATTGAACTGAAATCGATACACTCTACAATTTTTCCACTTCTTGAGCAACTTAACTTTTAAGGAACAGTCAAAGCCAAGTTTGCTTCTCCAATTTAACTCCTTATTACTCCCTAAATACCAAAGACCTCAAATGATAATGTTGAATTCCAAAAGAGACCAAAACAAAAGAAACAAACCAAGTAAAGAAAGCTATTTATCTTGAGTTAAATGTAGTTTCACTGTTCCTTCAATATATACTTTGTTTTTTCTCCTGCTCTGCCAGCATCATCTTCTACCACAATTTGTCTAGCTTTTACTCATCCCATTCCATGTTAGGCCAACTGGCACTTTTCTATTTAAAGCCATTCTTGGTCCATCACAGAGAATACTCACTCTGCTGTACATTTATTATTGAACTTTACATTTCTATTAAAGCACTTCATATAGTCTGCCTTATGTCATTTATTCAAGAAATATTTATTGTGCAACTACTACATGCCTGGCACAATTCTAGATGCTGGGACCTGACAGTAAACAAGAGTCCTGCCTTCATTGATCTCAAAATTGAGTCCAGGAAGATAGAGAATAAATCCATAAACAAATACATAACATCAGATAAGAATAAATATAATGAAGAAAATAGAACGGAGAAGATCATGTATGGGGGGGAGGGTGTATGTGGAAAGGGTTATTTTAGCTAGAGTATGAAAGAGGTTCAAAGATGAGAAGGCAGCAACCATGAAAAAATCTGAAGAATGGTTTCAGGCAGAGTATACACACAGGACATTTAAAGACGTGGAAAGAAATAAACTTGGTGTGTGGAAAGGACAAAATAAGCTTAATGTGACTAAGAGCATAGAAAGCAAGGAAAATGGTAGGGGTTGAGGACAGAGAAAGAGGCAGGGACCATATTCCACAGGATTTCGGAAACTATGGTAAGGAGTATAACTCTTATTCTACTGGCAAAAAGAAGGCACCACATGATTTTAAGCAGATATTTGGTATAGTCTAATTTGGGTTTTACAAAGACATAGCTTATAATGCAGAGAATAGGGACATCTGGGCAGTTCGGTCAGTTAAGCATCTGCTTTTGGCTCAGGTCATGATCCCTGGGATCATGAGTCCTGGGATCGAGTCCCACAACAGGCTCCTTGCTCAGCAGAAGCAAATTATGGGGACAAAGCAGAGATGGAGAAAACAATTAGGAGGGTAGTCCTGGTAAAGGATGGTGATGGTTGAGACTAAGGTTTCAATAAGAGGCATGGTGAGCAGCAGTTATACTAGGCATCTATCTTGGAGAAAATGCCAGTTGGATCTGCTAATGGGATTTAAACATAAAAGGGTCTATAATGAATCTCTAATATTTGGAGACTGAGTAAATAACCCAAGGAGGTTTTTTTTGTTTTTTTTTGTTTTTTTTTTTCAGAAGAGATGAAGGAAGTGAAGGTATTAATGAAGTCCAAGGAGAACCAGGAGAAAGACTGTCTTAGGCTCCTAGAGAACAAGGTGTTCCAAGGAAAAGGAATACTTCCGCTGGTGACCTGCACTTGACTATTCCTTCCCTCTTGGATTTCCATGAGAAGAGACGTCCCCCCCCCCCAATACTGGTGGCCTCCCCTCCTCCCCAGTGGCTGTCTGGGGGTTGACTAAGTAAGTGTAGTAAGGTAAATTTAGAAGAGAATGCTGGGCATATTTATGAGCATCCTCCTTTATTTTGGGAGTTGGTAGACATTTTCTTCTGTTCTTTCTCGGCTCTGTATTTGGACAAGACAGGTAGAGGTGTCTACAGTTTACTGGGTAAGTCTAAATCAGAAGAGTCTTGAGGTGCCTGGGTGGCTCAGTGGGTTAAGCCTCTGCCTTCAGCTCAGGTCATGATCTCAGGGTCCTGGGATGGAGCCCCGCATCGGGCTCTCTGCTCGGCAGGGAGCCTGCTTCCTCCTCTCTCTCTGCCTGCCTCTCTGCCTACTTGTGATCTCTGCCTGTCAAATAAATAAATAAACAAATCTTTAAAAATAAATAAATAGATCAGAAGAGTCTTTAAGGTCTAATGTAATGGACTGGAACTCTGAGAAACAGATGAGGAAAACAAATAAGGAGTCAGATTTCAGGTTGTTACTGGGGTCATGCCACGTAAGAGTTACTTACTTCTTGGTAAGTCACCACAGCTTATGGCAGTTTTGTTCCCTTGCACGCAGACCACAATGGCCCTGAAGAGGGACAAATAGCCCACACTGAAACTGCAGGTCCTGTAAGTCAGGCTGCTGCCGCGTACACTTGGATTCTATAGAATTTCTATAGAATTGGCTGCTTATTGCCAAGAAAGCTGAGGTGAGATTTCTTATCAGGAATTAGGAGAGAAAAATGACTATTTAAATGTCTTCTCACTTTTACAGTGTTTTGCAGTCAGGTCTGCAGACCAGGACACCTCCTACGTCCCCTGCGGACAACAGAACATAAGAGGGAGCTTCTAGATTTTAAGTGTTAAGGCCAGCTCTTGACAATGTGCAATTAGATGCCCCCAAATTCTGTTTTGAACTGCCTCCAGAGCTAAGACCAGGAATTAGGCAGGAAGAAACCTTATCCATATGATTTTACTTGAACTTAGATTTGCAAACTATAAACGCTGACCATGGCTCTAGATTTTTGAGTTCTATTGTTGATTAATAAATAAAAACTAGAGTACGTTTGTTTTATTATAATGAGAATGTGCTATGTCTTTTGGCTGAATAAAGAAAAACAAAACTCCAAAAAATTATTTTAGGAACAGTAAAAAAAAAAAATGCAGAGAGATAAATGAAAAGATGCTGTTTAAGGTGGATGATGAGAAATATGTCTTTAGAAGAAAGGTGCAAGAACTTTTGGGATAAATAAGACAGACAAGGAAGGAAAATGAGATCTTAAAAAGTAGAATAAAATGTCTTAAGGGAAAAAAGATTTACGGAGCTCAAATAGCTGATAAAAAAATTATTACAGAAAAGGTGAAAACATGTTGGTTGTTAGATCAGAAATAGTGACAAAGTCCAAGGAAAAGCAAGAGATCTACAGGAGCCAGGATTCACAACACCCTTGGGAAGCATCCTATTAAAGCCACCCATAAATTCCGTAATAAAAGCAAGTGGAGAACTGACCCTTAGAGAGCAGAATGGCCAACACGCTGGGAATTACTGAAACTGGAAGATGGGTTCATCAAATATTTTTCTACTTTTGTATATATTTGAAATTTTTGATAATAATTTTTTAAAATATTGGAACAAAAACAGAAAATGCGGCAGTATTTCAAAAATGACTACCAGCCAATCAGCATAAAATACTCAAAGCACTACTGACACTTCAAAATTAAAACTGCAAGTGGAGATAAAGGTACTTCTAATGCTCTAAAGGACTATCACAAATAATTTCACAGAATTAGAATTCTAAGGAAAGGCACAAGAAAGGAGAAGTATATTAAAGGAGAAATGTATTAAAAGGACATTGAGAAATTAGGTATCAGACAGTTAGATACTGTTCTGATAAGAGAATGCTTTTGGCAGACCCAGAACATAGTGAGTTCATATATATCACTACTAGAGTTCCTCTAATACAAAGAAAAATATCACAGAAAAGCAAGTGGATCAGAAGGTGGGGGGAGTAGAAGAATTTCACATTTAATTTAAAAATATTAAGTATTTAACAGGACTAACCCCATATATTTCTGGAGAAGGAAAGCAACCATCTTCAGTAGAAGAGTGAATGTTTTTTACAGAAATATGGGAACAGTAGAGGGAAATTAAAGTGTTATCCTATTACTACAAAAAAAAAAAAGAGTATAATAGAAACAAATTCTAGGGGGCACCTGGGTGGCTCAGTTGGTTAAGTGTCTGTCTTTGGCTCAGGTCATGATCTCAGGGTCCTGGGATCAAGTCCCACATCTGGCTCCCTGCTCAGCAAGGGGGTCTGCGTCTCCCTCTCCCTTTGCCCTTAATCGTGCTCTCTCTCTCTTGCTCACTCTCTCTAATAAATAAATAAATAAAATCTTTTTTAAAAAATTCCATTCAAAACCTGGAACTTTTCAAGGTTGACAAGTATGACTCCTCAAAAGGCCTCTAGTGACATGGATTTCAGAAGTCAGTAGCTACTCTCAAAAATCTAGTGACAACGAACCTTCATGGGAAACAGACAGAACACCTAGGAACAGATTCTCCCAGGAGGCAGGTCTCACCAACCTATGTTATTCCACAGCAGCAGTGAAGAGGCTGGCTCCTGGGGCAAAGATTCCACCAATGGGATGCCAGAAACACAAAACTCAGAGAGGAAATTGAAATTAAGGAGTTCTGAATACAATGAATAGAAAAGAACAAATAAAATATGACTAGAGTTGTCATCACTGCCAACCAAAACTTTGCCAAAAGGGAGCAATGTCTGAAATGTAACTCAGAAGAAAGGAGACAATCTGCACAGCTAGTCTTTTCTCCAAATAGGACCTTCACTTCTTGACAGGAGATATCTCCCAACTAAGTATAAATGCAACGTTGGCTCTGGACATGATTACTTGGTATGTTGGAGGTACTGGTGACTTTGATAAAAGCCATTACAGTGGACTGGTGGGGATGAAAGCCCAAATGAAGAGGATTCAGAAGAGAATAAGAGGTAGGATGATAAAGGTAAACTTTCTATACTGGTCTCAATATCAATTTCCTTCTAATAGGAAGTATTCTGGCACACAAGTAGATAAGTTAGTAAATCTGGTGATGAAAAGTGAGGTACTTTTATCTGATTACAACTATTTTTTTCAGTGAAAGATGAAGCAAGGTCATCAGCTGAAGAGGAAGTCTGTAGGAAGTTTGGGAAGACAGGAAAAGTATGCAACAGCTGTTTCACAGAGTGAGAGACTGAACGCATTATGGAAGTTCAGTAAGACTGTCAAATAATATTGTGTCCACTGATTTTATATATACTCATATAATAAGTAAGAACAATCAGAATGGCTGTGTAATTTTCTTGTCCAAGGGCTAAACTTTTTGAGTACAAGCAGAGAAGTGGCAGTTTGAATATTTAATCAGGGTTAGAAGTAGGAGAGAGGACAAAGGAAATTAAAGGTGTATACAAAAGAGTTAAATTTTGCTAAAAACCTAAGAAAATAAAGTCTTCTCCCTTACCTGTATCTATATACTTATGGTTTATAACATGTTATGAATTTAAAGAGAAATTATGTCCCAGTTTTTTTTTTAATTTCAAGAAAACCAAACAGAGACAGACTATATAATTCAGTAAATTACACTGTGCTCAAGAAAATCTTGAATTATGATCAGACATGCTAAAATTTCACAATGGACTGATACTAAAATTTCACTGTGCAAAAATATACACATGTAACATTATCAGAAAGATAATCTTACCTTGGTGTTTCCCAGGAAGTCTCTATATTCTCTTAGTATCTTTTGGTTTCTAAATAGCCCTTTATAAGAAAAGAATTACAAAATACATTTAGCTCATACATATTCTATCAGTCACATTCCACACTAACACAATTATTCTTTTTAAGAGTAGGTTAAATATCTTCTATTGGCTATCAGTAAAAGTATTGGATTATTATAAAAAATCTGGATCTGCGACCTGGATAAAAAATGGGCAAAGGACTAGAACAGACCTTTCTCCAAAGATGATATACAAATGGCTAACAAGCACAACATTAAAGAATGCTCCTATCAAACTCCTTATGGAAAAATGCAAATTAAAACTAAAATAAGGTATCACCTCACACCCACCAGAATGGCCATTATCCAAAAACAAAACAAAACCAAGCTCAGAAAATAACAAGTGTTGGCAAGGATGTGAAGAAAGCGAAAACCATTTGTATGCTGGTGGGTCTGTAAAATGGTGCAACCGCCGTGGAAAGCAACATGGAGGGTTCCTCAAAAAATTAAAAACTACCATATGATCTAGCAATCCCACTTGGAGGTATACAACCAAAAAAAAAGGAAAAAGAAAAAAAGAAAAAGAAAAAAGCAAGCAAGGTCTCAAAGAAATATTTACATACTCATATTCAGAGCGCCACTATTCAGAATAGCCAAGAAGGGAAAGCTACCAAAATGTCCATGGATAAATAAAAGGCGGTATATGCATACAATGAAATATTATTCAGACTTAAAAAAGAAGGAAATCCTGGCACACAGATAAACCTTGAGGACATTAAGCTACCTGAAATCTCAGTTAAAAAGACAAATATTGTATATTTCTATTTATATGAGTCAAATTCATAGAGACAGAAAGTGGTTACCAGGGCTACAGGTAAGAGAAAAGGGGAACCATTTGTTTACAGAGTTTCAGTTTTATGTGATGAAAAAGCTCTGGGAAAAAAATTCCTAAAGACTTGTTTCTTAACATGTGAATATACTTAATAATTCCTTTAAAATGACAAATTCTGTTGTGTTTTTTAACACAACAAAAAAAGGCAGGGGGAAATGCAATGAGAGAAAGGTGCACTTTTAAAAATATTTATTTATTTGTTTATTTATTTATCTTAGAGGGTGGGGGTAGGAAGGGCTAGAAGTAGAGGAAGAAAAAGAATCTTAAGCAGGCTCTATGCCTACTGCAGAGCCTGAGGTTGGGCTTGATTTCACAAGCCAGAGATCATGACCTGAGCTGAAATCAAGAGTTGGACACTTACCCAACTGAGCCACCCAGGCGCCCCAGAAAGATACTTTGATATAAGATCCTCTTCTCAATATTATCTAAAAATATGAATTAATCTTTTTTTTTTAAGATTTTATTTATTTATTTGACAGAGATCACAAGTAGGCAGAGAAGCAGGCAGAAACAGAAGAGGAAGCAGGCTCCCTCTGAGCAGAGAGCCCGATGCGGGGCTCAATCCCAGGACTCTGGGATCATGACCTGAGCCAAAGGCAGAGGCTTTAACCCTCTGAGCCACCCAGGCGCCCCTGAATTACTTAATCTTGATAGAAGAACCAGTTCTTCAATTTTTAGCTCAAGGTTTAAAAATACAAGAAAAACAAATTTCTATTACTTTATTTTCTCAAACTGTGTTTAAATATTTCCTTTCATATATGTACAGCCTCATGGTATCATTATTTTAATAGCAGAAGACTGAAAACAACCTATGGGGGAATGACTGAATAAACCATGTTGTACCCCCCAAAATGGAGTATTATAAAAGGAATGAAGAAATGTCTTTATTTATTGCTACAGATTGGTCCTCAGGACATAATGTCAATAAAAAAACCAAAGACAGAAAGTATACCTTATTTATGAAAGGGGATGGGGAGGGAATTAATACCATATACATGCTATTTCATAGTATATTTTTTAATGGAAAAAATAATTCCAAAACTGATTTTTTAAATAGTTACCAATGTGAGAAGGAGAAACAGGGTGGAGAAGATAAGGATAGAAACTAAATTTCTCTGAAGGTTCTGTCTGGTAGATGTGACTTTGGAATCATATAAGTTATTTCTAAATATCAGAAGCAAAATGAAACAAATGAACCTCATTTTACATCTATTTGATGGTTTATCTATGCAGACAGAAATTTCAAGTGAATTTAAAACAAAGAAACATTATACATCCCTAGTGGAATATATACTAAAGACAAAAATGAAAGTCAAGAACACTTAAATCATCCTGATGGCAATAATATTGGTATTATTATTTTGAAACTACACCATGTTCTTTCTATATGTATGTATACACATATAAGAGTAAACCAAAAATATAATTATATTATTGGATTAAGAAATAAGATTTTCAGTGTAAGGAAAAGTTAAAAAACACAACAAAGAAAACATTAAGTTTTCCAGAATAGCCTATATAGCTTCTCTCTTAAGGAAAATGAAGTATTTCTTATTACTGTCCATTAGAAAGACATTAAAAATATGTCAACCTATTAAAAATGAGTACCACTGGGGCACCTTGGTGGCTCAGTCCGTTAGGTGTCCAACTCTTTATTTCCGCTCAGATCGTGATCTTGTGGTCATGAGACTGAGCCCTGCATAAGGCTCCACGCTGGACATACAGCCTGCTTAGGATTCTTTTTCTTCCTCTCCCTTTGTCCCTCCACCCCTCCCTCTCTCCCTCAAAAAAAAAAAAAAAAAAAAAGTACCCCAAAGGCCCAAGTACAATCTCTCAATTTCATTTACCACAGGAAAAAAAAAATGGGGTTCTTTTCAGAAATGGGTAATGCCCAGTCTGGGCAGGACATGTACAAGATAAACCTGAAACACCTTATTATAGTTAAAAGAAAGGATGCCACAATACTAGGGTTATGACAAAGGGACTTCAGAACCAACTTGAGGTACTTCCATTGGCCAAAAATGGGACAATTTGAACACCACTGATTTATCTACTCTGTTCTTTCCTTCCTAGCATGTCTCCTCCACCTTCTTTCCCTTCTCCTTGATCTCCTTCCTATCCCACTGCTTCACCCTCTTGATACTGAACTCCCACGCTCTCAAAAAACTCTCCCCCTTTTCTTCCTATATTACTGACCATAACTGTCTCTCAATTTCCACCTAGAAATTTCACCAACTCATCAAGGGAAGATAATACTGTCACCTTTAAGCTTTAGTCCTATAAAGAATTTAGAAATACAGTTGAAGAATTCAGATTCTCCTAAATAAAGCCTGTCAAAGAAAAGTATGTATACATTTTTCTCAGATACTAGCATCTCTATCTCTATTTTATCCCTGCCACATTATATATGTTCCCCAAAGTAACCAGAACTATAACTGCAGTGCAACCATCTAATTCCCCAATGCAATCTGCCCTATTGGAACAACATTTGATCATATCCTATATTAGCATCTCTATTACCTTAAAGAACCCAATGGAAGCCTTTAACTGCATAGTGATACCAAGATTCTGAAGTTCCCTGACCCCAATATATATTTCTCTTAAGGCAATATTTCACCCCTGTAAATTTAACTGTAGCTCTCTTTAGCATATCTGTGAATATAATCAGCAACTGTTTGCTTTTTCTGAGGCCCAAACCCCACAGATACTAAAATTTACTGATTCTCTTTATTACTTCTCAAAATGTTATACTAATGATTTAAAGGACTTGGATTCTACAAAAAAATCTATACTTGCTCAACATGCAGATGACTTCATATTATATACTGCAAACCTATGAGAATCTCAAACATATTCCTTATTCCTCCTGACTAGATTAGTTGAAAAGAGAAAAAATGTTTTCAATTTTGTCAAGAAAAGGAATAATCAGCAAAAGGTCATTCATTTTCTTTGCCTGAATACAAACTATCTAAAACCTTCTTAGATCTTCAGCCAAGGTGCAACTGAGAGGATATTAAGACCGAATGACATTACTACAGACAGTGCTTAGTGAACTTTCTAAAACAGTTCAACTACCACTACCATGTAAACTAACTAAAACAAATACCTGTTTTTTCAGAAATATACACTGAAATATTTAAAGATGAAATGGACTGGTTTCAAAGTAATTTAGTAGAGTGAGGGTAAAGGAGATATAGATAAAACAAGGTTGACCATGTGTTGATAACTGTAAAGCTGGGTGATGGATTCCTGCAGAGTGGTTATACTTTCCTTTGTACTTCTATGTTTGAAATCTCCCACAAATGGGGGGAATGAAACAAAAACTGAAGAAGGAAGATGAGAAAATACTCAGAACAAAAACCTGCAGCAAAGTAGGAATAGAGAGAAGATATCTCAACATCATAAAGGTCATGTATGAAAGACCCACAGCTAATATCATCCTCAATGGGGAAAAACTGAGAGCTTTTCCTCTAAGGTCAGGAATAAGACAGGGATGTCCACTCTCACCACTGTTAAACATAGTACTGGAAGTCCTAGCATTAGCAATCAGACAACAAAAAGAAATAAAAGGCATCCTGGGGCATCTGAGTGGTTCAGTCGGTTAAGCATCTAGACTCCTGATTCTTGCTCAGGTCATGATCTCAGGATTGTGATACTGAGCCCCACATCAGGATCCATGCTGGGTGTGGAGTCTGCTTAGCAATCTCTCTCTCTCTCTCACTCCCTCTACCCTGCCCCACTATCTCCCTCACTAGTTAAAAAAAAAAGGAGGAAATAAAAGGCATCCAAATCAGCAAGGAACAATTCACATATAACATGATACTCTACATAGAAAACCCAAAGACTCCACCAAAATACTGCTAGAACTGATACACAAACTCAGCAAAGTCGCAGGATACAAAATCAACAGAGAAATCTGTCGCATTTTCTATACACCATAAATGAAGCAGCAGAAAGAGAAATCAAGGAATTGATTCCATTTGCAATTACACCAAAAACCGTAAGATACCTAAGAATAAGCCTAACCAAAGATGTAAAAGGTCTGTACTTTGAAAACTATAGAATATTTATGAAAGAAATTGAAGAGGACACAGAGAAATGGAAAAACATTCCATGCTCACAGACTAGAAGAATAAACATTGTTAAAATGTCTATACTACCCAAAGCATCTACATATTTAATGCAATCCCTATCAAAATACTACCAGCATTTTTCACAGAGCTAGAACAAAGAGTCCTAAAATTTATATGGAACCACAAACGACCCCCAATAGCCAAAGCAATCTTGAGAAAGAAAAGCAAAGCTGGAGGCATCATGATTCTGGACTTCAAGCTCTATTACAAAGCTGCAGTCATCAATACGGTATGGTACTGGCACAAAAATAAATACATAGATCAATGGAACAGAATAGAAAAGCCAGAAATGATATGGTCAACTAATCTTTGATAAAGGAGGAAAAAAATATCAGTGCAAACAAGATAGTCTCTTCAACATACTGGTGCTGGGAAAACTGGACAGCCACATGTGGAATGAAACTGGACCACTTTCTTACACCATACACAAAAATAAATTCAAAATGTATTAAAGACCTGAATGGGAGGCACAAAACCATCAAAATCCTAGAGAAGAACACAGGTAGCAACCTCTTTGACCTCAGCCATGGCAACTTATTGCTAGACATGTCTCCAGAGGCAAGGGAAACAAAAGCAAAAATGAACTATTGGGACTTCATCAAGATAAAAAGCTGCTTCTTCTTCTTTCTTCTTTTTTTTAAAGATTTTATTTATTTATTTGAGTGAGAGCAAAAGCGAGAGAGATCACAGAGAGAGAGGGAGAAGCAGACTCACTGCTAAGCAGGAAGTCCAATGCGGGGCTCGATTCCAGGACCCCAGGATCATGACCTGAGCCGAAGGCAGACGCTTAACTGACTGGCCGCCCAGGCACCCCAAGGTAAAAAGCTTCTGCACAGCTAAGGAAATAACAAAACTAAAAAGGGAACCTACACAATGGCAGAAGATATTTGCAAATGATATAGCTGATAAAGGGTTGGTATCCAAAATCTACAAAGAGCTTACCAAACTCAACACCCAAAAAACCCCAAATAATCCAGTTAAAAAATGGGCAGAAGCCATGACTAGACATTTTCCCGAAGAAGACATACAGATGGCTACAGACACATGGAAAGATGCT
The DNA here is from genome assembly GCF_010015895.1 of Lontra canadensis. Lineage (NCBI taxonomy): Eukaryota > Metazoa > Chordata > Mammalia > Carnivora > Mustelidae > Lontra > Lontra canadensis. The sequence goes on from NW_022630995.1 coordinate 32,741,584, forward strand.
CAACATCACTCATTATCAGGGAAATACAAATCAAAATCACCATGAGATACCACCTCACCCTAATGGCTAAAATTAACAACTCAGGAAACAACAGATGATGAGAATGCAGAGAGGGGAATCCTGTTACACTGTTGGTGGGAATCCACACTGGAGCAGCCACTCTGAAAAACAGTACAGAGGATTCCTCAAAAAGTTAAAAATAGAGCTACCCTACCACCCAACAATTGCACTACTAGGTATCTATTCAAAGTGTACAAACGTAATGATTCAAAGTATATGTACCCTGTTGTTTACAGCAGCCATTATTAACAATAGCCAAGGTATGGAAAGAACCCAAATGTCCATCGCCTAATGAATGGATAAAAGAAAATGTGATGTAAATATACAACGGAGTATTACTCAGCCATCAAAAAGAATGAAACTTTGCCATCTGCAACAATGTGGATGGAGCTATTGTATTATGCTAAGCAAAATAAGTCAGTAAGAGAAAAACAAACACTGTATGATTGCACTAATATGTGGAACTTAAATAAAATAGATGAACATAGGCGAAGAGAATTAAAAAAAAGAAAGGGAGGCAAACTCTTAATTATACAGAAAAAAACTGAGGGTTGATAGAGGGGAGGTGGGCACAAGACGGGCTAACTGGGTGATGGGGATTAAGGAGGGCCCTTGCTGTGATGAGCCCTGGGTGTTAGATGTAAGTGATGAGTCACTAAATTCTACTCCTGAAACCAGTATTACACTGTATGTTAACTAACTGGAGTTTAAATAAAAACTTGAAATAAAAATAAATAAAATTTTTTTAAAAAGTAGGTAACTCCAAAAAAAAAAGAGAGAGAGAAAAAAATATTTAGAACATACAAAATTAAAGAGTTAAAATCTACCAAAAACTCATGAAATCAATTTAAGAAGATACACAATGTAAGAGATGGAGTAAAGGATATAAAAATTATCACAGAAGGAGAGTTAAGAAAAACAAATAAACATATTAAAGATAACCAACCTCAGCAGTCACCAGAGAAACTCAAAATTAAAGATATCATCTACTGCCCATCAAATACACAACAAAGTTAAAACAATGGTAATATCCAGCATTGTCAAGGGTTTGAGAAAATAGTCACCCTCATACACTTTAAGTGTAAATGTAAACTGGCACCATATTCCTTTGGAGAATATTCTATTAAATTTTAAAATGCCCATGTCCTTTGACCTTGAAATACTACTAACATTTTATCTATGTATTTGTAATAAGAGAATATGTTATTATATATTTAAGAAATATGATATTGACTATTGTATTCTTTGTAATAGTAAAAAAAAGTTTGAGAACATAAAACTTATTACATCCAAACAGTGGAATATTATGCAGCTGTTAAAAAAGAATGAGAGAGAGGTAGATTTCTATATGTAGACATGGGAAGATGTTTATGGTTACACTGGTAAGTATAAAGAACTAGAGGCAAAACAATAGGTATAGTGTCACCAATTTTTATGTTTAAGTGAAAAAAATGATGTATATAAAATTTGAAAATGCAGCAGAGAAATATTCTGGATATATCCCAAACTTCCAGCAACAGTTATCTATAAGAAGTAAAATGAGATGGTGACTAGAAAAAATGAAAGGAGACTTTTATTCTTTATATTTTTGTATCCTTTTTTAAATCACAAGTGTGCAACACTTTTGACATTAATGAATATATACATATATGTAAATCAAAGAATTAGCTAAATTATATCTCACATAATTCTGAATCCTAATTCTATAAAGGTGGCTTTGTCACTCAACTATTGGAGTGTTAAATGCCCAGAGAGTCTTATCTGCAACTAAATCTCAAGCATCAACCACAGCTTCTAGTTCACAGTAAATGTTTGATAAATATCTGCTGAATGAATGAATTAAAGTAGAAGTGGGGGCAGGCAGTGCCTGGGTGGCTCAATCAGTTAAGCATCCAGCTTTGGTTTCAGCTCAGGTCATGATCTCATGAGACATGAAATCAGCCTGGCATCTCTGTGTTCAGTGGGAGTCTGTGTCTCTCTCTCTCCCCCTTTCCTTTTGCCCCTCCCCCAATTCATGTGACTCTCCCTGGAATAAACAGAAAAATTAGAAAAGTAAAGTAGAAATGGGGAAACTGAATTAACAGACTTTTCTGTAAGAAAGCACAATCACTTTTAGAACAAGTATAATCTTCAAATCAGACCATAAATTATAATATTCATGTATCTTATAATAATAAACCACCAACCAGCTTTGTTTCCTCTCATCAACCTTAAAAGAGCTATAGAGGAAAAACACAAAAAAATAGATACTGCTTTTATTTTTTTTGTTTTTTAAGATTTTATTTGTGAGAGAGAACAAGCATGCAAACACACAAGCAGGGGAGCAGCAGGCAGGAGAAGCAGGTTCCCCACCGACCCAGGAACCTGATGCTAGGATTCATTCCAGGACCCTGGTATCATGACCTGAGATGAAGGCAGACGCTTAACCGAGTGAGCCAACCAGGCATCCTGATACTGTTTTTAAAAAGTAACTGAATCCCAAAGTGGCAATTAATATTTGCTAGAACCAAAAGAGCCAAAGCAAAGAGGCATGCAACTACTACGGAGTGCAATTATTAAAGGCCCAAGTTTTACCTACAACTTACTTTTCAATTAACTCCACTTTAAAGTGAATATACTTACTTTCTCTGTATTCTATTTCTGCTTCTTTACGCAGTTTTTTCTCTCTGGCCAGAGCTTCAGGGCTTCCCCAAACTTCCAAGGATCTGTGCACACATATATAGCCATCAACAATGGACAATTTTAATGACTTTATTGTAATTATATTTAAATCAAGATGAACTACAACTACATGAAAAGATTACAACAAAGCAGAAGGTCCTTTAAGAAAAATACATAGGACTTAAAAAATGTTTCTAAATTAACTCTAAATAGTAAGTAAATTCAACAACAAATTTTCTTATAAATTATCAAATACTTTTAGTTAACTAGTACATATTAGTAATTCACAAACAAGTTTGCAAAGATAAAAATATTCTGCTTTTAAAATAGATCATTTAAAAGCCTCTATCCAATATTGGTTTTTATTAATCGAAAATTTGCCTTGTACATTTATTCTAGAAGAAGCATGTTCTTACTTTGCCTCCACATCTGATCTCAAGTATACAGTAAAGGACTCAGTATCTTCATGAGGACTTCGTCGTCTGATTTTTCGAAGCTGGTCTAGATCACTGAAGAAAGAAACATGCTGAATTTATTCTGAAAAGGTTCACATAGTTTTTGTTCTTAGAAGGATTATTAGGGGTAGGTAAAAGCCACTACCTAGATCCTGATCTTTAAAGGCTATACAGATCAGTTTAAGGCTGGAAAGATCAGTTTAAATAAAGATGGCATTTTGTACATAAAATGTGGTCTAGAGACAGTGAAAAAATAAAAATTTTTCTTGATGCTCACTAAAAATACCATAACGTGATAGGCAGAGATGTAATTCCTTCATTAGTGTTTGTATTTTATCTGCTATGGACACCCCACTGCAATGTCTGATGTATGAAAAAAAGTAGAATTAGAGTAACATCCTCTACTTAAGAATTTAAATTAAAAATTTATAGTCATACTTGTTTATATCCAGATTAATACTAAGTGGTGATACTAAATGGTAATACTATTTACAGGTATCAAGTCATAAAGAGTGTCTGTCAATTCTATGTTATTTATTTTCCATTCTCAAAGTTTATGTATTCATCAACACTGCTAAACAGTCATTCTAAATTTTTTTTTAAAGATTTTATTCATTTATTTGACAGACAGAAATCACAAGTAGGCAGAGAGGCAAGCAGAGAAAGGGGGAGAAGCAGGCCCCCTGCTGAGCAGAGAGCCCGATGCGGGGTTCGATCCCAGGACCCTGGGATCATGACCTGAGCCAAAGGCAGAGGCTTTAACCCACTGAGCCACCCAGGCACCCCGACAGTCATTCTAAATTTGATCAAATTTCCTATGGAAATTTTAGAAGAGTTATGAAAAGGCCTATAAATAAAAAGCTGGTATAAGTTCCAAGAAATTAAACTTGGGAGATTATAGGGTGCCTGGCTGGCTCAGTCAATGGAGCATGCAACTCGATCTCGGGATTGTGGGTTTGAGCCCCACACTGGGTATGGAGATTACTTAAAAATAAAATCTTTAAAATAAATACAATACAATAAATCAACAACCAACCATCACATATTAGTATAAAGTTTGGACAAGGTATCAAAGATATGTATTCTAACCCCATGATGCTGACTTAGTAAATGAGCTGGGTCATCAGTGACGTCTTTACTATGTTTCCTGGCCTACAATGTGGAGCTAGCAACACCTAATCTACTTAATTCACAAAATTTTTGTGGGAACTAAATGAAATACTCTATGTGAAACAGAACATTGTTTTACATCAATCAATGGCACAACTGGTTGTTAATAGGTATGGAAGTTATAAAACTGATTATAAGAATTCTTATTTCTTGATAATATACCATAGAGGATGTGATGGGCGGGGTGGGGGTGGGGGAAGGGGCTAAATCTGATAACTAAATTGTCAAGAAATTTTCCATGTAATATGGCTTCCTTAGGTAAACATGGAAAGGAGGGGGAAATTTTTAATTTGTGACAAATATCTCAACAAATCTAAGATTATAAGAAAATTCATAACAAAAAGATATCAGAAAACAAAAATAATTTATGCTCAACAGAGTTGGAGTATGAACATAAATGTAACTAAATTACTCAACTCCACTAGCCAAAAAAAACCAACACGTTTTTTTAATTTTATTTTTTTCAACGTAAAACCCAACACTTTAAAAAGTTAAACATATAAATATGCAAATATCTTATTGATAAGATATCTTATATGCCACATATTAACATAATAATAAAACTCCTAAGGTTCTTATGTGATACAGATGTCTTGAAGAACCTGCTTCTTTGGGTTTAAGATACCAGGAAAGACTGGATTGCCCACACTGAAGCAGAATTCAGTTTCATAAACTAACAATTTTAACATTTTTTTAACTGAACAAAGTAGTTCTTCAATTTAGGAAGGAGTCATGGGAAAATTTCCACATGGATAGCAGCAAGTAACACATTCTAAGAAATACATGGTTATTTAGATGAGCTAGAACTACCACATTTTATAAAAAACAACTACTATACCTGGATTTAAGACAGAACTCATTTATTGCTCTGACTCCAGTGATGAAATTATTCTGAGTGTATTTTGGTCCATACTCCCTCTTCTTAAGGACTGCTTTGACTACATCCAAAAATACAAAAAAACATAAATGTGGACATTAGAAATCACATTAGAAGATGAACATATGCTGATACTTAAGAGGGCTCACTAATGAATTTCACAGAAAAACTGATGTTTTTCTTGATGCACTGAATGGCACCAGAAGAAAGTCTCCCAAGTGCAGATTAGGACAGAATTCCATTTGTAGCCGTCTAGATTTTATCTCCATAGTCATCTGTAACTGATGCCAAATGTCAACCCTCTGTCTAATGGATACCCTGTATAGGTATTCCTGGTCTGTTTACATTGTACTAGCACAGTATAAATGGTCTAGGGTCTAAAAAAAATAATAATAAATTGTCTAGGGTCTAAATGAAAAGGAGGTTTCAATAAAAAAAAAAATCACATGCTTGTTCAATGTTTTCTAAACTGCAGGGTAAAACCGACATTTTATAAAAAATTCAAATAAAAAGTGAATAAAGAGTACCACATATAATGAATAAGTACGTTTTGTGAAAGCTTTTGTTTCAGTTACATACAATAATGTATATATATATAGTAGGTCATTAATATTTCTTATGTGACTTGCAGTCAAAAAAGCCTAAAGCTGCTGGACTGTTTCACCATAGTTCATAAGAAAGCTAAAGTAAACATAAGAAATATTTTTATCAGTTAAAAATTATAGAATGTTTACTACAGATTCTAGGTAAAATACTACCTTCTACTAAACTATTTCCCTACTACCAAGTATCAAGTTGTTCATTAAAAAAACAAACAAACAAACAAAAAACAAAAAAAAACCCCAAAAAACAGAGATATCAATAACAAAGTATCAGTTTGGCATCAATTATAGTCTGTGAATCAAAAACTACACTCAATATAGGTCTATATTTATAAATCAGAAACTGAGACTTTCGATTGTATGACACAGATAAATAAAATAAGCAAATATCTGAAGAGCAGGGGCAAAACAACAGAAAGTCATCTGTTCCATTTCCAACTATTACCCTGTTGCTTCATATTCTATTCTCAGATATTAATTAACAAGTTTTCCATTGTACTTTGAAGTGGAAAGAGCAAATTAAGACTAAAATGATTCATCAATACAGTAGGTAAAAAAGACTCTTAAAATATCATATTAACTATTAAAATCGAATGCAAAAATAAGAAGAAGAACATTCCAAACATAAAGTTCAGTATAAAAATCAAAACTTTATTTGAAAAAAATATATCTAAGGAAGTTCAGGATTCTTTTTCCTGTGAGTTTCAAGTCTCTAAACTGGCTTACTCTAACAATCCTAAAATTCTATATCCAGATGAGCTCCTCTGGAGCAAATAATTATTCTTTCTTTTGAAAGACTGAGTGTTTTTTTAAATTACTTTTTAAAGATTTCTTCAAAGTATACAGAAATCCCTATTGGCCTGTCCTGGCCCAGGGTATTGACGATGGTGACAGCTATCAATGTTAATTATTCTTAACTGTCACTATATATACTACGGATCATTTTCAAGGTTATACTAGAAAAGAAATCCCATTTTTAGCACAGTCTTATAGGGGAGAAAACTGTGGCACAGGGAAAATGCCCAAGGCCATACAGTTAATACATCCTGGAACCATAAACTGAATCCACTTTTGTCTGATGTCAAAGCCATGGTGCTTCTAGTCACAGAGTTACTGCCCTTGTCAAACACGCTGGTTTGTAGACAGGAGACATAGTTCATTACAAAGAGCAGAGCTGCAAACAAGACTGCCTTCGTCACTCAGTTATTCCTAAAAAAGAAAGCTGGACAAGAATGTCCAAACTCTATTTGGATTTGAACGTGCTGGAACTGAAAGGTACTGGTCTGTTTAATCACATTACTTTTCTAAAAATGATAAAGCAATGGGTGACTTTTATTTGCCATTACTTCCTTCTTTGGGCTTTTGAAAAAATAATTACCACTAAATTTATAACCCAAATGCAAAGTGAACTTCAGTAGAAATTAGCTTATAAGCAGCAGTATAAATCTTTACAGCCAGTATATTTAAAGAAAAGTAAAAATAGGCAGGACACTCAGAATAATACAATTATACAGAGCTCTATATAAACTAATTTTGTATATTCAAAACACCATTATAATGAAAAATAGAACAAAATATATTTACCTCTTACTTGGAGAGGCTCTTGCTTAATAAGTGGAGCTTTCAGTTCAGCGCCTATATTTTCTGCTATAAAGTATATTAAAAAAGTAACAATAAGTAGTTGCTTTCATACAAACCTATGAACTTAATATTAGCTAACAATCTGGCAATGTATAAAAAAGATAATACATGACAGACCAAGTTGTATTTATCCTAAGAATTCAAGAGTAGTCAAACATTAGTAAACCTATCAATGCCCCTAATTAACAGACTGAAGAACAAAAACTATAGAATCATTTCAGGAGGTAAAGAAAAAGCATTCACTAATATTCAACACCCATGCAACTTTCAAACTTTTGAAAACTAACATAAGAAGGGATTTCCTTAAAAAATAAAACAAACCTCTAACAAACATACTCAATGGTGAAAAATTTAGATGCATTTCTTTAAAATAAGGAACAGGGTGCCTGGGTGGCTCTGCCTTCAGCTCGGGTCATGATCCTGGAGTCCCGGGATCAAGTCCCACATCGGGCTCCCAGCTCTGCAGGGAATCTGCTTCTCCCTCTGACCTTCTCCCTGTCTCATTCTCTCTCTCTCTCTCTCATATAAATAAATAAACAAACAAACAAAATCTTAAAATAAGGAACAAAACGATGACACATACTATAAATTCTTTTACTCAAAACTACTCTTGAGGGGCACGTAGAGTGGCTCAGTCAGTTACGCATCTGACTTTGGCTCAGGTCATGATCTCAGGGGCCTGGGATCAAGACCCATGCTGGGCTCCCTGCTTAGCGGGAGGCTGCTTGTCCCTCTCTCTCTCCCTCTACTCCTTCCCCTGCTTGTACTCTCTCTCTCAAATAAATAAATAAAATCTTGAGGGTAAAAAAACTATTGTAGAGATATTATTCAATGAGGAAAGGATGACTATCAAGTGGCTACTGGGACAACTGTACAACTCCCTCTCCCCAAAATAAATGAGTAATTAAATAAAAATTAAAAATTAAATATACCTCACCCCATAAATAGGCAATTTCAGGTAAAGATTTACATGTTAAGGCATTTACACACCTAACAGATAACTGAGAATACATTTATGGTACAAACAGATTTCTTAAATAAGAAAAAATGGGTATATTCTGCTAAATCAAAATTCAAAACTTCTGTCCATCAGAAGATCCTTTAAAGATTTTTTTTTTTAAGATTTTATTTATTTATTTGACAGAGAGAGATCACAAGTAGATGGAGAGGCAGGCAGAGAGAGAGAGAGAGGGAAACAGGCTCCCTGCTGAGCAGAGAGCCCGGTGTGGGACTCGATCCCAGGACCCTGAGATCATGACCCGAGCCGAAGGCAGCGGCTTAACCCACTGAGCCACCCAGGCGCCCCCTTTAAAGATTTTTTTAATTTATTTTTTTGACAGCCAGAGATCACAAGTAGAGAGAGAAGAGGAAGCAGGCTCCCTGCTGAGCAGAGAGCCCGATGCGGGGCTCGATTCCAGGACCCTGGGATCATGACCTGAGCCAAAGGCAGAGGCTTTTAACCCACTGAGCCACCCAGGCGCCCAAAAGATCATTTAAAAAAAGAAAAGAAAAGCTTCAAATTGGGAGAAGATATTTCTAATAAATAGAATCAACAAATGATAACTACCAATATTTAAGAATTACTCCAGATCAACAAGAAAAAAAATCTCATTAGAAAAACAGAGCAGAAGGCAGTAAGAAAGAAAGGAAATATAAGTAACAAATAAACATATGAAGAAATGGCTGCCTCATTATAGACAAAACCCAAACGAAACCACAAGAAGCCATTTTACAACCATCATTAGAAGAAAATGAAGAAATACATCAATATCTAATGTTGGCAAGGATATGGAGCAATGAGAATTCATGTACTGCTGGTAGGAATACAAAAAGACACAATTACCTTGCTAAACAAGTTGCCATTATCTGATATAGTTGAACACAAGCATAACCTGTGACCTAGCAAATTCTACTTCTAGGTCAATATATTTGCCTTAATAGAAAACTTGCACAAGAGTACAAGGAGAAAAGTATATGAGTATTTCAGAGCAGCACTGGTCTGTTGCTTCAAATTGGAAACAACCCAAATGTCTATAAGCATTGACAGTTATACCATGTTATAGTCATAGAATTTATAGTAGTGAATATTATAAATATAATAATGGCCATCTTTCTTTGAGCCTTTACTATATGACAACCACTATTTATTCTAAGCACTTTGCATTTATCAACTCATTTAATTCACACAACCCTCAAAAGTATGTACTCTAATTATCCCCATGAAAATGAATGAACCAGACACATCTACCATTAGGAAAATCTTTCCAAAATGTAATGAAAAAAGTAAAACACAAAAGCGTACACACAATAAGTTACCACACAATAAAGTAAAAAAAACAAGTTAAACAATACACGCAAATATTTAAATCTATGCCTTTTTTTGGAGCTCAACACAAAATTCAGGACAGTCACTTAGTTTTTTCTTGTTTTTGTTTTTTTTTTTAATTTCAAGATATTTTTAAATATAGATTTTATTTTTAAGTAATCTATACACCCAACATAGGGCTCGAACTTACAACCGTGAGATCAAGAGACTCAGGCTCCACCAACTGAGCCAGCCAGGTGCCCCTCAAAATACCTTTTTTTTTTTTTTTAAAGAAACTTATCAGGAAGACGGGCAGAGAGGGAGGGACAGGAAGAGGGAAAGAATCCTAAGAAGACTCCTCGTTGAGTGCAGAGCTCAACGCAGAGCCTGCCCGTAGGACCCTGAAATCATTACCTGAACCAGAACCAAGAGTAGGACGCCCAAATGACTGAGACAGCAAAGCACCCCAAGATACTTTATTTTGAAAACGGGTCACAACACTAAGCTTCTGGCCCATTCTGCCAAAACATAAGCTACAAATGCTTGCTCAGCAGCTGAGGGGCACTCTTTGGTAGCATGTATGAGAAGTGAATAAAAATCCTATAAAAACAAATATTCAATTAGTTTCCACAGGAACACAAATAACTGACTCCATCTCCCTAGTCTTCCATATTACTGCATCCATGCCAATCCTTCTTACAAAGACATTTCAAAATTAGCAGTAATTAATTTAAACTGTCCCTTCAAATCCCACAATTCAAGAGAGACTTGAAGTTAACAGCTACAGGAATGGCACCCACACGCGAATGCTAGCTGAAGGACAGGCAGCGGGGGAACGCATTGTCCTCCTCTCCCAGGCACAGGGGCTGACATCCTAGTCCTCTACTTAGGGCACAGGAAGTCGTGATTCTGGATTTGCTACATCAGTTGCCATGCTGGCCCCTACATCTTAGAGCACCCAACTGGCCTCTGGTACCCATCCAAAGTAGAAGCAGCAGCAACAGTGTGAACACCCACTTTTTCAAAGAGCGTCCAATCTCCCACATGCCTCTCGGGCCAATTACAGCTCTGAACAATGTGATCAAGGCCATCACATGTCAGTCCCAACACGCTAGCTGAATGGTACCTCACATCTGGTTTGGGTCTATTTTGCAGAAGGATCATAAAGGATCCAATTAAATGATCCATATACTCCAACATTCATGTAATACATAAAGTCTGGTTCACTCGACTCACCCTCATCATCAGAGCCTGTGTGATCCTTTAATATGAGTTTTTTTGGCAAAGATACTAACTGCGAGCACGATAGCTGTGCAATGTAGTATCTGCCAGGCTCATCTATGATTCTCAATCCCAAGTCTGACTCTGACAGGAAATACTTGTTCAGTGCTGGGTTTATAACTGATAAATTTGATGCTGAGTTCTTCAAATTTAAGCTTTCCATCCTCAGATCCAGGAGAGCCACCAATGATATCAAGCAGATACATGCTAAAGCCAACCTCAGCTCCCATGTGAAAGACACAGCAGGCATCAGAGATGGCCTGCACGAAGCTCTCAGGCTCAGTAGAGCCACTTCCCACGTAGGAGCTGACACCGATGGCATCAGTGTTTAGCTCTCTCACTCATTCCAAAAGAATCCTGCTGGTTTTGAGTGTGGCATCAAATTTAAAATTGAGACGGACTGTTTTGGAATCATCAGTGGCAATCTGCAAAACCCACTTTACTTCTGGATGTACCTTGGCAATTTTCATCAGTTTAACTTCACTAACAGAAGTCATCATCTGGGGCACGTGGGTGGCTCGGTGGGTTAAGCCTCTGCCTTCGGCTCGGGTCATGATCTCAGGGTCCGGGGATCGAAGCCTGCATCGGGCTCTCTGCTCAGCAAGGAGCCTGCTTCCCCCTCTCCCTCTGCCTGCCTCTCTGCCTACTTGTGATTTCTCTCTGTCAAATAAATAAATAATAATAATAAAAAATGAAGAAGTCATGATCTGGACTCCATTACTGGCAGCACAGTTAATCTGAGACACTTGTTTTTGCAAGGATCTGCACAGATCATCTCTCTGGAGGGACTCAGACTCTGCACCAATTCTTAGATTGGGTGGTAAATGCCCAGGTGTTGATTTTATTATGTTTTTATCTGATATTTTGTAATAAAAACCTCACCCTTAAAAAAATTTCTCTTTTTTCCTTTCACCCTCTCATGGATGTCACTCTAAATCACTCCTGTCTGTGTTTTCTGCATATTGTGGCAGATAAAAAGTCTACCTCAAAAGAACAACAACTGGATAGCATTTTTACTTTCTCTTTGGAAGGTTTTAAGTTGGGTTTTTTCTTGTTTTTGGTTTCGTTTTGAAATCTATGATTTTCTTTTAACTTATTCTGTTCAGTATTCAAAGTGTACTTTTGATCTGAAGATTGTTTTTGCCAAAATCTGAAAAATTCTTATCATCTCTTTATATACTTCTCCACCATTTCTCTATTCTCTCTGAAATGGCCTATTAAATGTAGCCGAGAGCTTTATGCCTTTCAAGTGCCTTTTCATTTTGTTTTTTAATCTTTTTGCTTCCCTATGCACACAAAGGGTAAATTCAATTTACTAATCCTCTACTTGACGACGACGACTATTTGATCTATTAAACTTTTGTTCTGGGGCGCCTGGGTGGCTCAGTGGATTAAGCCTCTGCCTTCAGCTCACGTCATGATCCCAGGGTCCTGGGATCAAGCCCTGCATAGGGCTCCCTGCTCAGCAGTGAGCCTGCTTCCCCACCTCTCTCTGCCTGCCTCTCTGCCTACTTGTGATCTCTGTCTGTCAAATAAATAAATAAAACCTTAAAAAAAAAAAAAAAACTTTTGTTTTAAAGATTTATTTATTTATTTTTAGAGAGTGAGAAGGAGCCGGAGGGGTAGGGAAAGAGGGAGATAAAATCTCAAGCTGATCCGACCACAGGGCTCAATCCTGGGACCCTAAAGATCATGACCTGAGCCAAAACCAAGAGTCAGACACTTAACCTACTGAGCCACCCAGGTGCCCCTAATCCATTAAATTTTTATTTTAGTGACTACACTTTCATTTCTAAGATTTCTAGTTGGCTCTTTTCCAGATTTATTTGTTCTGGTTTTACTCTGCCAGTATGTATGTCAAATATGAGTACTTCACTTATTTTTTCTGAGGATATTAAACTTATTTTAAAGCAATTCAGGCTGTTATTTTAGCATCATCTAGAGATAATACACATTTGATTTTGTTGGCTTTCTTACAGCTAGGATTTTTCGTGCATTTTTATTTTTTTATTGATACAATTGACATACAAGATTTTATAAGTTTAAGGTGTATAATGTGTTGATTTGAAATGTATACATTGCAATATGATCCTTTGTGTACTTTTGTATTTTTGGGATTATAATCCTATTAATTAACAATTAATTAATTAACATCCTATTCTGAGTAGGATATATCCTTTCACTCTCCTCTCATGCTTTAGCTCAAAACTCAATCTGATCCTTCTGTCTTGAACCAGATTTCCTACTGCCAGTTTGAAATTCCCACCCCTCTATCCAGTCTTGAAAAGAGCAAATAGCAGGATCCAATTCCTCTTTTTCCCTCTTGCCTCCCTAACATACAGCCTCCTACAAGACAAAGCCTCACATAACAAATGGAAGAAGCCAGTTCAGCCTCCGATATGTGTGTGGGTAAGTTCAAACAATGAGTCTGACTTCAGCACCTGGCTATGCATGTATCGCCTATAGATCTATTATCCTAACCAAACCGAACCCCTGGTGGCCAATGCCTGATTACAGACCACAGTCCAGCACCTTCTGTTACACTCCTTGGACACAGCACATCTTTTTTCTGAGTCCTGTTGTTTCTTCAGTTTTCTCTTTCTATATTTTACCTATCACTCTAAGGAGAAGTAGAACAGATACCTCAAAGGATCTATTTGAAATGCCATCTTGGTGAGAATTTCTGCCTAAGCCACTGATCTACCTTCCTTCAAAGGTTTTACAGATAAATTACATGCCAACAGCCTAGGCACTAACAAAGGCAAAACTCTTTGAAATAAAAGCAAAGGACGCCTGGGTGGCTCAGTCTGCCTTCAGGTCAGGTCACAATTCCAGGGTCCTGGGACTGAGTCCTGCATCTGGCTCCCTGCTCAGTGGAGAGTTTCCTTTTCCCTCTGTGCCTCTCTCCCTCTCTCAAAAATAAAAAAATAAATAAAATCTTCAAAAATAAAAAAATAAAAGCAAAAATCTTACATCTAATTTTTAGTATATCCTTAGGGGTTTTTTTAGTGAAAGCCACTGGAGAAATGACTTAACATGGTATATTATGTTTTGATTACTAAAACACATATACAAAATCCAAAAGGCTTTAACTATATATCAAATCCTAAGTAGGTCATGATAGTATCAAACACTCCTATCTAGAGGCGCCTGGCTGTCTCAGTTGGTACAGCATGAAACTCTTGATATCGGGGTTGTAAGTTAAGCCCCACATTGGGTACAGAGATTACTTAAAAAATTATTTTAAAATTTAAAACACACTAATTAATAACTACAGCTTACAGCATTTGACACCAAACAGTTCAATATGATTTTATTTTTATTTATCTGCAAATTCTAAAGCATCTTTATAAAAATCTATATATCAATTTCTTAAAATTTTGTTGTGGGAAGAGAGAAAAGGGCAGACAAAAGTAAGGGAAAACCTTTAATCACTCACCTAGTATCTGAACAGCTAAAATTTACTGTCAAAAGTTTCAGAGACAACCCACTTTTCCACAATGATCAAAGTAATTCAACCAATCACATGAAACAATCTGCTCTAAGACCAATATTTCTGGTTATTTTTCTCACTACAAATGGTCTAGATGCAACTAATAATATAGTGCTAAGAATCATAAACAAGAAATGCAAGTAAACGGTTCAAAAACAGGTATGAATACTAATTTGGCACACCAACATCTTTATAAACTTATACTCTATCACTGGAGTAGAATCTTTATGATTTCAATAAATAACTAGATAGTCTATCCATGAATATCTCTAGACACTTGTTTAAAGCTCAACCCCTGGCTGTTTGCCACACATCTGCTGTCATTAGCAAAATTAAAACTAATTTTACTAAAATTTAGAACATCTGAATGCTCCTTAAAAATTTAAGGATTCCTTAGCAAGTCTCTGCCTCTTAATGAGCTGTTCCTGACTTTACCATGTGATTTGAATTATTCAAAAGTCAATCTCAAATCCTTAAATATACAAATTATCTTTCAATCAAGCAATTACTTACTATCTATCTAATGGCTAACAAGTTCTAATTTGACCTAAGCAAATTCTGAAAAATTGAGCTCAAAATAAAACCATCAGTAAACAATGTATTTCTAATATAAGAAAATAAACTACCATTTTTATTTCAGTCAGCAGAGAAAAAGAAACCTGGTCATGGATTTCAATTTCAAACATTCTGTATAGCAGAACCAACATTAAGTACTTTTGCCTGAATCTATGTTCACCTCAGAAGAGTATTATAACATATTTTTTCCTTAATTGTATGATTTTATCACTTGTTTCTTTTCCCATTTCTATGTTCCAATAAATATGCTTTTTTCTGGAACTGAGGGACTCATTACACTCTCCATCCCTCCATCTTCTAATAGCAAACTCTCAATCAATATTCGTGCCTGCAGTTCTCCATCACCATGAGGAAAAGAGAACGAATTGGTTAAAACTGCACAGGAAGCCCAGAGGGAGGATGGGGCTTAGGAAAAAGGATGAAAAACAGGCATTGTAAACACAAGCACAGGTTTCTCGAGGAATCTATAAGATACTCCCCTGTGAAAGGCATCCAACTGAAGAAAAGGTAGTCTTGAAATGTTTATTATTCCTCAAACACTCTCTTCTGACACCATATTCTCCTTGGTTTCCCTCCTACCTCTCCAGGCTGCTCCTTCTTAAGTATTCTGCACAGGCTTCTCCTCTTTCATCTGTCCCTGACTCACTGGGGATTTCTGTACTGGAAGATCTTATCTCCTCACTCTGAACTCCCTTCCTGAACTGCCCCAAACACACTCATGACTTCAGTTATCTCCTGGGTATAGTTAATAGCTAATCCTAAATCTCTCCCCAAGTTAGAACTCTGCATTCACTCATTTACAAATATTTATTAAACCCCTACTACGTGCAAACCACTGCTCTAGGCACTGCGTCTCCTGCTTTCATGGGGCTTTAGAAACAAGGAGGGAATGAGAAATAAAAGAAATATTGAAAATATCAATCAGTATTAACTGCTACTCACAGAGAGAATTAAAATTAGGCTAATATTAAAGACTGACTGGGTGGCTGCTTTATTTTATTTTTTTTTAAGGTTTTATTTATTTATTTGAGAGAGAGAGTAAGAGAGAGCACATGCATACACATACAAGCAAGGCAGAGGGGCAGAGGGAGAAGCAGACTCCCTGCTGAGCAGGGAGCCCCACACAGGGCTAAATCCAAGGACCCTGAGATCATGACCTGAGCCAAAGGCAGACACGCTTAACCAACTGAATGGGTGGCTACTTTAGATGAAGTGATTAAAGAATGACTTTGTGCAGAGTTGACATTTTAACTAAGATATAAGTGACCAAAAGTGGTCAGCCATGTGTAGAAGGTCACCTTGGAAAGAGAAAGCACCTAGAACAAAAGCCCTATAATGAGATCGAGGTTTGTACTTACTAAGAACCAAAGGGAGACTGGTTTGGCTGAAGAATAACGAACACGAAAGAGGAGAAGCAAGGAGCCCAGGGAGAAGGCAATAATCCAGCCAAGAGATGATGAGATGATGATGTCTCACTGCAGAAAAGCAGCACACCCAACTGCCTACCAGTCATCTGTTAAGATGTCACAGAGGCACCTACAATTCAGATGTCCAAAACTAAATCACCATCTTCTCATTAAAATACACACTCATTTTGGTATTCCCAATTTTAGAAATCAATGAATCATCTACACAATCATCCAATCCAGTCAGTAACCAGGCACTATGCTTTACTTGATCCTCTTCTCTTTTTCCTAAATTCAATCACCAAGTCCTAATTATTCAGCTCCTAAATCTCCAGTCCATCTACTCACTTAAAAAAAGCATCGACATTATCTTAGTCTAGACCCTCATTTGTAATACTGCTCTCACTCTCCTTCCTTTCCAATTGGTTTTCTAGTCAGCAACTATTATCTTCCTAAAATTTTAAATCTGATCAAGTACTTCCCCTACTTAAAATACTCTAACAGATTCCCAGTGTCTAGAAAACAAAGTCCAAATTCCTCAACAAAACCTTGATCTGACTTTGCTGACCGCCTGATATTCATCCCTTGTGCTCTCAAAACTACCAATATCACCACCAGGTCCCATACTCACTAACCTAATCACACTAAAACACTTGCAGTTTTGCCTTTCTCTACCATTCATCACACCAATACCTAATTTTCTTTTAGGTCCCTAACTAGGTAACATTTCCTCATGGAAAACTTTCTCAACCATTCAAGACTCAGTTCAATACCCCTCTAAGTACTTCTGCAGCACACAGTATTTCCTCTGCCGTGGTATTTACCATGCAGTATTATTTTTGTTTGCTTAACTTTGTTTTAATTTTCGTTTTAGTAATAAACTCAGAGTCATTCTATTTTGCTTCCATATAAAAAGCATTCAATAAATACATCTTGGGGTGCCTGGATGGCCAAGTCAGTTGAGCGTCCAACTCTTGATTTTGACTCACGTCATGATCTCAGGGATGTGGGATAAAGCCCTGAGTCTGGCTCTGCCCTCAGAGCAGAGTCTGCTTATCCCTCTCCCTCTGCTCCTCCCCCTGTTCTATCTCCAAAACGAATAAATAAAACCCTTAAAAGTAAAATACTTCTTGAATAAATAAATGAATAAAGGACTTCATTTTAATGCTGCACAGCAGACTAGATATCCTGGACAAAATCTTTTCAAGCACATTGCTAAGCTCACAAAAAATGATGCAAAGAGGGCAAAAACAAAAGGAAAGCTGAACCTCTACAGACTAAGTGAGAACACCAAAGCCAACCAACATTTCCCCTGAGATTTCTGTTGAGGTGGGTATTTTTTTTAAGATTTTTTTTTTTTTTAAATTGACAGAGAGACAGAGACAGTGAGAGAGGGAACACAAGCGGAGGTGGTGGGGAGTGGGAGAGGGAGAAGCAGGCTTCCCACTGAGCAGGGAATCCAATGTGGGACTCAATCCCAGGACCCTGGAATCATGATCTGAGCCGAAGGCAGAGCTTAACAACTGAGCCACCCAGGTGTCCCTCTGTTGAGGTTTATAGTCTTCGAGCTTCTACTTCCATTGCTGCTAGGGGCATGAGAGACAGGAGAAGACAACTACATTCTATTCCAGATGGAATATCTAACAGGAGACACCCAGAAAAAAAGCTAGACAGACAGTATAACTGTGAACTAAAAAAAAAAAAAAAATAAAAAATAAAACACACACACACACACACACACACACACACACAGAAGGGAACAGCAAGAAAGCATGCCAACCTCTCCTTTGGTGTTAAATAGTGGGGATGAAAAACATAAGGCTAAGTCAGCCCTCACACAAGTCTGAAGTCTGAATTCATGCTACCAAAGTGGTCTAAAAAGTCTAGAGCAAAGAATTTAAGTTAATTTGGTCCCAAGCTATATTCCTAGCAGCTAAGTGTGGCACAAGCAAACTATGCAGAAATGCATCTTCAATCCAGAGAGACTTCGAATAGTTCCAAAATACTAAACTCCATGGAAAGTGAATAATTCTCAATTAAAAAACAAAGATATGGCATCATGAATGAGTGCACAAAGTAAAAAGATAATACAGTAAGAACGAAAAAATTTCAGATACAATTTTCATTTATAGAATATAAAATAGACACATTTAATATGGTAAGTAATAAAACAGGAGTTTGAAAACTTAAGGAACAAGAGAATAAATAAGCAAGGTGAAAAATAAACAGTTTCTAGAAATGAAAAATATAATCATTGAAATTAACAACCCAACATACAGGGTGCCAGGGTGGCTCAGTCAGTTAAGTGTCTGCCTTTGGCTCAGGCTGAGGCCTGCCTCAGGCTCCCTGCTCAGCGGGAAGCCTGCTTTTCCCTCCCCTACTCCCACTGCTTGTGTTCTCTCTCTCTCGCTGTGTCTCTCTCTGTCAAATAAATAAAACCTTAAAAAAAAAAACCCACAAAAACCCAACATACATATCAACCAGTAGACCAGAGGCTAACTAACAAGGGAATTGGCAAACTAGGCAGATCTAAGAAAATAATCCAGAATTCAGGCCAGAAAGATAAAGAAATACAAAATACGACAGAGAGATTCAGAGACATGGAAAATAAAGCAAAAAGATCTAACATTTTTAGAGTTCCAAAAAGAGATAAAAGATAACTGAAAACTGACTCAGTCAGTGAAACATATGACTCTTGATCTCAGGGTTTAGAGTTCAAGCCCCATGTTGGGTGTATAGATTACTTAAAAATCTTAAAAATAAATGAGCAAAGGGGCATCTGGGTAGCGAAGTCGGTTAAGTGTGAGTGAGACTCCTGGTTTCGGCTCAGGTTGTGATCTCAGGGTGATGAAATCAACCCGCACACCAGACTCCTCATCTACTTAGGTTCTCTCTCCATCTCCCTCTGACTCTCCCCAAGAGCTTGCTCAGTCTCTCTCTCAAATAAATAAATCTTTAAATAAATAATACATTTTTTAAAAAGAGAGAGAACTAAGAAAAGGTAATAGAGAGTGACAGAGAATTACAGAGTAATACTAATCCTCAGTTCCTGGAAGCCCAACAAATCTCAAGCAGGATAAATACATAGAAATACATACCTAGTATGCAGAAATACATACATAGCAGTTTACACCAAAGAAAAAGACTTTCAAAATAAAGTTAATCAAATTTAAAAAGCAATAAAATAGAAAAAACATGAAAACAAAAGGATGATATGTGACTTATCAACAGCAACAGAACCCAAAAGACACTGGAATAACATCTTAAATTGCCTTTACCATAAAAAGATCCTCGCCTAAAGGAACTTGTATAAGATGTACTACATCAGACAGAAAGACTAGAGAAATAATTAAAGTTGGTTAACAGGGATTTTAGAGAAATTTGAACAAATAATGATGTATATTGTACAGAAGGGATAGATCAGAACAGACACAAAATATTAGCCAATAAATAGCTTGTGAGTTGGGAGAAAGTGACCAGAATTAAAGGATTCTAAGTTCTTTATATTTTTCAGAAAAAAATGTTAAGCTTTTAAATTACCTTTAAACTCTGAAGTACATAGAGTATTTAACTCCCAAGCTAGTGCATGTATGTGTGTGCACATGGGGGAGAAAGGATAATGCAGTGAGAAAAAAGAAAGAAAAAAGGCAAAAAAGAAATTTAAAAAAAAACAAAAACAAAAACCCAGGGACACCTGGGTGGCTCAGTCAGTTAAACATCTGCCTCGGCTCAGGTCACGATCCCAGGGTCCTGGCATCAAGTCCCACATCAGGCTCCCTGCTCAGCTGGAAGCCTGCTTCTTCCTTTACTTCTGCCTGCCTGTGTGCTCTCTCTCTCTCTCACTCTCTCTCTCTCTGACAAATAAATAAATAAAATCTTTAAAAAATAAAATAAAATTTAAAAAAATTTTTAAAAACCCACAAGGAAGCTCATGAGACAATGGCAGAAATATGCTTAAATATATCAGTGATAACAGTAAATATAAACAGACTAAATTTCTAATTATAAGACAAAAATTATCAAATCAGGACAAAAAGAGGTTAAAATTAAAGGATGGGAAAACAGGCAAATACTAATAACACCTGGTAGAGACACTAAAAAAAAAAGAGTTGTTACATAAAAAGAAAGGGTGTAATGCATCAGTGTTATGTAATGACTCTAAATGTTTATGTATCCAATAACATAGCTACAAAATGTATAAAGTGAAATTTTAGGGACAATTGTTGAAGGAAAGACTGTCAAATCTACCAGAGCTATCATGGCTTAAACACCTACTTTAGAAGAAAAGGAAGGTACAGAATTAACGAACAATACAGCTATCTTATCATTAAAAAATGAATGACAGAATAAGCACAAAGAAAACAGGAGGATATAATTAAGGTAAGAATAAAAATTAACCAAACAGGAAACAAACATACAATATAAATATTCAAAGTAAAAAGATACTACTTGGAAAAATAAGAAAATGGACAGAGTTCTGGCAAGATTAATCAAGAAAATGACAAACACCATTAAGAATGAAAAAACAAAAAGGGCTGCCTGGGTGGCTCAGTGGGTTAAGCCTCTGCCTTCAGCTCAGGTCATGATCTCAGAGTCCTGGGATCGAGTCCCACATCGGGCTCTCTGCTAGGCAGTGAGCCTGCTTCCTCTTCTCTCTCTCTCTCTCTCTCTACTTGTGATCTCTCTCTGTCAAATAAATAAAATCTTTAAAAAAAAAAGAATGAAAAAAAAAGATATAACTATAAATGCTGCTAAGAGTATACAGAGACTATTAAGAACTTGATGCTAGTAAATTAAAAATTTAGTTTAAGTGGACAAACTCCCAGAAAAAAATAGAACTTACCAAAACTGAGTCAAAAGCAGAAAAATTAAAAGAAAGTAAATTAGCAGTTTAATAGCTTTCCACAAAGTAAACATTAACCCAGATAGTTTCGTACATAAGTTCCATCAAACATTCAAGGGACAAATAATCTTACACAAGCTATTTCAGTATATAGAAAAAAAATGATTTTAAAAGATTTATACACACCTGTTTCATCAAATGATGGCACTTTTTCCACTCTGAGAGTCTGTGATCCCTGTCCTTCCTTCTGAACATTTGTGGAGTATGACTTCACTTGACTCAGTGTACAAATAAATGGGTGACCATAGCGAACCATGTATGAAAAGCTTCCCAATGTCACTACATTCTGCCATCCTACCAAAAAAAAAAAAAAAAAAAATTAATTTAATGTCCAACAAACTCACAACAAAGATTTTATACCCAATAAAACATACCTACTATGTTAGAAAGAAAATAATTTTACAGAGTAACAATAAAACTTTCATTCTGCTAAATACCCAAAAGCACATGCCAACCCACCCTCTCTGTAGAGGTGTTTCATTGACCCCTAGGTGTATGGAGACTACGCTTTGTAAAGAAAAAATAATAATATTCCTATTCTCTAATTTGTAAATTTATTTATATAGGAAATTTTATTTTTAAAAGTCTTTTTAAAAAGATTTTATTCATTTATTTATTTGAGAGAGCATGCACGATCAAGAGCAAAGGGAGAGGCAGAGGGACAAGCAGATTCCTCATGCAACCTTACACAGGGCTCGATCCCACGACCCTGAGACAATGACTTAAGCCAAAGTCAGATGTTTAACCCACTGAGCCCACGCAGGTGCCCCTGGAAACTTAAAATATGGAAAATCAGATAAGACATTCTCATTATTCACCTCTTCTGAAACATCTCTGACATATGATACTTTTTATTTTGTATATGCTGGTTACATGTTAAAAAAATGTTGGCATAATGTACTTTTCAGAGTAGAGAACTCTGAGAGGGAGGAGGTAAGGAGGGCTTCCTACTCAAAATTACCTTGTGTCCTTCTGCTAGCTAGAGATTTATTCCTCTTTCATTTCACAATCAATAAGTGAATTATATTAATCAGTCATTCATACTGTTACTGATTTTTTTTTAATCAGATAATTAGATCAACATTTGGTGAGATTCCTCAGTACACAGGAATTCTAATTGAGGGAAGAATAGAAGACTAATTACAAAGCACTTCAGCTGCTGCATCTGGTTGACTGTGGGCTTTGGAGGGCTGAAATACTGAAAAAAAATATATTCCACACTTGCACTGAAGTGGCAGAAAACTAAATCCGTCTTTACTTTCATATGACCCTCTTTCTTTCTTTTTTTTTAAATTATGAGTACTAGACCTTGAACATCTTGTGAATAATTTACATATTTTTTAAAGTGTTAGCTGAAATAATGAAGGTATATCATTAGAGACAGTCAAATTTTTCTGAGTGGAGGGTTAAGCATTTAAGGGCTGAAACTTTTCTTTCTTTCCTTTTTTTTCCCCCCTAAGTAATCTCTACACCCAACTTGGGGATTGAACTCCACCTTGAGATTGAGGGCCACATGCTTTACCTACTGAGCCAGCCTCGCACCCTGAGGGTGAAACTTTTCTAACTGCTTAATAATGATCTTCCAGGGGCACCTGGGTGGCTCAGTGGGTTAAAGCCTCTGCCTTCAGCTCAGGTCACGATCCCAGGTCAAGTTCCCAGGGTCCTGAGATTGAGGCCCGCAACAGGCTCTCTACTCAGCCGGGAGCCTGCTTCCTCCTTTCTCTCTCTCTCTCTCTCTCTCTCTCTCTGCCTGCCTCTCGGCCTACTTGGGATCTCTGTCATCTTACTCTTTCCCTTATTTGGCAAATAATTGTTGAAGGCCCAGTATGTTTTTGGGCATTTGCCTCTATTTTTTAAAGGCTTACTCTTACACTAAAGTAAAGCAAATATAACAATGCACCTCCTTGCACATTAAAATCTGTAGCCTAGGGGTGACTTGGTGGCTCAGTTGTTAAGCAGCTGCCTTTGGCTCAAGTCATGATCCCAGGGTCCTGGGATCGAGTCCTACATTGGGATCCCCACTCAGCGGGGAGCCTGGTTCTCCCTACTGTTCCCCCTACTTGTGTTCACTCTCTCTTTCTCTGGCAAATAAATAAATAAATATAAAAAAATAATAAAGAAAAATCTGTAGCCTATTAGCCAAATCAGTGAAGCAAGGAGTAAAGCAAATTTTCCTAAGAAACGCACCCTCCAGAAAAGCATCCTGTTTAACGGTAAACAGTGGCCACTGGTGTTGTCAGTCCTATCCAAGGTATCTTTTGTGATTATTACCTAACAAAACCAATATGCCACCAATGCTTTTTTTCCACCCACTGATCCAATGCTTTTATAAGCTGTGCTAAAGTGTTTAAAGAGAGACTATTCCAGTCTTTTTTTTTTTAGATATTATTTATTTGTCAGAGAGAGAGAGTGTGAGTGCGTGCAAGTGCACAAGCAGGGGGAACATGAGGGAGAGGGATGAGCAGGCTTCCCTCTGAGCAAAGATCCTGATGCAGGACTCAATACCAGGACCCCAGGATCACAACCTGAGCCAAAGGCAGATGCTTAACCTACTGTGCCATGCAGCTGTCCCTACTCCACAGTTGAAAAAATCCTCTCTCAGAATATAAGTATTTCCATGATTTGATTCTAGATTTTTTTCAAGGTTTTCCTTAGTTCTTCAAACATTACAGAAAATTTCAAACATATGCAGAGATAGGAAAAAACAGTACAATAAATGGCCAGGTACTCATTGCCCACCTTCAGCCATTATCAACTCATGGTGAACCTAGTCTCCTATCTACCTGCACCAATACTTCCTCACCTCCATGCTAATTTGATGCAAATCTCAGACATAAAATTATTTATATGTTTATTTATAAAGATTTTATTTGAGGTAGAGAGCACAAGCTGCGGGGAGAGGCAGAGGCAAAGGAGGATGAGAACTCCCACTGATCAGGGAGCCCAATGTGAGGCTTAATCCCAGAACCCTGGGATCATGACCTGAGCCAAAGGCAGACACTTAACTAACTTAGAGCCACCCAGGCGCCCCTCAGACATAAAATAATTTAATTCACAAAATTTTCCATACGTATTCTAAAAGACAAGAACTAAAAAACACAGCCAAACCATCATGAAAAAAAAATAAGCAATGCCTTATACCATCAAATATCATCAATTTCCAACTGTTACAAGTGTTATAATTTTTTGTGTGTAGAAAGATCCTAATAAGATCCATTTGCTATTGTTGATTGAGGTGTCTTTTGAGTCTCCTGAAATCCACAGGATGTATTTCTTGGCAGCACAGGGCCTGAACCCATAACCCCGAGATCAAGACCTGAGCTAAGATCAAGAGTCATTCAATCACCGACTGAACCACCCAGGTGCCCCCAGGATTTTTTTTTTTTTTTTAAGAGCCATTTTTTAATCGAAGAAATCAAGTTATTTGCCCCAAATTTTTGTCCTGCTAGTTTTCCAGTCTGAATTTTGCTGGCTTAATTCCCATGGTGCTGTTTAACCTGTTCTTCTGTATGTTCTATAAATCGATGGATGTGAAGGTTTTATCTAAATTCTGATTCTTTTTATTAGAACAAACACTACTTATTAAGCAGTGATGAGTTCTGGGACGCCTGGCTGGCTGGCTCAGCTGGTATAGCTAGCAGCTCCTGATCTCACGGTCTTGAGTTTGAGCCCCATGTTGGGCCTAGGGCCTACTTTAAAAAAAAAAAAAAAAAAAGGCAGTGGTAAGTGTTTTTATCAAGTACCACATAATATTTGGTTGTCTCTTTATTTGTGTAGTGTCTGCTATTGTTCAGTGCCCAGAACCATTTAGCCATTAGGTGGGTATAAAATGGTGATATTCAAATTTTACTACTTCTTCATTTGTCAGAATACTTCAAAAAGAAAATCCCCCACATATACTTGGTTACTCAGCAGTACAGTTTACAAGAAAATTAGACTAAATTTTCTCCTTACTTACCAGTTCTCAAAATAATGAGTTCACTACATACTATCCTGAAGTAGTGACACAGTAATTTGTGCATGTATCATTATTTCATAGATTTAAACATTATTTGATCTATTTCAATCCATTTTAGTTGCTCTGATTAATGGTCAAATGGTCCCATTTTTGGCCAAAAGGGTCTCCTCAAATTGACTTCTGCATTCTTTAGACACTAACCTAGAAAATAATCTTTGATAGCTTCCTTGCTAGCTGTTCCAAAAAGTCCTTAATTTTTAACTTCAGTAGAATTTCAGGTATCAGCAACTTTAAAAGTACGTATCAGGCATTAATGCAAGATCAAAAACTGCACAAAACTTGAAGAATACATTACCATCTTTAACATTTTATACTCTAAAAAATATATAGGACCACATTTGATTCAATAAACCAAATATAATATCTAAAACACAACTGAAACACAACCATTTAAAAAAAAAAGGAAACGCACAGGTGACCTAGTCAGTTAAGCGTCTGCCTTTGGCTCAGGTCATGAAGGGCTCCCTGCTCAGCAGGGACTCTACTTCTCCCTCTCCCTCTGCTTGTGCTTGCTCTCTCTCTCTCTAATAAATAAAATCTTCAAAAAAAAAAAAAAAAAGAACCATTTTTAAATCAATTACTGAATTCATTAGTTAATACTAGGATGCAGAAAAATAGTTAAAAAAAAATAGTACCCACCACTAATATATCCTTTCTTCAAGGTGACATCTAAAATAAACTACATACAGAAGATTAACCTTTTTGAAAGTTTGGTGCTCACAGCTCTATGGGCTTGGACGAGGACTTCTCATCGCTGTATATATAAGAGCTATTTCTTCATCAAGACTGCGGAGAGACTCTTGTTTTGTCAGTCTAGTTAAAACAATCACTCCTCTCTGCTTTTTTTTACTTTTATTGCCTCTGTAGCTCCTAACAATCACTGCTGATAAGCACTTGTCCTCTCTCTCCAATCTGGTTTGTCACCTACCATTTCCTCTGGCTTTAAGAGGAAATTTGGCCCTCTTTTTCACAGTACAACAAACAACAAAAGAAACTCTGTTTGTCTCATGCAAACCGACAATTCTGTCTTCTGGATATGTTGCTCCTGCAATAACCATAACTATAAACAAAAGATTTCTTGCAGTTTGTACTGTTTTCTTACTGGCTCATTTAAGGGCTAGAGAATCAAACTTGTAGCCTACACCTTCTAAAGATCAATCTCTTTACTTAAGAGACTATTTCAGTAGTTTTGCCCCCAAATTCCTAAAGCACTGACATTGATGTTATACTTAATTTTATAAGAGGTTAGTGTGAACTTAAAATACACAATAATAAGCAGAGTAGCACAGCAGAGGCATGCTGGGCCCATTAAATACACAATAATATGCAAAAATTGTTCTTTGTGGTAATATTTATTATGGCAAAAACTGGAAAAAACTTAAATGTTCCCTAATAGAAAAATAATTAAGTTATGAGAGGTCCCTATATTTTTATTGTGTATATATTTAAATCTTTTAAGAATGTGGGAAAATATTCATCATGGTGCATTTAAAAAAAAGCAAGAGACAAAACAACATAGTGGGATTTCAACTATTAAAAATGTGGCTAGCGGGGGTACCTGGTTGGCTCAGTCAGTAGAGCATGTGACCCCTGATCTTGGGGTTGTGAGTTTGAGCCCCATACTGGGTGCAGAGCCAACTTTTTAAAAATGTGACTGGGGAAATATCTAGATTATGCACAAATTTTACTCTATAACACTTTTCTGGGCTTTCAAAAATGCCTAAATTTTTAAAAACTAAGAATGTAGTCATTGCCAAATTACTTCTATTATTATTACTACTAATATTAACAGTATCTAGTTTATTTTAATGCTTTCGCCTAGCCAAAAATGCAGAAAAATCTTTTGTGTCTATCATCTACCAAGCGAAAGTGTAACCTAGATCAGGTAGTTCAGCCTTGAGGACTATTACTGATGTGATTTTTATCCAGCAAAAGGGAAGTTCTGTTTTTTGGTTTTGGGTTGTTTTTTTTTTTAAAGAATATGAGATTGGGGCAACTTCCTGCACTGCCTCTTGGTATTTCTATTGCACTTAATTCTTATTAATATTTGCTTAGACAAATAAAAACAATATCTAATATATTCAGGGTTTACCAAGTGCCACTGTCCAAAATACTTCACCTGTATTACCACACTGTGTAATTTATATTCCAAAACATACCTCAAAGCCATCTGCTTCCCTCCATCTTCATTGCTAGCTAACCAAGGCCTAGCCACAGCCTTGTCTGCCTCGCAACTCCCAAAAGATCTCTTTAATTCATGCTCTCCTTTCCAAACCCATTTTCCACAGAGTAGACTGCTATTTTTAAAATATTGCCTTTTAGGGCACCTGGGTGGCTCAGTCAGTTAAGCGACTGCCTTCAGCTCAGGTCGTGATCCCAGGGTCCTGGGATCGAACCCTGCATCGGCGTCCCTGCTCGGTGGGGAACCCGCTTCTCCCTCTCCCTGTGCCTACCTGTGCTCACTCTCACTCACTCTCTCTCTCTGTCAAATAAATAAATAAATAAAATCTTAATATATATATATATATATATGTGTGTGTGTGTATATGTGTGTATATACACACACACACATATATATATACAGCCTTTTAAACCTATGGCCTAAAAGGTTCCAGTACCTCTCAAACTTCATTTCATATCCTCCTCTCCCTTACCCGAGCTACAGCAGTTTTCTTTTCTGCTTCTGAATACTAGTAGTCTGGTCTCTAGGGTTCCTGTTTGCTCTACCTGGATTGTTCTTCACCGCAGGTCTTCACCTGGCTTGCTCATTTTCATTTTTCAAGACTTGACTCAGTCACTGCTTCCTCAGCATATCTAAAGAAATGGCCTCTCCTAGCTACTTTCTAGCCCATCACTCGGTTTACTTCTTTCCTAGCACTCAGCCATGTTTTCTCATTCCTGGTGTCTGCCCAATAAAGGAGGATACTATGTCTGTCTTCTTCAGCAGCACAGCACCAGCAACAATGCCTCAGACCTCTTTGCTGAACTGAACCTCACTCACTAAAAGTTAGGAGGAACATAGTATAGTTAGCCTCATTTTACAGCTGTAAATCCTATCATTAACTTGAACTATATAGAATCAGGGTGTCAGCCTGCCAGAATGGTCTTTGGTTAGTTCTTCAAAGGGGGGGTGGTGGGCACAACAAAACAAAATTCTTGTCAGATTAGAGACAAGAGTAAAATACAAAAATTTAATTTATACTTTTCACTTAAAGCTACATTTCTATTAACCTCAGATTTAAGCAAAAGCACATGTCCATTAATTTGGTATACTGTACTTAAAGGAGAATCCTCCCATCTCAAATTTTTGCCAAATGAGGCAAGGCATAAATATATGAAAAATAAAGTAAGTGTTCTATGAAAAGTCAGAGAAATTTAAAAAGGAAATATTTACTACAGAAACTAAGTCACATTTTTATAATATAAGAGGATTATGTTTATTATAGATTGAAAAACACAGTTAATAAAAAATTTTTTCTAGAGAAACTTATTGTTAATATCACAGTATATATTCTTAATTGTACTTTTTTCTAGTTTTACCTAATAGTATAAAAGCATTTTCCCCAAGCAGCTGGGTGGCTCAGTTGGTTAAGCCACTGTCTTCGGCTCAGGTCATGATCGTGGAGTCCGGGGATCGAGTCCAGCATCAGGCTCCCTGCTTGGCAGAGTCTGCTTCTCCCTCTGACCCTCCCCCATCATGTTCTCTCTCTCTCATTCCCTCTCTCATAGAAATAAATAATATATATATATTTAAAAGCATTTTCCCCATCACTATTCTTCTAAATTGATTTTTTTAATGTTGCATGTATCAACAGCCCATAATAAAGGCACCATAATATATTTAAGTTTCCAACTCTCTATAACTATAAATGTTATCAATTTATTACTATGAATAATGAACTTGTGCACACATTGTAATACCCATCTGATTATTTTTTTATATAGTTTTAAATAGAATCACTCGGGGTGGGGGGGGCAGCACCTGGGTGGCTCAGTTATTTAAGTGTCTGCCTTTGGCTCAGGTCATGATCTCAGGGTTCTGGGATTGAGCCCGTGTAGGGCTCTGTGTGGAGTGTGCTTGTCCCTGTCCCTCTGCTCCTCCCCCACAACCCCCTCCCCAAGCTCTTTCTCAAATAAATAAAAGCTTTTAAAAAAATAGAATCACTGGGTCAGAAAGTATAAACCTTTAAAGTTCTTTTTTTTTTTTTTTTTTTTTAAGATTTTACTTATTCATTTGACAGAGAGAGCACACACATATAGGTGGCGCAGCAGGCAGAGGGTGAAACAGGCTCCCAGATGAGCAAGGAGCAGGATTTGGGGCTCCTTGATCCCAGGACTCTGGGATCATGACCTGAACCAAAGACAGAAGCCTGACTGAGCCATCCAAGCACCCCTCAAGTTCTTTTCATAAGAGAATAACTGACCACCAGAACACTGAATTATATGTCCCAATGAATAGAAAAAGAGAGTTCCTGCTTTCCTGCATCCTCAATATGAGGTATCAATATGAAAAAATAGCCAATATGAGACAGGCAATGAGTAGCAAATCCTTAAGCTTTTATTTCTATGCTTATTGGTAAGTATGGTACATTTTACATTTTTATATGCCATCTGAACTCCCTTATGAACTCATTCATATCCTTCACCCATTTTTTTTTAAACTGGAAGATACACTGGTATGTATGTAAGAATTCTTCATAAATTAGGGATACTAATTTTATAACTGCCCTGTCCAGTACAGTAGTCACTGTTCACTGAGCCCTTGAAATGTGACTATTCTGAACTAAAATGTGCTAAATGTAAAATATACACTGCACTTCGAAGATTTAGTACAAAAAGATGTAAAATATCTCAAAAATTTGATCTCAATTACATATTTAAATATTTTTGAATATACTGGATAAAGTAATATTAAAATTAATTATTAAACTAAATATTATCTGTTTTTACTGTTTCACATATGGCTATCAGACAACCCAAGATTACATACGTGGCTCATGTTATCTTTCTTTTGGACAGCGAGACTCTACAATACTATTTTCCTTTTCACCTTTAAACTGAGCTTTCAGTGTACAGGCATTTCTCATTTTTAAGTATGCCGATAAAGCAAGAGTTTCCCTTAAGGTTTCCTTCTCTCCTTATTCTTTGTAAGTCTACCCCCTCTGCCATACAGGAATTTTAGAAGCATAAATTTTATTTCTTGACAAAGAAAAACATCTGTTTTTAGATTTTTTTCCCCCGAAAGTTTTCAGATATCACTTTCTTCTTTCATGCATCTGGCTTAAATAGTACCCTTTCCTAATGTTTTTTAAATTTTACCATAATGGCTGTCCTTTTAAAAACTGTTTCAGTTATTATTGGAACTAAATTTTCACAAAGGAGGTTATTTTTAAAACCTACTATGTGTTAAGTGTGAAAACACATTTTAATTTTCTGGTGATAAACATTCCAAAGAACTTTGCAAAGTCATTCTGACCAAAGAAATAGGTACTTATTATCTGTGGTTCACAGACGGGTGAAACAAAGAGTACATAATTTTTGGTATGATGATGGTTATTATTGCTATATAATTACAAATTACACAATTCCAAGTCCTTTCTACCGACTTAGAAGGCAGGTTACCCAGTATACCTAACTTAAGTGTAAAATGCCAAAATTGCTTGGTAAATAGAATCAACTATGCTAGAAAGTTTACTTGGGGATTTCTGGAGTATGGTATAATAATAAGATTGATTTTGTTCCTAAGGGAACCAGCTGTATTGCCAATATAGAAAAAAAACTCAGCTTTTCTATCCCCAACAAAAAGTCACAGAACATGATGTTAAAATTAACCATTCTGAAATTTTAAAAGTTTTTACATTTACTGCAAATAAACGATACTAATATATTCTCATTTATCTTCACAGTACAGGTGTCACTATAACTTGTTACTTTTAAACTTGGATGACTGGACTACAAGTTCTAACATCTATTGCCAAGCCACAAACATGCTACAAGCTTTTTCAAACATGAATTTTTGGAAAATGTTATCTGTAAACACTCTATGCTCAAGAATCTAAGGAATTAGACGAGGGGTGGATTTGGTTCTGTTTTTCTCTCTGTTCTCGAGGGGTCAAGCTATTATGGCATCCCAAGCTATGGCAAAAACGTAGGTAAGCCTGACTAAAACTTAAAAATTCAATGCTATTTTGGAAACTGCGGAACAACTTAAATTTGAGTAAAAAAAGAATGCTTAAGGAGAGGGATAAAAATTCTCGTCAACCACGTTTTTCTGGGTTACAGCTCCATTAACACGTTTTCACCATAAAGGTCTTTCAACGAAACTGAACAGTTAGTTTGCTTTATGATCCAAAACTGGATTCATTCAATGACTGTGGCATGGTCATATCCTCATACTTAAGAATGATTCGTAAATGATGAGTAGCACCCCCATCCCTCACTCCCTCCTTCCTTTTTAGGAAATTTAAGGGAAAAAGTTAGGAGAACGGGAAAAGGAGCAGGGCAAGAAAATCTGTTGAGACAAAGGCGCTCAATGAAGGGGAGCCGATGAACTCGAAAGACCCTGGCACTTTTAGGTTTCCATAATTTCTCATTGCCTGGGGGAGAAGGGCTGTCATCGCGGGACACCGCGATGCGCATGTAGCATTTTATCTGGTACAAATGGTTGGCTTCAAGTATGTGACCCGGCCCGGGAGCTACCTGCCAGTTTCCGTGGGAGTTGTGCTAGGGCCTTGGGGAAAACCAGGGTCTGGGAGAGCTGTCAGACGTCCCTGCCACCTGGGCGAGCTGAACTGCAAAGACACAGACCCAAAAGGAAGGTTCTGGGGTTGGAGAAGGGCAAGCGGCCGAAATGCCCGAGGCGAGGCGCCGAGCTCGGCCTGCTCCTCCAGGCCGGCTGCCGCGGAGTCAGCGGCCGAGGTGGGACACTCACCCTGGCGCTCGCTGGAGCCGCAGGCCGCCGCCCTGCAGCGCAGATGGAGCCGGCAGAGGGAGGACCAGCTACATCTGTGGGCCGCAGTGGCGGCGGCCAAGCCCGGTAACATCCTGGCGGGGCAAAGGCCCCCACTCGGACACCACCTCCTGCCTCCGCGACGCCGCGGGGAACAACTGACTCCATAGACTGGACACCGGGTAACACTCACGCCTGCGCCGCCGTAGGCGGCCTCACTGACCCGGAAATGGTAACAGTATTTATCGGCGCCCGTCGGGCAGGCGGCGGAAGTGACGTAAAGAGGAACACAAACCCAGAGCCCGGGTCTCCGCAGACCCGGACCGGCGGCGTGGGCAGGGCGTGGCTGCAGTTGGGGTTTGGTGTCCGCCGGTTTTTTTTTCCCAGCATCTGTGTCTTTTCACTTTCGGTGGAAAGCATCGCGTAACTTGTTTTCATCTAAACGGGACAGCTTTGGGAGACGTGACAGGGACTTTTCCTGCGTCTGCCTGCTCCTGTTTTCTGAGCTCGGAACTCGAGCGGTGGTGGTGGACATGCGAAGAAAGGTGGAAAGGAAGGATGCTGGCTTTCTTTACCTCGTTCGGAGCCTTCCTGGATGAGCCTAAGCGGCAGCTCACGTACCGAACTCACTAGTCTCCGAACCTGGCCGCAGTACTTCGTTCTCCTCTTTGTAAGACACCTTCGGGTAGCCGGTACATGAAGGCAAGTACTCACTTTGGGATCAGTATGGCCGTGCTAACCTCTGAACCTCAGATTCTCGTGTGTAATGTAGTAAAGTAAGACTTTCATGTGTTCACGATTTGCCTGAGTAAACGGAGATGTGCAGACTTCGGAGCAGGAGCCAGTCTGGTTCTAGGGAGAAAGAGACAGAAACGATATTCACCGCGGTAAGCACCGCGGTGTTTACCCCTGACACGCGAGTTCAAGTCTCAGCGCAAACTCGGGAGAGGCTTTCCTTAACTGCCCTGACTGTATGTGGTAGGGCTGGTTATTTTCTACCCGATTGCCTTGTATATTTTCTTCAAATGCTTATCAGTGTATTTTTTTTTTTAATTTTCTGTCTCTCAGAATCGAAAATAAGCATCAGGATACTAGAATCTTAGGTTTTGTACATTGCTTTTTCCAAGGGGGTAAAACAGTAGCTGGCACAACCAATAAATGGAGTGGAATGCATGGTCATTTGTTTTGAAATCAGTTTGAGTAGCTCAACTATGTTACTTCACAGTAGTTATTTCAAAGGGAAACAAATTAGCATGTTACTAATTTTGAGAGAATCAAGTCTTTTTTGCTAATTGAGGTAATCAGATTAGTGAAGTCATAGTGATGAAATTATCACAAGAATGGTAAAGTTAATTTATGACAAACAGTTCAAAATGTTAAATGGTCAGGGTACCTCAGTGGCTTAGTTGATTAAGGCCCTACTTTTTTTTTTTCCTTAAGATTTGGTGTTTGTGTTTTGTTTTTTTGTTGTTTGTTTTTTTGACACAGGGCGTGAGAGAGCAAAAGGGGGACGTGGGGGGGTGGGCGCGCCCGAGAGAGAGGAGCCAGATGAGGCCCAGTGACAGGACACTAGGATCGTGACCTGAGTCAAGGCAGACACCCAACCTACTGAGCCGCCCAGGTGCCCCTAAGCGGCCCACTCTTGATTTCAGCTCAGGTCATGATCTCGGGATGGTATGATGGAGCCCTCGCCCTCTGCTCCTCTCCTGCAGTACTCTCACCACCCTCTCTCAAACAAAAATCTTTAAAAAATAATCATTTTACCACTTATTTGATTCCTTCCTTCTCTTAAAAAAATATTAAGTGGACATATAAAAATGCTGTGCCATAAATATTCATAACCTCAAGATTACTCAAATACCTGCATATTACTGGAAAGTTCTTATCTCTTCCTTGTAAATAGATCTTAACAGAAATTCAACTCTAGGATATAAAATACATAAAGGCTTAGCTCTTATTTTATGTAAATATCCATTGACCTTCACTATAATGCCTACCTGCTTTGGATTCTTAAAGTAGCCCCTGGTTTCTTAACTTGAACTGTATTAATTTTGATAAAACTTCAGAAGCCTTGACTTGCCAAATAAATTTGAGGAACACAGCAGATCATGCTGAGTTTTCTTGTTTATGCCTCAAAATGCTCTGTCAAATAAGGTCTCCATGGACTTGGATTAAAATATTTCTGCAGCTGTCTTGGTGTTTACACCTATATTGTCATTATATACTTGTCCTGCTGGACAGTCCTCAAAATTTCCCCAAGTGCTGAAAATAGAAGCAGTCTGTTTTAGAGCTCCTTAGGAGAATTTCCTTTGATCCTAAATGAGAAATCCTATCCTTACCAAGAGACTTTGCCTTACTGCTCCACTCAGACACGTTCAGCAGTTGCCTATATGTATTAAATGGATTAGATTCCAATATCATGGAGCTTATTTTCTATCAAACAAGACAAAATTTCAAAAATTCAAAAACACAAGATTTCAAATAGTGATATTATTAGGGGTGCCTGGTGGGCTCAGTCGGTAGAGCATGTGACTCTTGATCTTGGGGTTCAGTTTGAGCTCCATGTTTGGGGTAAACCCCATGTTGGGTTTACTTAAAAAATGTTAGTAATAATGTTGATCATTTACTAATCGCCACACTCTCCATGTGCATTATCTCATTCATAACACTTGAGCAAGTTATAGATAAGGAAACTAAGGCAGAGATCTTGCTTTTAACCACGCAGGTTACTTTCCAAATCAGTGGGTTTTATCCTTTGGGTGAAAATAAATACCGGGTCTTTCAAATGATTTGAATGACAACATGATCTTTTGTCTCCTGAAATGTAGGTCAAGAGAGCATGTCCCTACATTTCTTAATGTATGATCAACATGATACTGAACTTCAAAAAAAAATAAAGTTTCATGAGGATTTGTGATATAGATGCCTAAATATAGATAATTATTAAGTCAGAGAGATGGAAATAGAAGTAGGAAAGGAGGGAAGTGTCATTTGATTTTAGCATACACCACAACACCTGCAGTGTTTTCCATGAACTCTGAAGAAGTTCCTACATCTTTCAGGAATTTGCTTCTGTAATTGAGCTGTTTCTTGGTTTCACCTTGTCTATTGCTTTGGGAAAACAGTGATTCTGATCATGAGACAAACTTGGCCATTTATTTGGAAAATTGACTTAGTCCATTGCAATATAGAATGAGTGGTTCTATCATGAGGTATACTAAGAACACAAATTTAATTTTGAATGCATCTATCTGTGGGCATCATGTTTGTTTCATGCAGGATTGGGGGTGGAGGGAGCTTGCCCACCTAAACACTTCAAAAAGAAAATGGCATACATGTGGCTAAAAGGGAGACTCCCTGGCCACAGCCAAGAGTGTCAGCACCTGCTGTACAAACGTAGTCAGAAGCAGTGTGGGTCTGCACACACATAGTCTGTATGTGTAGGCAAACATCTGCATAAGTAAAGAAAGTGAAATGTGAATTTGATAGGATGTCTGACCAGGCTGCTAATCCTCCTCTCCATTTTTCAGAGCTGTTGAGTGATTTTCCCAAGACCACTCAGCAAGGATGGGCTAGAACACGGAATCAGACACAGGTCCTCTGACTCCACATCTGTATGTGTGTGAGCATGGGCTGCAAGGGGGAGAGGCAGAGGTTGGTTGTTCTGATGGTTTTTTTCTCCACATTATTTGTGAAGTAACTTGTTTCTTGATCACAATTCTTATGTGTTATAACTATATAGTAACTCCACTTGCATTCAATAGGTTCCCTCTGCCAATTCCATCCAGGAATAGAAAGTGATTTCTCCAGTGATGACCATATTCCTGGGTCCTAGCTCTCTTATCCATCTTAGCTTCTCCAATAATGGCCCCTTCTGCAATTCACTTTGTTAAGTTGGGAGAAGATTTTTATAGATAAATTTATATGCATCTTTCACCACGTGGGCCCCTGGCTCCTTTCCTCAGAGGTTAGTGATCAGTGGATTACAGGCATTACAGTTGGGCAAATCAATTTACCAAATACTCCTGGGGACAGAGGAGACTGCAGTGTTTGATAACCTTTATCCTTGAGAAAAATAAGCTGGGGACTGAGAGCAAGTAGTATTGGTACCTTGGGGCAGGGCAGCATTTGTGGAAGAGAGTCCGTTTCTTCTGCAAAGCCACAGGTGGGGGCACCACAAGAAATTCTCGTAGGTTTTTAAAATTTTCAATTTTTATTGAAGTATATAATACACAGATGAAAGCACAAATCTTACAGGCACACCTCTAAGGATTTTAACTAAGGAACAAAACTATGTTACCAGTACACAGCATTACCAGCTTCCCAGAAGATTCTCTTCCACTGACTACTCTCCCGCCCCTCAAGGGAACACAAATCCTGCATCTAACAACATAGACTGATCTTCCCTGTTTGGGGACTTTCTGTGCATGAATTGTGTACACTGCATTCTTTCATAGGACATATGAAAGAGTCTAGTTTCTTTACTTCAGTATTATGTTTATGGGATTCTTACGGTTTTCATTCTCACAGCTATGTAAGATCCCATGGTATGGATATCCCACAGTTTACCCATTTTCCTGCTGATTAGCATCTGGGTAGTTTCAATTCGGGGCTACTACAAACGATCATGGACACGTGTACGTGTTTCTGATGGATATACTCCTAGGACTAAAATTACTGCACACTTCCAGCTTTAGCAGTTACTAGCAGTTTTCCAAAATAGTTGTAAAAAATATACACTCCCAAGTGCGGTATGTGAAAGTTCTTTCCTCATGACCACACCAGCATTTGCTACTATCTTCTTTTTTAGCCTCATGGTAGGTATGGAGGCGCATGGCATTGTAGCTTTAGTTTGCATTTCCTTGATGGTAAGTGAAGCTGGTTACCTTTTTAAATATATATTTGTCCATTTGGATATCCTTTCATACTCTATTCAAGACTGTTATTGCCCACCTTTCTTTTGATCTGTATGATTGGTTTGTATGATTCTTAATTGATTTGTATATTCTGGAAACAACTCCCTTGCTGGATATATGTATTACAAATATCTTCCACTCTGTGAGTTCTTACCATTTTTTAGTGGTGTCTTTTAAGGAAAGGAAGTTCTTAATGTTCCATTATCAAATTCTCCAAGTTAACAATTTATTTCACTAATAGTTAATATATTTTGTGTTCTATTTTGAA
Organism: Lontra canadensis; assembly: GCF_010015895.1. Lineage (NCBI taxonomy): Eukaryota > Metazoa > Chordata > Mammalia > Carnivora > Mustelidae > Lontra > Lontra canadensis. Next base: position 32,779,165 of record NW_022630995.1, read on the forward strand.
AATCTCTACTTACGCTATGGTACTTAAAAAAATCTGTAGCATCTTCAAGATGAGGAGAGTGGTATCTCCATCCCCATCTGTATGTTTGCTTAACCACAGGCTTGCTGATCTATTCCAGTGCTATGAATTTGGGAGGAAATTTTGAGCACTGGAGGGTGATGGTACAGAGAGCAGAGACTGTGGATCCTGACTGATCCTACAGACCTCAAGCTGGGATCACAGAGAGTAAATGAGATTGCGACCTGTAGACTTGTTACAGAATAACCAAACCTGGGACAGCAGGCATGTGTGTCTCAGGTCAACGTATTTCCCACTGTCAGCCAGTAGTCAACTGATGGATAGAGCAAGTCTTGCAGAGAACTATCAAAGCATAGGGAGCTGCTTGGGATTGAATTTCTCCTCAGCGGGGCCTGTTGGGAATTCTTATGTGTCCTCCCTGACAAGTAGCTAGATAAGCCACAATGACCTACAGAAAGGGAACAGCAACTTTACTACACTCGTGCATTTGAGAGATCATCGGTTTCCCTTGTTGAGCTCCTGACCCCACCATCAGAAAAGCAAGCACATGGAAGAGAAAGACGTATGTGTAAAGTGAGTTAGAACCACAGGTCCCGTCTACACCCTGGAGGGATATGAGTGTTTTTAAATTAAATATGAGATTAATGTTTTTTTGAAAATATTTACTTATTTGAGAGAGAGAAGAGCGCATGGCGGGGGGGGGGGGCGTGGGCAGAGAGAGGAGAAGAGAGAGAGAAGCAGACTCCCTGCTAAGCCCTACACGGGGCTCAATCACATGACCCCAAAATCACGACCAGAGCCAAAACCAAGAGTCAGACGCTCACTCACCAACTGAGCCACGCAGACGCCCAAGATTAATGTTTTAAGTGAAAAGAATTAAATCTCAGTACCTGGAATTGAAGTTTTAAGAACCAGGGAGGCTACTACCCCAGAACAATAAAGTCTGACCAAGTACCAAGTATAGAAAATATGAACATTTCATGCTTACGCCTCTTGAGATTCTCAAACTGGTTACACATCTTTGTCTCCCCTCATTATCTTTAGACAGGGATTGTTTCTTCTTCATCTTTCAAGCTTTGGTGTCTAGTGTACAGTGGTACATGGGACATAAGATGTATGTGAGTGAGTGAATGAGCCCATGCAGACTATAAGAACTACATAACTGTTTCAATTCTCCTTTAGTCCAGAGGCTCCATCAGAGAAAGAGTGACGGTTATGTCTGTAAAATCTCTGCAACTTCCACCCTACAGAGAGAGCTTTCAATCCACTTATATATCTTTTTCTAATCGGCTCCCTTCCCCCCCCCTCAATAGACACATACATAACAGTTCTAGGAGAAAGGAAGATTTCCCCTTAAAATGTTACACGACTTTGAGTTACATTCCTGAGAGGCTCTCTCAGCCTCTACAATCCTTTCCCTCTCTTTTAGGGATGTACCTGCTCTGTCTCCAGCATTCCACTCAATCTCCTCATCCACCATCTCCTCCCATTTCTCCATAAATAACCTCGTAACTCTGCCCCTCTGGCCTTACCATGTATCAGTTCCGTCCATGTCTGAAGCTACTTCCCCACCTCAGCATCATTGTTGGGAATCTGGAGAGGAATGGGAGGCAATATTTCTTTCCTTCTTGCCTCAAATATTTATACAAGTGGGGATGGGAAGGTGAAAAGATAAACAGGGCCAGTCTTGCCTTTTTTATTACTATCCTCTTGTGAACCCGTCTTCTACCTAATATTTCAGTAGTATGGCCATACTTCATTTCAGCTGTTTTGTTCCCACTTAACACCCCAACAGTCCTTGTGTTTGGATAACTAGCTGGAAGTACTTTTGTCTGGCATCAATCTCTCTATATATGTGTATCAGATTTCTTTGAAATTTTGCACTAATTATTTGTTCTTTCTAAAAAATATCCAGACTTTATTTTTTTAGCCGTAAAAGGAAGCGGGGGGGGGTGGACTGAGTCAATTCTTGTATTTTGGCTAAGCCATATCTATATACAGCAGCTACAGAGAAACCGAAAAAAGAAGAAAATCCTGTCCCTGCCCTGTTTCCTGGTTAGGAAGGAGCAGACTTTGGAGAAGGGAAGCCAAAGCATGCTTTGTAACAAGCTGAAAATACGCCCTTGACAGCTGAGGCCTAAACTGTACCCATACAATCGTAAACAAGCTTGACTGTGGCTTTGGCTTATTTATAATAAGGAATAAATCAATTGAAGCATCTCACATTCTTATTCATACCATAAAGAGCCAGGAGACTTTTCAAAGAATGGGGCAAATGGAAGAATAATAAACAGAAAAGAATTAAACAAATGAGGAAATAAAAAATAAGCCGCAAAAATATTTTCAAAAAGATAAAAACATTTTAGAACGTGTCAAAAAAATAATTACTAACCCCACATAGCTGGGACAAATGAATTGCAAGCAGAAGCCAGAGTACAAAAAATAATTATTCATTAACTTGCAGTGTAGCCTCTGCTACATGTTATGTCAGCAACTAAATTGTACAGTAATGACAATGAATTCTAAACTTAAATCTCTAATAATATGGCAGAGTCGTTTCTGTCCCATACTTGCAAAAACATAATAATAATTTAAAAAAGAAAAAGTTCATGGGAAAAGTGGTTAAATGGAATCAAGACTAGTCCTAGACTCTATTATCTTTAAACTGGGCTGGGCAACAGGCTGCTCACTGACCTACCTGCTGAATACAGTTTTTAGGGTGACAGAGGAAAAGCTCTGAGGCAGCCCAGTATTTCACACCCCTACTGCTTTTCCTGATAATAGGCTCACACTCATTCCTTTTCCATAAGTAAAGCATCAGACAGTTTACTTACTCCACCCTCTGACCAAGAAGTACAAGTTCATGACGGAAACCATACTCTAGGCCATGGGTTTTGGCTATTATTTATCAGGATGTGAAAAGAGAAAATATGCAACTGACAAAGCTTAGAAACAAAATCAGGAATGAAGAAAAATAAATCTGACATCAGATTGTTTAACAGTTGGTATTAGAAGCAAATTCTGGCAACCCCAAAGCTATTGGTTGAGCCCACCCCTGCTTCCTCCACACCTACTGGCCTGCTCTGCCCACAGGTCTCTGGGCAGCCAAGGGGCTGGTGACAGTGGTCCTGACCTTTCCTGCTAAGAGCACATCTCTGCTGGGTTGCTTCTTTCATGCATATGCATTTGACTGTATAGAAGAGTTAGACTAACCATGTTGGGGCAGTTTTAGGAATTGTTGCTAAAATGAAAAACAAATTAATTCTAGCTTAAACAAAGTTTCTATCTAAATTCAGTTCTCCTGATGTGGAATTTTTTAAATGAAATTCTTTTGCAATATTTTTTAAGTTCTTTTTTTTTTTTTTTTTTGGTAGTAATGTCTATACCGCCATGGGGCTCAAACCCATGTTTGCATGTTCTTCAGACTGAACTGGCCAGATGCCCCGGAACTTTTTCTTTTTTAAATGCTAAAGTAGTCTGGTGCTAATGAAGGACATTGATCATATTTTCTGTCTGCCCAGCATATTTTAATGTAATGCCAGTATCTGGGGAATCTCCCAGCTTGTGGGGTCCACTTCCCAAGGTAGAAGGCTGGGACTTGCTTCCCCAGGCCCCCTTGCAGCTTAGGGCTCACAAATGTGACAGAGACTTCCATTTGAAAGAAACTAATGGGAAAAGTAGGGTATCTCATGGAGTAAATGTGGGGCAAGGGAAGAGGTATGAAGCCAAGATACGTGCAGTTTCCAGAGAGAACAGGGACAGAAGTTCCGGTGAGTGCCCCCACATTAGTGAGGACTGTCTCCAATAGAAGCTGCATCACTCCATTCTATAGCTTCCAAGCTTGACTCTCTACTTCAGATTTGTTAGCTACCCAGTATGCTTTGAAAAGGGATCCTTTTCTGTTTAACTATGGTGGATTTTGTTTCAAACATTCAGTGCATATTAACTGAATGCAATCTGTGTTCTAGGAACTGACTTTAAGCAATGAAAAAACAGAAACAGATTCTTGTCCTAATAAAGCTTACACTCTGGTAGGGAAGACAGATGATAAATATATGATAATGGTACATGCCATATGATAAGCACTAGAAGACAGTAAGTATTGTAGAGAAAAGCAAAACATCTGAAAAAAAGAAATGCCAGGTTTGGAGTGTGGCATATTTAAGTAGGGTGGTCAGGAAAGGTATGACCAAGTATGGCTAAAATTAACAATTCAGGAAATGACAGATGTTGGTGAGGATACGAGAAAGGGGAACTCTCCTACACTGTTGGCGGGAATGCAAGCTGGTGCTTCCACTCTGGAAAACAGTACGGCGGTTCCTCAGAAAGTTGAAAATAGAACTACCCTACAACCTAGCAATTGCACTGGTAGGTATTTATCCCAGAGATACAATTGTAATGATCCAAAGGGGCATCTGTACCCCAATGTTTATAGCAGTCATGTCCACAGTAGTCAAACTATGGAAGGAGACCAGATGTCCATCGAAAGATTAAAAAAAATGTGATACACACACGCACACTGGAATACTACTACTCAGTCATCAAAAGAAACTGAAATCTTCCCATTTGCAACATGGATGGAACGAGAGGGTATTATGCTAAGCAAGATAAGTCAGTGAGAGAAAAGACAATTATCATGCTCTCACTCTTAACGTGGAATTTAAGAAACAAAACAGGATCATAAGGAAAGGAGGGAAAAATAAAACAAGATGAATTCAGAGAGGGAGACAAACGGTAAGAGACTCAATCATAGGAAACAAACTTAGGGTTGCTGGAGGGGAGTGGGGTGGCAGGATGGGGTAACTGGGTGATGGACGTTGAAGCCATGTGATGTGATGAGCACTGGCCATTATATAGACTGATAAATCACTGAACCTTACCTGTAAAACTAATGATACACTCTGTTAATTGAATTTAAATTTTAAAAAGGTGGGGAGGGAGCCCAGATGGCTCAGTCAGTTGAGCTTCCAACTCTTGACTTTGGTCCAGATCATGATCTCAGGGTTGAGAGATCGAGCCCCACATAGGACTCTTCACTCAGGGGAGAGTCTGCTTGTCTGCTTCTCCCTCTCCCTCTGCCCTCCCCCAAATAATTTTTTAAAAAATAAATTAATTTTTAAAAAAGAGGAAAAGTCTGACCAAGATGACATTTGAATAAAGATCTGAAGGATATAAAGGAATGAGTTGAAAGGATATCTAGGTCAGCATTCTAAGTAGAAGGGAAACGAGGACTTGTGTGCATGAGCAGAAGTGTACTTGGCACATTCAAGGAAAAGCAAGGAAACCAGTGTGGCTGGAACGTGCTGAACAAGGGGGAAAGTAGTAGATGATGAGGACCAGAGGAGAGTGACCCAGCAAGTGCTGGTAGGTTACTGCAGGGGCTTTGAAAGTGGAAACACTGAAGGGCTCTGAGCAGAGGAGACGTGATTTAACAGGATCACTGATTGCTGCACTGAAAACTGACATAGGGAAAGGGACTGGGCAAAAGCAGAAGAAAGAATAAAGTGAAGAATTACTAAAACCAGATGAGAGATGCAGATGGTTTGGTCCATAGTGGTAATTGAGGTGGGTGAAGAGAAACAGGCTGATTCTGGATATATTTTGAAGGTGTACCTGACACCATTTATTGATAGGTTGCTTTGGGGACATTCTGATGACTTCATGCTTCTGACATATAGGATTAGCACATATGATTTAATGTGTTTTCTAAGAATCAAAAGGCAAAAATACATGTATTCTTGACATTAGTAGTATAAACCCTCTTATGTTAATAGAGACTTTAGCATTAACACTACCTGATACATATAATGACATATCAATTATCCTTACTCTGCTGAAGTCATTTAAAAAATATTTTCAGTGGGGGCGTCTTGCTGGCTCAGTCAGTAGAGCATGTGACTCTTGATCTTGGGGTTGTAAGTTCAAGGCCTGCTTTGGGTGGAGAGATTACTTAAAAAGATCTTTCATAAAACAAAAACAAACCAGCTTCAGTGTTTACTATGTACAGGTCATGATAACATCACCAAAAACTTAAAGAGCACTAGAGTTCACAAAAGCTAAAACTTTAACATCCATTATTAAACTCACAACTGGTGGGCTTGTAAGAGGAAGAGAAAGAGATCTTTCTCCTTCTCCATGTACACGCATCTGAACATACAGTGAGATGGTAGCTATTTACAGGCCAAGAGAAAAGGCCTCAAAATGAAATCTACCTTAGAGACACCTTGACTTTGGACTTCCCAGCCTCCACAACTCTGAGAAAATAAATTTTGCTGTGTAAGTCACTCAGTCTATGGTATTTTGCTGTGGCAGCCTGAGTAGACCAGTACACCATTACTGTAGAAGAGAAAGGTGGTTTAATCTCTAACAGTCTTAATTTGGCCAATTTAACATATACACAAAACCCCAAAGAAACGTTCAATCTTGACTTCATTTTCAGGCCATATAATCCAAACCACACAAAGTTCACAAGGCAGTGGAGATTAGAATCATCATTTTATTCCATTTAGCTGGCCCCTAAGCTCCATTCACAGCCATGGAATCTTATTCCTAGCCTTTGGGGAAGCAACAGGTGCTAAGGCCAAGTTCACCAAAGAATCTCTTACAATCTCCTTCATAACTTCAGTATCTGTGTTGTCCAATTAATTAGCCTCGTTATATGTGGAGAGTAAGTATTTGGTATGTAGCTAGTATGAATTGAGATGTGCTGTAAGAATAAAGTATATACCAGATTTTTAAAACTTAATATGAAAAAATATTTAAAATATATTAATAATTAATAATTCAAATATTTTGGATACAGTGTGTTAAATAAAACATTACAAAAATTAATTTCATCTGTTTTTTACTGTTTTTAATGTGCTCCTAGAAAATTTAAAATTACGTATGTGGCCTGCATTTGTGCTTTGCATTGTATTTCTGTTGCTTCTTCACACACACACACACACACACACACACACACACAGTCTCTTAGTCCTTTTGATTTACTTAGACTTTCCTCAGAACCTCAGCTCCAGCTCTTCTTGGGTCTTGCCTCCAAAGGATGTTGCCAGTCTTTCTCTGCTCCAACTAGTTCTATTGTTGTGGGCAGATTTCAGAATTTGAATATGCATGAGGCAGAAGGGGGCAGACCTTAAGGGAGTCTAAACCCCCTTCCAATAAAATATGGAATACAATTAACTCTTTCCTCATTGCACTGATACTTTTTCTCCTTCACCATTTTAGGTAACATTATTTTTAAAACATACTCTAATAGTGTAACCGTTAGAATATAACATTCTAGAAAATTGAAGGGAGTGGCAGGGAAGAAAACTTTATGCTATCAATATATACGTTAATGATTTTGATCCTATATTACTCCCTATTTTTCAAGAGAGAAGCTGTCAAGAGTGATTAAATGCATCACCCAAGGTCACAGATCTGTATGAAGTAGATTTCTACTGAAATCAGGGCTCTAGCCAGATTCTGTGCTCTTACTATTATACCACAGTATCATGTAATCGCCAAAATTCAAACTTTGACAATTCAAAATTTTATAGAACCTGGGTAAGGGAGAAAATGAGAGGTGGTCGTTGATATAAACATCAATTATTACTAAACATTACTTGGAAAATAATTATAGTTATTTTCTGTTCGGGATATAGGTAAGTAGGAAATATGTTAACTACTCAAGTTATTCAATAAAACTCCACAGAATTGTTCTAAATTACAGATGATGATGATGATGACAGCCAACATGTTGTATGCCCTTATGTGTGAAGCACTGTGCTAAACACTCTGTTCTTAAGCTCATTTTATCATCTCATAGTGTATGGGGCCCTCTCAACCCCATTTTATAGGAGAAACCAATCACAGGGCTAAAAATTGACTGAAACCAAGCCCTAGAGCTGGGGGCCATGCTCTACGATAATGGGTCTCATCTCCACTACTTCTAGGTGTCTCACTTGGGATAAAAGAATGAAGTCACTCCCAATTTCTGGCAAATTCTCTAAAGAAGAAAGAATTGTAATTCTGGGCCTCATTCTCTACATATTACAGATAAATTTAGTTTTGAGCATTTCTTAGGCTATTTTTGCATCCTCCTTATGCACTCATTTGGGGTAGTTTAGAAAGAGCATGTTTTAGAGAGGACTTTTAATCATTTACTGATTTTGAAGAAGTACTTCTGGAGAGAGCTCTCACAATTCCAGAAGCTGATCTGATGTCTGCGCCAAGTAATAGCATTTTTGCTTTCTGTCCCTTGCGTGAGCCTCCATATCCCTGGAAAAATCCAACTGCCAACCTAAGGCTTTGTATTTTAAAGCAGGGGCAGGGATTCTCTTAACAGGTCCAGTTTCTTTTTTTGCCCAGAAAGGTGTTGACTTAAAACATGAAAACGCAAGTTTTAACTAAATATTGACTCATCAAACAGGATCTCCAAAGTTGTTCTTTAAATTCCAGGAGTCCTAGAATCCCCTAAGATAAAGTTTGAAACAGAGTATAAAACATAGCTATCTGAACAAACCATTACAGTATATGAATATGTACAGGTCAAACAATCCTCAAAATAATTCTTTACTGGCCACGTTCTACAAATGAGGAAACTGAGGTCCAAGGAAACTAAGAGAATGTCTAAAGATTGTAACCACCATTTATGGACTTTCTGACATTATACCTGATTGATGTTACATGTATTTGCAACACCTTGATCATACTTAACGTACAACTGGTATGTCGGTTTGAATCCATCAACCAGAAAGAAAACAGAGACATCCTGAATAAAGAGCTCAGAGAATATGGCAAAATATTTATTTAATTTTCCAATGGAGTTTCTTATCAGATTGTATCCGAATCTACTTCAGATAGACAGCAGTCCCTTTTCTAAGGCTCCTTGTCTCTCCACCATCACTTTCCCTTCCCCGTCTCTTTTCTGCCCCTTGCATCCCATTAGGTTCCCATGTCTATCTTGACAGGCAATAAAGGATCATTTAAGTTCCATCTATCTTGGGGGGGAGGCTTTGGATCCTTCAGATTCTTCAGAATAAAACCCTACCAAAAGACCTTTCTTTTGTTGGTGCTGACCAGTTTTCAAGTCTCAAAGCTCAACTTTGATTTGTTTCTAGTTGTATGGTCAACACCCCAAATAATCTTTTCCCTAAAATACCCTAAATCTGGTCAAATGGGAAAATAAATCCACCCCCCACACACACACACCTTAAAAACAACCCCACGATAACAAAATACAAAGAATTTTCAGAGTAAGTGAATACACACAGGTGATCTATCTAGTACCTCTCCAACCTGGAGGAAGAGGTGGGAAGCCAGTACCAGACAAGAAAGCAGGGGATAAAGAAGGCCACCAGGAAGGGGACTCTAACAAGACACGTCCGCATAACAAACAACTGCATGATAAGTTTAAAGAGGCAGCTAGGAAAGTTGCCTTTTTCTACCCTTGGTCTGTAGGTCTGCAGCCAAGCACCAGGGGGCCGACCCCGGGCATCGGGCATCATTCCGAAGGAAGAGCAGGATGAAGTACAAAGAGCAACAACAGGCCTGACCCTGCAGGGCACCACTGAGCTAAACGGCCACACCTTCATTTCCAGCCCGTCGTTTCTCACACAAATTGGTCTTTGGGCCCACTCGAGCTCAGGAAAGGGAATTCTGGGATAATGTCATTCCCAGCTTGACCAAGCTGATCACAGAATAATCCAGAGCAGCTGTTCATAAAAGACACCTAGGGGTGCCTGGGTGGCTCAATGGAAACCTCCAACTCTTAATTTCAGCTTGGGTCACGATGTCAGGGTTGTGAGATGGAGCCCCACATTGGGCTCCACGCTAGGCAAGGAGCCTGCTTAAGATTCTCTCTTTCTCCCTCTCCCCACCCGCTCCCTCCCTCTAAAAAAAGACACACCCGAAGCATAAAGAATGGGAAGACATGTCAGGCAAAAAAACTAAGCAAAAGAAACCTGGGTATACTTATATTAAAATCAACAATAAAATTTAAAGCAAAAAATATTTTCAAGAGTTAGAGGGTCATTACAGAAAGTGTTCAACTAAAAAATAAACTTCTAAAATTGCATAATCTAATAATAGAACCTTAAAATAATATGTAAGGTAACTGAGATTACAAGAGGAACTGACAAATCTGTTATCACAGTGACAGACTTTGACATACCTGAGACTTAACTGAAACAGCAAATAAGGAATAAAAAGAAGAGTATACCAGATGTGAGTTAACACTATTAAGTGTAGAGAAAAAATAACGCTATGAGAAAGAAGGTCCAGGGAGGTATTATTTTAGATTGGAGATTGAGGTTTTGGAGGGCAAATGCAACAGAACAACGGGGCAAGTGTTGAGGACACTGCCAAGAGAAAGAGGTTCATGAGATGTCTGGAGGTAGAGAAAAGCGGAAATAAAGGCAGAGTTAAGTTCAGGAAAAAAAGGAAACAATCTAAGCATTTGCAGAACATGTGTCATGAATAGGTCTTCCAAGCGCTCACTTTAGCTCAGTTCTAGGCCTCAGGGAGAAGTTGTTTCTCCTGGGTTATCTTTCAGTACTTCAGAGATGTGGGAAAAGTTACTTAGCCTTAGGCCACAGGGGCCTGAGATTCTCCCCGACTTGAGCAATGCCCATTCTCCTTTCCCTTCTCTCCTATCTCTGGTCAAAATTGAAAATTGTTGGCAAGGGAGTTATAAGACTGAAGTCTTGCAGGGCTCAAACTTCAGGATTTTCTCCACCAAAAGGGATGTGGGTCAGGGACAGGATCAGTAACAAGGACGGAGTACAGGGCAGAGATGGGGAAGGATCTCAGCAAAAGGAATGAGTTCTTGAGGTTAATATAATCCAGCCCAACTTCCCACAGCAGGAAATCAAAGATGTGGGACAGAGCTCTTCCCTATTAAAGGGTATACTGGCCCACGAAGACCAGAGCTGGTAACCTGTTGCTGAACCGGGTCCACATTGAGACTGGGAGTGTCAAAATGTCTTCATTTGTGTTTCAATGCCCATGTACCCTCCTGCTCATTTCCGTCTTCCCACTGCTCACAGCAGTCCTTCACTGACCACTATTCTATTGTTCTATTGTTAGAACTCCTGTGGATGCTGGCCTGTGTGGCATTATCCTTTCAGTTTATTTTCTTTGGGTAATAGTAAATAGTTGAAAACTTGGGATCCTGGATATATGTTTCTTTCTAAGGGGCTTGATCAACATTCAGGGGAAAAAAAAAAAAAAACAAACCTCAAAAGATTCTGTGTGACTTAGGTACCATGATTTACAACCAGATTTACTAGTAGCTAATTACAACCCAAATTTTCTTTATATTTTCAAATGGATTTTTGTATATTCCATGTACTGTGGTAACAAAATGTGAAAATACAGGCCTTATCAATAAGATTATACAAAACAACACTAAAATACTTAACCAGTGGTAAGTTCTACTGATCTCTGAGAGTGAAAACATTATCTCAAAGGAAAAAAATTTTTGAGTATTTGGTGTAAATGGTTATGTAATATTTTTCTTGGAACGGTAATTAGGAGGTGTACGTATAGGAGAATCATTATTAATAAAAAAAATGTTCATTTACTAGAGAAGTTATCTCCTCTTATCCTTCCTTGCTCAAAACTTTGAAGACATGTGAGGTATCTAAGATGACTTTCTGAGGTGGGGCAAAGAGCAAATGCTTAAAAGCATCTCCTAAGTATTGAATGATTATCCTACAAATTTTGAAAAAGAATTGTACGAATACCCAAATTATGATGGTTTCACAGAGAACAGCCATGGGCCGCTGTTTCCAAAGACTATCTCTTAGACTATAACAATGTGCATTCAGTGAGCATAGTCTAAATGAGAGCTGTACTCCGATTTCCTTCACAAATAATTCCCATGCCCTTATCTGGAATTCTGGTTTCACAGTCTTAAAACAGAGACAAAAGTCTACTTGTCTCATAAATATAATGAAAAAATTCATTAGCTCAACTTAGGCATCTTGAAATAGTTATTATTAACCAATGATAATGGTCTAAAAGCTCTTCATAACATTAAAAGGTTGAAATCATGAATAAAAATCCCTTCATGACCCAAATTAATATTTAATGTAAGAACCAACTGGAAATAATTAAATCCGGAGTCAAGCTATGATTTTTATTACGTGCAAACTAAACCATTAGAATTTTTCAGAAAATTTGCCAGTAGGGGGCAGTGTGCTTGTAATTAAAATAAGATTCTAATATTTTAAAATTTGAGAATCTGGTAACTCCCAGTATATAGACAACAGACTAAGAATGATTTTACAAACCTGCTTCAAACTTGGGCATTTTACTGTCAAAGGGTTAAAAAATACCGATGTTACTGAAAGCTATTAGTGCTATATAAATATCAAGTATAGCTGCCACAAAACCATTTTAGAGAAACTATAATGAATATAAAAACCCAAACAGTAATAAGCTTTACAGATCCTTTGACTTTATAATATTAATATTAAAAGGCAAAAACAAACTAACCCTCTGGTAGGTTCTAATTAGGGTAAATGTTTACTCCCTTCAAAATGTATTTTATTCCCAGCAATATGCCCACATAAAATTCTAAAATAGTTTTCTAAAAGGTGTTCCCATTTTTAAGACTTTTTTTTTTTAAGTAATCTCTATAGCCAATGTGGGACTTGAACTTACAACCCCAAGATCAAGAGTCACATGCTCTACTCACTGAGCCAGCCAGGTGCCCCCCTGCAATATTTTGAAAAAAATGTACTTCTGCTTTTTTTTTTTTTTTTTAACTGAGGACTGTCCTTGGGAAAGAGAAATAGGAAGTTCATATATAAAACATTAATTCAAAATAAGCCCAATAAGACTATAAGCCCCAAAAGGAAATTTAGCTTTTTAGATAAAGGAATAAAAGCCTATTTTCTAAACACTTTATAAGATGAACTATATGCTTTGGATATTAACAAAATGAACTGTAAAACATGAATCTGAGAGTTCATTGCATCAAGGACCATTATTTCAGATCAGAGAAACATGCATATACAACTGTATCCTTTTTTTTTTTTTTTTAACAACTGTATCTTTTAGGAGTTAATGACAAAAAGAAAAAATACATCCATTTTATTCTGGATCACTGCAAGTTTCAATTCTTTGTCTTGAGGGTTTTTGGTTATTTAAATGAAATGACCTGTTACTTACGGAACTCTTAGTCATAATGGTTGCAGAGGTCCAAAATTCAAAGAATTCAACCAAAAAAAAACAAAAACAAAAACCATAAACTACTTACTTATACAGCATTTTGCTTAGTATGAGTTGTTAAAATTTCCACAGAAACTATCTGCCAATTCTAAACACATAAGGAAAATATATTCCTCTATGTTATCCTGTGTTGATTTAGTTATTATATATGTGTTGATTTAGTTATACAATAACTAAATCGAGACTTTGAAGTATATTGTATATTGTAAATAGTTTGAGGGTTATAAATAACTTATCCACTAGGCAATAAATCTCACTTAAAAAAAAAGGTACAGAAGTAAAGCACTCGAACAGTTGAGAGATCCACTATAACTTCTTATTTTTTTTCAGTTTCACCTTAGACCACAAAATTACACCATTTCTATCATCTGTGATGGGCTGAGGACAATAGAAGTGTTCAAATTCACCTTATTCTAACAATAAGGCAATGAAAGCACAATGGAAAGCTGAATTCTAACTGTAAATGTTTTTTTGCAACATAACATTTTCAAATCTGCTTAAATCGAGATTTTTATTACACAATTCGATTTTTACATCAATAAAATCTTAGATATATAACAATACAGATGAAGGAACAAGAATTTAATTTGTATTGAAATAAATATTAGATATACAAAGCACACAGAGTGGAAAAGGGTCACAATAAATTAAAGTGGAGACATCATTTTGTTCAATCACCAAAGAAAGCCCTGGACACTTTCAATTTCACACCATCAAATTTATCATTCTTGCTGATTTAAGCAGAACACAAAACAAATATGGATCCTAGGGCTTACTTTCACAGGTACCAGCATAGATAATTTACTACAGTGATCCAATTTGGAAATCAGTAGGGACCAGTAAATCGCTGCATAAAAGAAAGAGCGAATGAGGTCCTTTTTCCTTAGTGTCAGCAGGCTATGATTATTATGTTTATTAGATTTTCTTGAAAGGACTTCACATTTTCTCAAATATTCAGGAGAAATATATTTCCCCTCTGAGCCCTGCATTAGCATTTATGTGTGTTGGACTTGAATATAGGAGAATGATGAATTTTTCAATTTATTTTATAAATTTATACAGTCTGGATAGTATTGGCCTGAAGAGTATAACTCCCTAACCTGTACAATATTAGATATTAAAAATGGATTCAAGAGAAGTTAATAAGAAATGCTGACATACTATATATACAAATTTTTTAGTTCAATATATCCCATTATATGGAGCACCAGACTAATGCATTTATAAATCAAGCAGTTTTCTAATCTTTGTGACCCTTTCACATTTGTTCCAATATAGACACGTCACAAATGTTTCCTGCCCAAGACTTTGCCCATTTGGTCTCAACTTACAAATATATATGATATAAGCAAAAATTCATGTCAAAAGCAATTGTTATGCTTTAAAGGTACAAAAGAAAATCTGGAATTCAACTGTCATAAAACCAAGAAAAAAAATTAGTTTAAGAGGATTGGGCATATCAAAAAGTCAGTTTTAAGAACGCTATGAAGGACAATGTGAAATGACTCTGGAGACTTTCCTTCTCCTTTAGTTGGAGTTAATTTTTAGATTCCAGCAAAGATATGTACCAATTTTTTCCTTATCACTTTCCTAAGAAACAGAATCTGCTTTAGATTTTAAAAATACTGTACTTTATCTCCTGTCACATCAACTCAAACTCAAAGCAGTTTTCCTATTTGCCCTGCACAAGAGTGCTCTAGAGAGTTCATACCACACACAGAGAAAACCAGGTTCCTTCTAAGAACCCACCTGAACACCACCTTAGAAGGTACAAATGTCCTAAAATAATTACTACCAGGAATCCTTCCAAACTTTTAGCAGTTCCTTTCTTACCCTTAATACCAGATCCAGTAATACTTTTCCATTCTGAATATTAGAAGAGGGCTGCTCATTAAAACAAACCCTGGAAAAGACTCCTGGATTTATAAACATACACCTTTGGCACACTATCTATTGAACTACATTATCATATAGACTCTGCAGAATTCTCCTGATCGTAGACAAATTCCAATGAGGTGTAAAAGAGAAACTGGCTGTCACTGCAACTCAAAGTGAATTTACAAGTCTAGATATTATTCTCGATAAAATAACCAAAAATATCAATATGCTTTTACATTATTACCATGAGAAGTCTAAATTTTAAGATGTTGAACTGGCTTTATCTTGTGTACCTACAAAAGGACCATGAAAAAATTTTAAGTACCATTTTTCTATACACCTGAAAATTAAGGACAAAGAACAATTTTGTAATTCATGTATTTTTAGGTGATTTAGGCACTATTTATAAAGAAAAAAACAACACAGAGTCAATGATCTGAATAATGCTGCCCTAAACTGTGGCCTGTATTACCATTTGACTAGAACATTAATAAACATTAATAGGGTAAACATTAATAGGGTACTCTTCCAGGTTTTCAACATTTCAATATTTTACTATGATTTTAATATAATTCAATACATAGTAATGTAGTTTCAATACATTACTATGTACTCACCATAAATGTTTACTAAATATTTATTGAATTTTGAGTAATTACATATTAAAAAGGGTGAAATCAGATCCTTAGTTTTATGGCTGACTCCACACTTGTGGTGGCATTTAACCTTCCAACTGGGCCTATGACCTGAGGAAAGAGTGCCATCTACTGATCATATCCATAACTGTCTGGGATTACTTTCTCCCTTGAGGTTTGTTTCATTAGAGTCAGAATCAAAACTGATCTAAGTTTGGGTAGTAGCTTTGAGGCTAGCAGATCTTAGGGGGATCTGGGCAGGCATGAGTGGGGTAAGAGTTTCAGAAAAACTATATGAATCAAAATAAACTCCTTAGGATTAGATAAGAGTCTTTAACCACAATCCCTCAAAATTAATTTCATTCACTCTGATCTCAGACTTTAAAAAAACAATCTCTCAGTTCCACTTATCTTACTACATATACACTCATCTTCCTTTCCACATCGAATGATATTCATGTCCTAAACTTACAAACCTAATCAGAATTTTTGATATTGATTTTTAGAAAGAAAAGGTATTGTAACAGCTTTACAATTCATAGTTATTAAAGAGACCTCCTAAGTCTTTCATAAAAACCTTGTGGTTTAATATCAGCATGCCTTGAATTTTCCTGGAAGGGAAATTCCTAAATACCTAAATTACTTGCTTACTTCCAGGAGCAAAATTACTATTTAAGAAATTTCAGTTTGGGACTGATATTAAATAGAGCTTATATTCACAAGGCATCAGGTATACAAAAGGAATACAGAATTCTTGTTATAATATAAGTAGGTTTTATGTTAGGCTTCCACCTGTCCCAGAATAGCATTACAGCACTTCTAAAAAAGAATTAGATATTTTGGATGCTGACTTTTTTAAACTTGGAAGTAAAATGAAGTTCAGCTATGCTATAATTTCTTCCACTTCATTCATTCCATATACTGCTACTGTATTTCCCTAATTTTAATTTGATAGATGTACATATTAAACTAATTCCAGATGTCAAATCAGCTGGTTGTACATACACATATCGTGGGATTCCTAGGTACAAGCTCATGCAAACTAAACATCCAGTAACACTCAAATTGTAAAATTTACTTTTTCATGAATTAAGGAGTTTTTTATTTAAAAATCAAACCTTCCATTAAAGAACAGTCCAACAGGAGCATATGAGAAATATAATCCTGTTATCTGATAAAAAGCCTCAACTTTTAAAGCACAGGGTATTCTACATTTTTAAGTTTTAATATTAAAATTCTTTTCGTCAAAACCAACATGAAATTATTCCCTCTAGGGAAATCTTTTTGACCAACAGTAATTCCCAAACTAAAGAGGAAAAACTCAGAACAGAGGCACACTCATAGGTCATTAAAAGACAATCAGTAAAAACAGCACACAAGAAGAAAATTAATGGAAAAAATGGTGAAATCTGAGTAAGTTCTATACTTTAATTAATAGTATTGTTCCAAGGCTAATCTCTTAGTTCTGATAAATGCTATATAGTTATGTAAGGTGTTAATATAAGGGGAAGCTGAGTAAAAGGTATACAAGAACTCTATTTTTGCAACTGTTCTATAAATCTAAAATTATCTCGATTTTTAAAAATTGTAGAAAACAAAAAAACACGTAACTTAAAAATAAGTATGACTTCAGCTGCCAAGATCTCCTGATACAATTCAAGACTTAATTTTTAAAGACTTCATTAGGAATCAATAATATACTGTTTACTTAACATTACAGTCACTTTATTGCTCTAGAAAATTAGTTCTTAAAACCATCATATTACATATATAGTGATAATGAGGCTAGCCACACACCCACCCACCTACCCCAATCAACTGTACTGCATGAGGCTGCTTTTCTAACTTAGTAGATAAATATTTAAAAAAATACAAAAACAGTTGGCTATAGTTGAGCTATCAAGTAGACATCACATTTCCAAAGATGGGAAAGTTGAGCAAAAAGAAAACTGATGTTACAAGTTTCAATAAATATATGAGAAATCCAATTACATGCAGACAGAAGAAAACTGGTCACAAAAACCATTACATCACTGTGTATTAAAACTTTCGCAGTGTTTTAAACATTCCCAACCATGCAACAGTAATAAAGATCAGAATGAATTTTATAAAGAAGTTGAGGGCAGCTCAACAAACAGGATTTAACATATTATACAACTCAAATCACAGCTGCATAATACACCCAAGACTCCTAAATTTACCTATGCATTAAGAAATTAAAATACACACCAATCCCCCACAATTCATCTTCCAGCCCCATTCCCCACCAATTATCTTACCTATAAATCTTTCCACTTAACCTTTTAAATCACATTTGATGGGTAAGTATGTAATCTACAGGATCATCTTCATTATTATTTCAGAACAGACCCAAGCACAGGCATATGCTCAATCTTCAGTGACATTCCTTTCAAAAGACATCTGAACTGCTGCAACTGTCTATGAAAATTCAAGCCTAAGGAACCAAGAAAATCGGCGGTCAAGAATCTAATTCTATAAACTACAGTAACGCTCATCATCTGTGTGTCCACATCTGTAAAAGGGTTTCCTATTTGAGAAAGGTTACTTGATGGGTATCGAAAAGGAAAGCCATATAACCACTAAGGCTTTCTGATGTGAAACAGCAGTGACCCCAGACAGTGACTCGGTTGGCTAACACGCTTACAGTTCAGCCTTTTAAAAAATATTCAAAGCCACATTAAGTAGTTATGGAAATAAAAATTTGGAAGATCATAGCATAAGATACAAGATGCATGCAGAATTCCTCTTAAAATGGTATATCCAAAACAAATCCTAACAAAGCAGCAGAACATGAATTTAATAACAATCTGAAATTAAATATAGTGGTAAATGTTTCTTTTAAAATCATCAACCAAAATTACTGAATGGCAAAATAATACTGTCTCAAAATATGATGAATTCATGTATGTTAATATTACTATAATGGAATCATGCCAGATATAAATTTAGGGTACCAATTAAGTTGAAAGAAATTTTAAAGCTACTTTTATAAGAGAAATAAATGTACTTCATGATAAAGGCACAGCAGCATTTAAAAAAATTTCTGATACACTGATCACAGGACAGAAACTTCCTTAACCATTAATAACACAGCACAATAAAATTTTCTTGGGAACTTTTTAAAAGGCTTGATTTAACATGCCAGGAAAATGATAAATTTTCCATTGAGATGTGTTTATGTAAATTGGATTGAGGTCAGTTTTATACCTGGAATTAACAACCCTTAGCAGAAGTACCAACTGCTAAAAATGCTTATTTCTACTATATATAACTTAGCTGGATGTTAAACTACGCAACTGTTGGTGCCAGTCTGCTTATAAAAGCAATACTCTGGAGACAAAGTCTTCTCACAAACAGTGGGCAAGCAGGTTTCATTATTACGTGTTCAACAACAATCCTCAGTTCATTAAACAAGGTCCTGCAAGATAAAACAGTTTTCGTTCAGACACAAAAGGAAAAAGAATACAAAACAAATGCCGAGGAATGATTTCTCACAGTCGGTAAAGAATCTGAAGGAAAAGGAATAACTAGAATGCACTGTAGGAAACACACAAAATAAAATTCTCAAAATCAACATTTGTGTGGTTTTTTGCGGGGAGGTGGGGGGGGGGGGGGAGTTCCTTTAACAAAAGCATCTAATACATGGTTATCTCCAAGGGCTGAGATAAAGGACAATTTGTATCTTTACAGTAGAGTCACATTTTCACATTTAACTTAAGTATATTCAACTAGTTCTAAAAAAGAGAGCAACAGAGTGAAAACTATATACGATTGGCACTCCCGCCTACTATTTTCCTTATATTACTGCCTTAGGGAGGCTGGGTAGCTCAGCTGGTTGAGCAAAGGCTGGGTCAGGCTCCCCGTTCAGCAGGGAGTCTGCTTCTCCCGCTGAACCTCTCCCTTCTCATGCTCTCTCACACCATCGCAAATAAATAAATCTTAAAAAAAAAAACAAAAAAAAAAAACTGTTGCCTTAAACGTAATGCCTCTTAGAGCTTTCCTCATTTATAAAATAGGCATACGTACTTCATGGAGTCAGCTGTAGAGTAATTTAAGTGAGACAGCACAGAAGTTACTCAAGAAAGGCCACTTCCCAGTTGGATCATCCCACTGATCAAACCAGTTCTTGTCTACCTTCAGACTTAAAGTCCAACTCTTTAACATCTAATGCCCTCCAGAATCTGGTCTTAATCGAATTTTCTGCTTCATCTCCTCTCCCACTCTCTGCCTCGACCCCTATATTCCAGTTGTGTTGCAAATTTGTGCCCAAAATACATTGTGAACTTTTACTGTGCTTGCTGCCTCCAAAGGACTCTTTATTACATACTGTACACACTGCACATACATTGTATAGGCTAATAGACACAAAATCATGTATGTTGGTTGAACTGTAATTTACAAGAGATTTTGACAGACCACCAGAAGTAATTTTCATTACTCACTTTTGAAGTTTCACTTTATCTGCTGACTCATCCTGCATACAGACAATTCCTGTTCTACCCTTCTGTATCCTGTGTTGGGCTTCCTTATCTTAGTCTTCCCCAAACCCTAAACTCCAGCCTGCTAAATCTTTCAAATTTATCTCTTTTATTTTACACAGAATTAGTTCAGGCTCTGAACTACTCTCCTAGTCTCCAAAATGGTCCATTCTTCCTCTGGCTGAGGATGTAATGCATTTTCTGGAATACTTCTAAATCAGATCTCATCATATTCTCAAACCCTCCATCTTATGAACTCCAAATGCTCTTCCTATCTTGAAATAAATTCCAAACCCTTTCATGATCTTGTCTGTCTTCCCTTTGAAGCACCGATCTTCATAACCTCCTTATATACGTCTGTAACTCCAGCAACATGCACTTTCAGGCACCCATGTGCCAGAACTCAGACTTCACCAACACACAATCACCGTCTTCTGAATAAATGACTAGTGAATAAAACCAGATGGCACCGTAAAAATACTCTGAGCAAACCCCTCAGGTTACAGATGAGGCCTAAAGAGGTCAATGGCTTGCCTAAAATCACAGGGCTATTTCTTTCATTCAAGGCTGTCCCTGGCATGATCTAGACCAAGTCACAGTGCTGGAGCAGCGCTGACAATAAACGGTCAGTAATGATCAAAGTGTCTCCATATGCTGTCAAACAGGGTGACCATCAGCCACACATTGCTTCTGAGTGCGTGAAACTGGTTAATGTGACTCAGGAACTGGGTTTTAAAGTTTACAAATTCTTTTTTTTTTTTTTTTTAAGATTTTATTTATTCATTTGACAGAGAGAGAGCACTAGTAGGAAGAGAAGCAGAGGAAGAGGGAGAAGCAGACTCCCCACCAAGCAAGAGACTGACATGGGGCTTGATCCCATGACTTAGGATCACAACCCAAGCCAAAGGCAGATGCTCAACCATCTTAGCCACCCAGATGCCCCTAAAGTTTATGAATTTTAGTTTTTATTTCAATGGTCAAATGTGGGACACATGGGTGGCTCAATCAGTTAAGCATCTGACTCTTGATCTCAGCTCAGGTCTTGATCTCAGAGTCGTGAGTTCAAGCCCCAAGTTGGGCTCCACAATGGGTATGGAGCCTACTTAAAAAAAAATCAAATGTGGCTGCCCATTGCCATACTGTACAGCGCAGCTCTGAACAATCTACCCTCGCCATCTAAAAAGGACTGATACCGTTAACATGGGAATGGATATTTTAAGTAAAAATGGTACAAGCTGGCAAAATCCCTAACAAAAAAGTGTAGCACAGAAAATGTAGTTTTATAGGCTATTTATCAATATTTATAAGCTCAACTATTTCCCATTTCCTTTCCACTGTTTTGCTGTGTTTTGTGTGCTTATGGGAGATCTTTGAAAATGCTTATCAGCACATATTTGCATTACCTGGATCCTGCTGTTTCCTTTTTTATCCCACTGGATACTTCTAAATTTTTCTGTGTGCTAATCTGACTTAAGGGCAAGTGGGAAAAATGGGATTAGAGATAAAAAGGGTATAAAGAAGCAGAGAAAAACAAAGCTGCTGACGAAAAATGGATTACTAGGGCAGGGGACCAGAAGATATTGTCTGAAATGAATACACGAACCAGATAAAAAACAAGGGCAAAAACTCATGGAATCAAGTAAAACCGAGAAAGTTTATTTCTGACTAGGGACTCATTAAGAACCTGTGCCTGAAGCTAGCTCTATTTTAGGAAGTACTGTAAGAAAGACATTGTCTAACAGAACATAAAAGCTCCTCCAGGATAATTAGAATCACAGAAAAAGGAAAATAAAGTATGTATTAGAAACACAACAGAATCTAAGCACTTTATTACTTCACTTCATCCCCAGGAGGAGATTTTTCTCCTCTACCAATGAAAAAATTAAAATTTAAGTAACTTGCCTAAAGTTAAAAACTTGCCTAAATCTATAAAACTAAAACTATAAAACTTGCCTAAATCTAAAAAACATGGACCAGCATTCGATTTCAGTTCTTTTTACTTTGCTCATGAAAATAAAGATCATGATAAAACACTCACTGGATTTCTGACTGAATTCTACCATACAATGAATTTATTTTAAATTTGCAAACAAAAACTGTGTTAACATTAGTATTCTCAGTAACATATCCAAGAAGCTATTAAAAACAGCTATTCTTTTCAGTTTTACTCTAACTTGAGATCCACATGCATAACTTACTCTATCACTGAAGCCTCCATTCCTGAACATTATAGTAACTTATTAAAATATTACTGCTTCCTCATTTTTCCACTCCAAACTATTCTGCACAAGACTACCAGAAGAATATGATCATGTCCAAACCATCATTCTCGTACATCTAAAAGATAAGTTCTAAACTTCTTATCCTGAAATTCAAGAAATTTTATGATTTGGCTCCAATATACATTTTTAGTCTTAAGTGTAACCACTTACCATTCAGAATCCCTGGTACAGTCAAACAGGTCTATTCAGTACCCCTTAAATACGGCTTGTTACCTCTTGGCTCTGAACTTGTGTTCCTACTATTTTCCTACCTAAAATGCTTTCACCTATTCTGTCTTATTCGAAGGCTTTAATCTTTCTTGAACAGATTAAAATCTCTGCTTTGTGAAACTTTCATGGGCTCTTTTTATTTCCTGATCTCTCCTTCCTGTGGACTACTGTATTGATACAATAAAGCAAACATAACAATGCATCATACATGCGTTTGTGAACACTGCATCCTCAACTATTATTTCCTTATTATTTGACATACGGTTTTGTTTCTTCAATTAGGAGAGTGCATTGAGTTTGGGACTAATGTCTTAGACATCTTTAAATTCCTTAAACTTGAAGTACTGGTGTACTATTTTAGTGGAGACCAAGATAAATCTGGTCTCAGTTTGTAAAAAGAAATACAACCACCTCCTCACCAATCCTACTAAGGCCTGGAACTTAAATTTACAAAAATATCACTTGCTTCTAAATTCTAACATAAAAGAAGCTAGACAACTCTTACAAGTTACAAATACTGTATCTCACAATACTCTCAACAAATAAGACATTTAAACTAATCACCAGCTTACCGACAATATGGATTTCTTCTAGAGGAATATCGAAGAGTAAGAAATCTATAGTATATAAAAGGCTGGAGCAAACTTCCTTGGCCACTGAAATAAACAAACAAGGGCAAGAAATACACATTATCAATTCATATGTATACTCTCAAAACTTAAAGCAATTTAACTGGAGCCTGTGTGTGTCTTCATTCATTAAATGGTCATGGAAGGGGCGACTGGATGCTCAGTTCGTTAAGCGTCCAATTCTTGAATTCGGCTCAGGTCATGATCTCAGGATCATTGAGACTGAGCCCCGTATCCAGCTCAGTGCTGGACAAAGAACCCGCTTAAGATTCCCTATCTCCCTCTCCCTCTGCCCCTCTCCACTCACTTGGTGCACATGTGTGTGCACCCTCTCTAAGTAAAATAAAATAAAATAAAAAATGGTCATGGTAATACCTATCAAGTCTTAATCAAAATTACTTTTTTAAGATTTATTTATTTATTTTAGAGAGAGAACAAGAGTGCAAGCAAGGGAAGGGGCAGAGAGAGACAAGAGAGAGAGAAGCAGACTCCCTACTGAGTGCAGACCCCCAACATGGGGCTTTGACTTCACAGCTCTGAGATCATAAACTGAGCAGCAATCAAGAGCTGGACACTTAACAGCCAGCCAGGCACCCCTAAATCAAAGTTATTCTTAAAAGAAGTAAAAGAGTGGCACCTGGTTAGCTCAGTTAGTAGAGTATGCAACCCTTGATCTTGGGGTTTTTAAGTTCAAGCCCCATGTTGGACAGAGAGCTTACTTTAAAAAAAAAAAAGAAATGAAGTAAGAATATATGTGATTGCTAACAAGTAAAATGTTATTGCTTAAATTTTTATAAACATGTATTTATGTATATATTACTTTTAAAAACTTTAAATGCTATTAAATGAACCAAAAAATGTATACAGGTGTCCGGGTGGCTCAGTTGGTTAAGCCTCTGACTTCAGCTCAGGTCATGATCTCAGGGTCCTGGGATTGGTCCCAACTCGTTGCACTCCCCGCTCAGCAGGGAATCTGCTTGTCCCTCTCCCTCTCCCTTTCCTTCTCCCTCCCCCATCTCTCTCTCAAATAAATAAAATCTTTCAAAAGAAGAAAATGTATAAATGCTTCCATAATTACCACTAATAACTGATTATCAAATTTTGAAACTTTATAACATAGTAAATGAAAAGCGGTTCATTTACTTTTTTTTTTTTTTAAGATTTTATTTATTTATTTGACAGACAGAGATCACAAGTAGGCAGAGAGGCAGGCAGAGAGAGAGAGAGGGGAAAGCAGGCTCACCGCAGAGCAGGGAGTCTGATGCAGGACTCAATCCCAGGACCCCGGGATCATGACCAGAGCTGAAGACAGAGGCTTTAACCCACTGAGCTACCCAGGCGCCCCAGTTCATTTTATATAAACAAAAAAACTAGTAAAATCACACAGGTTCCCTAGTAAATTCACATAGCTTGTTCTACTATTTTGCTTGGTTAAACACAATTTTAATACCTAAGAGCCATATACATATTTATGAAATTCTAAGTCAAGAATTTCTTCCTAGAAAGACCATCTGGATTAAGACATTCGCCAGCAATAATTACAAATTAAATGCATCACTATTTGGATAGTTAATAGCAAGGCTATGTATATTACCTTTATTTGACAGAGTTAATATGCAACTACGTAAAATCTTGATTATGAAAACCATACAGCAACCTTGAGAATGCAGAGCATAAAACTATACATATTATTATAATTGTATATTAAAACTTTTTGAAGAAATACATTAAAGATGCTAATGTGGTTTTTAAAGTTAATTTTTACTTTTTTTATTTTATTTTATTTATTTATTTGACAGATAGAGATCACAAGTAGGCAGAGAGGCAGGCAGGGAGAGAGACGGAAAAGCAGGCTCCCCGTGGGGCAGAGAGCCCTATGCAGGGCTTGATCCCAGAACCCTGAGAGCACGACCTGAACCGAAGGCAGAGGCTCAACCCACTGAGCCACCCAGGTGCCCCTATTTTTACCTTTTCTTCTGAACTGTGATATTACTTTCATAATAAAAATCTGTGATTACAAACTAATCACTAAACTAAATGTCACATCCACTTTCCCCAAAAACTCCTGTGACAAATCTTTAACTCTTCAAATTGAAAAATACACATACTAAAGAAAATACAGGGGCGCCTGGGTGACTCAGTGGGTTAAGCCTCTGCCTTCAGCTCAGGTCATGGTTTCAGGGTCTTGGGATTGAGCCCCGTATCAGGCTCTCTGCTCAGCGGGGAGCCTGCTTCCCCTTCTCTCTCTGCCTGACTCTCTGCCTAATTGTAATCTCTCTCTCTGTGTCAGATAAATAAATGAAATTTTTTTAATTTAAAAATTAAAAAAAAAAAATAAAGAAAATACAGAAAGGAATATTCAATGAAAAATTTTCCATCATCCAAGTTAGCTCCTTCCTCAGAATTACAGCTCAGTCTCTAATATTAATCTTTCCAGAAATTCACATGCACGAGGGCATATAATGACTGACACTGATACAGTGCTCACTTTACAATGCACTGAATCCATTTAACAATTCCAAGAGGGAAGTGGCATTATCACTCCCATTTCAAAGATGAAGAAACTGAAGCAGAAAAAAACATTCATATGCCCTTAAATATACAAACACATCCCAAAATATAAAAGGGAACACCCTACACAGTTCTTAATAAAAAAAATTTTTTTAAGATTTTATTTATTTGAGAGAGAGAAAGAAAGCACAAGTAGGCAGAGCAGCAGGCAGAGGGAGAGGGAGAAAGACTCTCCACTGAGCAGGGAGCCCGTTGCGGGACCTGGGATCGTGACCTGAGCCGAAGGCAGCCGCTCAGCCAACTGAGCCACCCAGGCGCCCTTTAACAAATTTCTAAATTTTCTTTATCTTGAGGATTATCCCCATCACAACACATAAATTTCCCTCATGCTTTTTTTAGCTTCAACCAGTTCACCTTAGCATTACTACTATGTAACAAGCTCTCTACTAACGAATAAAGCTACAAGATCTCATCCTCTTATCTTTTACACTCATGTCCATGTATATGTAAGATAAACTCACAGACTTTACCTTCATTTTTAAATAGAAAGCTTGAAGCATTACTCAGAAAAATATAACTTAATGAAGCCTTCTAATATTAGACTGTCTTTCTATCATGGAGGGAGCATCTAAGGAATAATGACTTCAAGTTATTTTTAATTTTATAGTTTGTGTTACATGCAAGTGACATTAAATCATCAAGAGCTTTTCCTACGAGGAAAAGCTTATAATCTTAGGTTAGTCTTTTAAATAACAAAGTGATTTCTCTATTTAAGTATCTCTGGTAAATTCTCATTTCTTTTACAATAATCTTGAAAATTAAAATCAGTTTAAGGTTTAAGTTTTTTTTTAAAGATTTTATTTATTTATTTGACAGACAGAGATCACAAGTAGGCAGAGTAGCAGGCAGAGAGAGAGGGGGAAGCAGGCTCCCTGCTGAGCAGAAAGCCCGATGTGGGTGGGGCTCGATCCCAGGACCCTGGGATCATGACCTGAGCCACCCAGGCGCCCCAAGGCTTAAGTTTTTTAAATGTGAAAAAAAATCAATGCTCAAAAGGCTAAGTTAAGGATCACATCAACTAGAATCCAGGTCTCTAACGCCCAGTAAGTCTTTCCACTCTGCCATTCCAGACTTTATTTAGATTATATTATCTAACTTATGATCCTACAGCCTGAGCAACATGTGGTGATCCTGGAGTTTCCAGAGAAAAACATTACTTAAAAGAATGGAACGAATGCATTTATGAGGAAATCTATAAAACTGTTACTGGCTTACAGACTGCGAAAGAGTCAGACATGCAAAAATCTCACTCATTAAGGCAATGCACACTAAAATGAAATATTTCATAAAAATTAAGTTTTTTGAGTTAATGAGATCATGGAAAACTGCAAATACAAACATCTTAAAGTCTGGCATGGTCTATTAAGTATAAAATGCACTTAGCTTAGACTCAGCAAAATCAGTTCTAGGTTAGAGAAAACACATGCACAAAAATATAAGCAGAAAGGTAAAAAGGGGGCTCAGTCGAAGCAGCATACAACTCTTGATCTCAGGGTTTGAGATCCACATTGGGAGTAGACTAAGATAAATAAAAATTTTTTTTAAAAAAGGTAAAAAGATGTTCATCCATCAATATTTAGAAAAACAAAACCTTGGAAACACGTTTTCCCATCAACATGGAACAGGTAATAAAATGCAGCATATGACCAAACACTACATGGCCATTAAATGGAACAAACAAGAATTGTATCTTTCAACATGAATAGGGCGCGAAAACATACTGGAGGAGTGGAAAAAAGCAAGATGCAGATAACTGATGGATTATGGCACTTCTGACGCAAAATAAAAAACTAAAACAAAACAAAACAAAAAACCCAAAGAACCCATATGTATTTTCTTTTTCTTTTTTAAAGATTTATTTATTTGACAGACAGAGATCACAAGTAGGCAGAGAGGCAGGCAGAGAGAGGTGGGAGCAGGCTCCCTGCTGAGCAGAGAGCCCGATGCAGGGCTCGATCCCAGAACCCTGGGATCATGACCTGAGCCGAAGGCAGAGGCTTTAACCCACTGAGCCACCCAGATGCCCCCATAGTATGTATTTTTTTATGTATCTGTATAAATATTTTTAAAGTGCAACATGCACAAAGACATAAGAGAAGAGGACAGAACTGCAACAACTCAGAGTCAAATGGTATTTTAGCTTTTATCTGTAATGTCCTCTTATTGGAAAAACTAAAAAAGCAATAATCCAGGCAGAAATGTAGTTTTATTTTTTTTTCCCTGCTGATCTGAATTTTTCTCCAATTTAGCTTTGAAGCTAGTAATTTTTTTCTTTCCACAACAAAGAAGATAAACACATTAATAGAGACAGAGAAGAACTTTTGACTTGGTAACCAAAGCGTATGCTCCTCCATTTTCTTCTTTTTTTCTGGTAAATTTTCATTTTAATCACCCAGTGCTCATCACAAGCACACTCCTTAATCCCCATCATCTTTTTTACCCATTCTCCCACCCATCTCCCCAGAAATGAGGTTTTAAAACTTAAATCCAAGAATCTTGATGGGGAGGGTCAATACTAGCCTGATGTTTTAATTTCTAACAGGATAACTTTCTTTTATTCATGCCTTACTTCTGTAATTAAGAAAAATTAAGGGACGCCTTGGTGGCTCAGTTGGTTAAGCATCTACCTTCAGCTCAGGTCAGGATCCCAGGGTCCTGGGATTGAGTCCCAAGTCAGGCTCCCTGCTCAGCAAGGAGCCTGCTTCTCCCTCTCCTCCCAGCTCGTGCTCCCCTCCCCTCTAGTGCTTTGTCTCGCTGTCTCTTTCTCTCTCAAATAAAATCTTAAAAAAAAAAAAAAATAGAAACAAAACACGGAGGTGATAACAGGCAGCTATCAATATCAGACCGTAATTTTTCTGAAAGAAAAACCATCTAAATAATGGCAGATACATTAAATGATGCTTCCTAAGATTCTTTTAAAGGCAGCAATTCTAAAATAAATTTTCAAAATGGTAAATGGTAAATCACAAGGAATGATAAATAAGCAAGTTCCTAGGTTTACCATAACATCTCAGGTTCTCTACGATACAATGAAAAATGGCTGCTAAGATCAAGCTAGCTCTGCATATCAGTATCTAACATTTAAAAGCAAGATGAAATGAGTTAATACCTTTATTACATTCACTTAGTCATCTGCCTCCCAAAACAAATGTATTTTTATTCTTACCTAAAAAGCATAAAAACTGTAGCAGGCATCAAGAATATTTCATTACAAGCAATAAATTTCAGAATATTTTGTTGATTAGCGCTTAATTTATCCAAGATAGATCTCAGCAGAGGCAAACTATTTGAACCCTTCGCCTAAAACATAAGAAAACAATATCAGAAATAATGAAGCACTTTTGATTACTCAAATATCTTCTTTCTTTAGACAAACAGCATATCCAACAGGTAATACAACTAAAAGACATTTTGGAAATGGTAATATAAAAGTTTACAAAATAATGTAAAAGTTAGTGTATATTTTCCTGCTTTGCTGGATTTTGTGTATTTGAAAAATAAGACAACTTTAGTAAGTAATTTCCATGCTTTTTTTTTTTTAAAGACTAGATTATTTCACAAAAATATAGTGGTTATTTCAACTTTACCATAACAAACTACCTAGTAATACAGTTAAGATATTTGTGAGTCCTTAGCTAAATAAATTACAGTATCCAATTACTGCTGTGACCAAAGAACTGTATGAATAAAGAAACAGGCCAACACAAGTCAAACATTTGGATATTTAAATTCAACTGTCAGTGCATATGCAGTCAATCCGCCTGGCACACTTAATGATGTTTCCTGTTCAAACCTAGGAATAAGAAAATATTTTCGGAAAGCAGCAGTTCTGAACACTAAAGTGAAAAAA
Source organism: Lontra canadensis (assembly GCF_010015895.1). Taxonomy (NCBI): domain Eukaryota; kingdom Metazoa; phylum Chordata; class Mammalia; order Carnivora; family Mustelidae; genus Lontra; species Lontra canadensis. The sequence continues at coordinate 32,808,955 of NW_022630995.1, forward strand.
ATTCAGTACACTCTACTTACCTGATATGTCAAAATTAAGCAACGACAGAACAAGAGATCTCTGACAACTTACCAAACCTAAATGATTTTTTTAAAAAAACAGATCTATTTCAAGTTTCAGAAATTCTCTGGGGACTGGGGGTATTCTGCAATATAATCCTTTACCTATAAAGTGTATATTGTGAAACTTAAATAAAAAATTTCAAACTTAAGACTTTCAAATGACTAATAATTTACAACAAGTTTGCATGGATTGAAGGAAACTTTCCTGACAAATACCAAAATGTCTTAGAACTCAAATTCATGTCAACAATCTGCAACGCAGGAGTTTAAAAAAATGGCAGAGCTTTACTTACATCAAGGACCTTTTTCGTGTATGTGGCAGCATGAAGCAAAGAGAATAACAAGACTGGGAAAATACTCACTGGAGAAAACAATTAAGGAAAATGTTTAACATTTATCAAGTACTTTGTAAAACAGGCTATGTATCATGCCCAATATAGATCTGAACCAGTATCTGCTAAAAGAACTTCAGTGATGGCTTCTGTTGTTTTACTTTGGAACCAAATGAAGTTTTTTTTTCTACCTGTAAATAATTTCATTTTCTAAAGCTCAGTTTTTTCATTAAGAAAACAGTGAAAAGTTTTTTTTCTTTTCTATTAGATAATAAAATATTATGAACATTTGCTAAATTCTATCAAAATTCAGGCCACCTCAAAATATTACCACTTTTAACCCCAAAATGCCATCCTGGCCTGAATAATTGGGCCTTCAAATATAAAGCAGTCTTTGGTCCTGCTTTCCTCATTAAAACTGCTCAGTAAAGAGTATGGGGTAATGGTTTAAAAAGTACTTCCTCAGGGGTGCCTCGGCTAGCATAGTCAGTAGAGCACCGGACTCCATCTTGGGTGGTACTGGATCTTGAGATGATTAAGTCAAGCCCCACACTGGAAGCAGAGTTTATGTAAAAAAATAAAAATTAAAAAAAAAAAAAAAAAAAAGCTTGTAAATAGTACTTCTCCCATTTTCCTCAACTAAGATCTTTCATTATTTCTTTCCTACAAGATCCCCATTATTTCAAGATACTGTACCTAACTTGTTTGTACAGTTCATGTGTTCTCAATCTGTACAAATAAAAATCATATATATGTGTGTGTGTGTGTATATATATATTTGGGTTTGTGTAGTACAGTTAATTGAGAGTCTCATCAGTTTAATTACAGAAACAATTTGAGTTCAACTGTTTGGCTTTATGTCATGGATAAATATTCAATTCTCATTCAGCTTTTTGAATAACGAAAATTACTCAAAAGACCCTATTTACCCCAATTTCTGTCAGGCTGCTAATAAGAACAACAAAACGTGTCAAGTAATTTCATAAAATGATACAAACTGTTAGTTCATTATGAATGGCAAAAATACATGTCCTAAAAGTATGTGCAGGAGCACCTGGGTGGCTCAGTGCGTTAAAGCCTCTGCCTTCGGCTCAGGTCGTGATCTCAGGGTCCTGGGATTGAGCCCCACATTGGGCTCTCCGCTCAGCAGGGAGCCTCCTTCCCTATCTCTCTCTGCCTACCTCTCTGCCTACTTGTGATCTCTGTCTGTCAAATATATAAATAAAATCTTAAAAAAAGAAAGTTTTTGCAGTTTTTGGGGTGCCTGGATGGCTCAGTCAACAGAGCATGCGACCTGATCTCAAGGTTATAAGTGCAAGCCTGATGTTGGGTGTAGAGTTTACTTATTTAAGAAAAAAAAAAAAATCAAAAAATGTTCACATTAAAAAAAAATGTTTACATTACCCTCATTTGGGGGAAAAAAAAAAGTACATGCAGTTTCTAAGAAATGAACCATTATATTTTTCTACACTAAATGAAAGCTTAGATGTGATGGAAAATGGTGATTATTTTAACACAAGGAGTTCCAAATCCATTACCACATTAGGATCCAAAAATGCCTAATTCCAACTGGCAAGCAAGACAGTGACCTATTATACGTAAGGATTAGAAAAATCCTACCTAATATTGTTCTCCAAGTTGATATCTCGGCCAATTCTTCCCTGACACTAACAAGAATTAAGTAAAATGCTAATTTCCTCAGTGGAGACCATGTATATATAGTTTCACACTTTTTAATCAATCACCGATCCCTCTGAAACTGATGAAAGCTAGAAGTCTCTCCTCTCCAAGGCCACTGTAAAATTCTGTTGCTTCTTCAATAGTTAAATTTAAACCTTGACACACATCCTAACTTGAAGCCTTGAATCAGTAGAAGCAATGCAGGTAATGAAAACAGAACCCTGAAAGGACAGTCAAGGTATCAGGGTTCCCCTCCTACACTGTTGGTGGGAATGCAAGCTGGTGCAACCATTCTGGAAAACAGCATGGAGGATCCTCAAAATGTTGAAAATAGAACTACCCTATGACCCAGCAATTGCACTACTGGGTATTTACCCTAAAGATACAAACGTAGTGATCCGAAGGGGCACGTGCACCCGAATGTTTATAGCAGCAATGTCTACAATAGCCAAACTATGGAAAGAACCTAGATGTCCATCAACAGATGAATGGATAAAGAAGATGTGGTATATATACACAATGGAATACTATGCACCCATCAAAAGAAATGAAATCTTGCCATTTGCAACGGCGTGGATGGAACTAGAGGGTATCATGTTTAGCGAAATAAGTCAATCAGAGAAAGACAACTATCATACGATCTCCCTGATATGAGGGAGAGGAGATGCAACATGGGGTGTTAAGGGGGTAGGAGAAGAGTAAATGAAACAAGATGGGATTGGGAGGGAGACAAACCATAAGTGACTCTTAAATCTCACAAAACAAACTGAGGGTTGATGGGGGGAGGGGGGTTGGCAGGGGTGGGGTTATGGACACTGGGGAGGGTATGTGCTATGGTGAGTGCTGTGAAGTGTGTAAACCTGGCGATTCACAGACCTGTACCCCTGGGGATAAAAATATATGTTTATAAAAAATAAAATTAAAAAAAAAAAAAAGATATCTGGGTTCCAATCATGGCTCTGACACTAACTTCATATCCTAGGCTAAGTTTCATCAAAGCTCCAGATTTCTCTCCCTCTCCCCCTTTCATTTCCCTCTCCCTCTCAAAGAAATAATTTTTTAAAGGGTAGGGTGGGGGGAGTGCCTGGGTAGCTCAGTGAGTTAAGCATCCAAGTCCTGATTTCAGCTCAAGTCGTGATTTTGGGGCATAGGATGGAGCCCCAACTTGGGTCTGTCTCTGTGCTCAGCAGGCCTCCAAGCTCAGCAGGGAGTCTGCTGGAGATTTCTCTCTCCCTCTTCCCGCCCCCCAATCCTGCTAGTAGTGTGCTCTCTCTCAAATAAATATTACCCAAAAAAGCTACAGACTTCTAATGAGTTTTTTATCACTAACATTCTATAGTTCACAAATCCTTGACAAGAGATTCATAATCTTGGGGCACCTGGGTGGCTCAGTGGGTTAAGCCTCTGCCTTCAGCTCAGATCATGATCTCAGGGTCCCAGGATCGAGCCCCGCATCAAGCCCCACATCAGGCTCTCTGCTCAGCAGGGAGCCTGCTTCCCCCTCTCTCTCTGCCTACTTGTGATCTGTCAAATAAATAAAATCTTTTTAAAAGAGAGAGAGATTCATAATCTTAGCTTTCATTGTCACTTTTAAACTATCTAGAAAATGTAAAGGGTGAAAAATCTACAAAGTTAAACTCTAAGTACCTATCATCATTAGAGCAAGGACAGCATCACCTTTTTAAGACCAAAGATCAGAGGGGAGCCTGGGTGGCTCAGTGGGTTAAAGCCTCTGCCTTCAGCTCAGGTCATGATCCCGGTGTCCTGGGATGGCGCCCCGCATCAGGCTCTCAGCAGGGAGCCTGCTTCCTCCTCTCTCTCGCTGCCTGCCTCTCTGCCTACTTGTGATCTCTGTCTGTCAAATAAATAAATAAAATCTTTAAAAATAAATAAATTAAATAAATAAATAAATAAATAAAAGACCAAAGATCAGAACACAACTTTGTAATATGACTTGGGACTCACCTTTATTCACTAACCTAATACTCAACTACTTTAAGAATCAAATTAGTATTTCTTGCCAGTTACTAGTTTAGGCTCTTCCTATTGCTCACCACTCTCCAACCTCTAATGTAATAATTAAAGGAACACGAAATCCTTACTCTTCAACATTTCCAAAGAGAGGGGCTAGTAAATAACCAATTGCAGAGAAAAGACAAAGAGGTTGTCTTAACTGGTCATGAGCCTCATTGGACATTCAGGATTCACTCAACAAAACTTAGTGACCACCTGCTATGTAGACTGGCTTTGTCCAGGCACAGACAGAAAGATTTCAAAACTATATTAAAGTGTTACGCAGGGACGCCTGCGCGGTTCAGTGGGTTAAGCCTCTGCCTTCAGCTTAGGTCATGGTCTCAGGGTCCTGGGATTGAGCCCGGCATCCAGCTCTCTGCTCAGCGGGGAGCCTGCTTCCCTCTCTCTCTCTGCCTGCCTCTCTGCCTCTTTGTGATCTCTCCCTCTGTCAAAAAAATAAAATCTTAAAAAAAAAAAAAAAAAAGTTACGCATACATTAACTGTAAATTAGGTAGACCTTTTAAGTCAGAAAGACCTTGTCAGCATTACTATGTACTTGCCAGTGTGATGTCAGGCAAGTTATTTGAAACCCCGTGAGCCTCAGTGTCCACATCAATGTGATGCTCAGGACATCTGGGTCTGCTTAGTCAGTTAAGCCTTTGCCTTCTGCTCAGGTCATGATCTCAGGGTCCTGGGATCAAGGAGCACCACATCTGGCTCCCTGCTTAGTGGGAAGTCTGTTTCTCCCCCTCCCTCCCTACCTCCGCCGGTGCTCTAAAAAATAAAAGCTTAAAAAAAAGAAAAAAAAAAATATATATATATGATGCTCACTATGATTTTTTTCAGTGTTGCAAGGATTAAGTATACCAAGTTCATATGCACTGACAAAACAGGTACTCAAAATATTTCAGTTACCTACTCTCTTTTCCTTAAGACTTTTAAGAAATCTATTTAAAATGTGGTACTTCACAATCATAGAAAGTATTATCTAAATAGGTAATATTTAGCCCTGGAGACAGATTTTATTGTGTTTTCCATTAGGTATAGTTATGTAGACACATGTATAGCTTATGAATTTATCAAAATATATCAAACATTTAAAAACTCTTAAGAGCGGCACTTAAAGCACAAAATACTTTCTGGAGGGACAGAGGAACCATAGTGGGGACAGACTATTAAAAATGACAAACTCCAGTCACCTTTTGCCTCACAGTGCACATTAGCACATCAAAAGTCCTGTAGTAAAGAAATCCACTTAAAACTGTTTAATCTAGAGCTTCCCGAACATATTAAACTGCAGCACTCCTTCCCAACCCTCCCCAGCCTTTTGAGTAAACCTATCTCACCCAACACACTTTCGAAACGTGTAAACATACAATTCCAAATGAGTTATTTCATTCTCATTAGCTCCAAAGATTATACGTGTCCTTATTTTCTACTCTATCCACAATAAATACTAAATTTTTATTGTATTTATTATACAGTTTTCTGCTTAAATATTTCTTGAATTTCCATTTGTTTCTAGTTCACTAGGAGTTCAAAGAGCTGAGGATTTCTCTTTTTTTAAAGCAAGACATATGGACAATTTCCCAAAGATGTGAATTAAATGGAAAAAAAAATGTAAATACTAAAATAAGCCCTCCATAGTCCTGTGCTTTGAATCTGAAATTTGAAATACCTATTGCTAATAGAGAAGCTTACAAGAGGCAAGAACAAAGATAGAAAATTTAAAATTCCCAGTTTGCTCTTCAAATTTAGATTTCACATGTCAGAATCAGAAACTCTTACACTAAACGTATCTTCATTCAAATTAAGTGTCAACAAACCAACTAACCTAGGTTCATGGAAGCCCTCATCGCTGAACCCCTCCTATTGCCAAAAATAATCAGAAGAGATCTCCTATTACACTTGGTAGGTGACTTCTTGTCAAAAAGGCACAAAAAGGATACTTGTAACAGGGTAGGAATTGACAAAGATGAGTGAGTACAGCAGGTAGTGGCAGCTGTCTTCTAGTAAAGCCTGGGCGAGGAATGCTCTGCTTAACTGGAAATGTGGTAACCTTTGGTGCAGCCTCAGAGCACTGGTAAGAGCATTTGCCAGTAAAGCACGCTGATAAAAGCTCGCAGCTTCATGCAACCTGCAAATTACCAGAGGAGAGGTTATCATGAGACATAACAACTAGCAGGTCTCTTCCTCCTTTGTGGATTGCATCATAATTGCACAACCCCTAAATCTCTTATTTGTCAACAGAAAAGAACTACTTGAACCTATTATACCTTCTTAGAAGCATCCCTTCATAGATCTGTCCAAGTGAATTTTATAAAGCAGTCATCTTCTTTAAATGCAAAAATCAAAAATGAAAAAAACATGTGCTTTCACAAAGCACGGGACCTAAGACATCCCTCCAGTTGGTGCTATTACTGAGTTATTAGCACCCAAAGCATGAGACCTGTGTTTGATCCGCCCCAGAACCTCTTGCAATTTAACAAGCCCTCCACGTAAAAGGCAGTCCGGAAAACCCACCAAACAACTGAGTATCAAAGGCAGAAAATCTGTGTAATACATACCCAAGAACAGGCAGGACAAACAGAGCAGAGCAGTAAACTGTGAACAAGCGAGAAAGCCACATCGCCGTGTCCAGTTTATTGGCCATCATGAATTGCTAAATTTAAAAAGAAAAATACTGTAGTAACTAAGCCTGCAAATTATCTTTCCAAGGGTGAAGATCACATTGTCTTGATCCTATTCAAAATGTTTTAACAACCCTGCAGAGATTACTTAAGATCATTAAATTGTGAAAACTCCTAAGGCAACTGTTTCACCTATCCGCTCAGCAACACCTCTGAACACCCTATAGTTCTGATTCAGAAAGCGGCAGAAACACTGAAACAGAAAAATACCAGCTGATATTTAAAAAAATAAAGGCTAAGAAGAAAGAAATCATTGCAACAGAAATTTAACTACAATTGTCTGTATTCCTTCAACAGTTGTAATACTGACTTCATCTATTTTAGAAGAACGTTAAATAAGGACTAATTGCTCTCAAGAGAACCATAATGCCTATTCTTAGAAATCTCAAATTCAAATAGACAGGTTTCAGAGCTGAGTAAAAAGGAATCACACAAAGCCAATTTGGATTAAATAAACCTTACAAAGGAGAAATGTAAAACCATGGGAACACTCATTCACTACCTAACTCATAATAATTTGCTTACATAAACACAAGGGCCCGACATACTCTCATGGTTCAAAATATAGCTGTCAAATGTTAAAGAGTCCCTGCCTCTTCAATTTTATGACTTTCTTCATCCCCTTGGAAGCTGCCCCATACATCTTACCCTATTTCAGTGGCCCTAAATTCAACTCCCATAACCCACTTGATTCTCCATGTTTTCTCATTCTATCTTTGCCCTTGTTCTGTTTGCCAAGGATGGAGCTATTAACACTAACAGAATCACTTAAAATCTGTTTTCTCTTCAAAATGTATCTTGTATTCAAATCCTAAAGTGGCTTTTATGTTTTCTGATAGAATCTACGTTAATAATTTTTACATCAAAGTCCAATACACACATGGATATATAAACTTCTACAAAGAAGTTTCACAAAACAGTACCTTCCCAATGTGTAATTGATTTTGGTGCTCTGTACTCTATTTAATGTTTAGAAATAGTGTTTTCACTAAAGGGATCTCAAAACTCACTAATGAATCTTAACACGGAGTCTAAAACACTACTCTAAGCAATCTAACTTAATTATCTTTTGAAAGTTACAAAAACCAGATGGCTGGGTGCCTCAGTTGGTTAAGCGTCTGCCTTCAGTTTAGATCATGATAGGGGAGTCCTGGGACAGGATCCCACACAGGGCTCCCTGCTCTGTGGGGAGTCTGCCTGTCCCTCTCCCTACCCCTCCCCCCACTCAGGCTCTGTCCCCGTCTCAAATAAATCTTTAATAATAATTTTTAAAAAAAGATACAAAAACCTTTTGGAAAAATCCAAGTACATTTTAAAATCCGAAGATGTTTCACTGCATGTCTTTTTAACAATATGCAGATAATTTTGGAAATATGCTTAGTTTATTGTATCCAAACCTACTACACTGTGACTTCTCTAAATTTAAATGATCACCCACAGTCAAGTGGAAGAATGAATCTAGCTTACAATACTCAGGTTCTCTAGAAAATTCAGAAATTTACACTACAGTCTGAAATTCTAGAATATGTTCTTTGAAATTTAAGCTTAGGGGCATCCGGCTGGCTCAGTCAATGGAGCATGCAACTCCTGATCTCACAGTTGCGTGTTCAAGCCCCACACTGGGTATAAAGATTGCTTAAAAATAAAATGTTTGGGGCACCTGGGTAGCTCAGTCAGTTAAGCAGCTGCCTTCAGCTCACGTCATGGTCCCAATGTCCTGGGATAGAGCCCCATGTCCACCTCCTTGCTCGCAGAGCCCGCTTCTTCCCTACTTGCCATTCCCCCTGCTTCTGCTTGTTCTCTCTCAAATAAATAAAATATTTTAAAAAATTTAAAAATAAATCTTTTTGGGGTGCCTGTGTGGTGCAGTGGGTTAAGCCTCCGACTCTCAGTTTCCGCTCAGGTCATGATCTCAGGCTCAAGCCTGAAGCTGGGCTCTGATTTCAGCACAGAGTCTGCTTAAGTTTCTCTCCCTCTCCCCACTGCACATGTGCTCTCCCTCTCTAAAATAAATCAATCTTTATAAAAATAAATATTTTAAAAAATAAAATAAAATTAAATCTATTTGGTTTTGGGTGGTTATTTTTAATAAATCATTTATCTGTTCATTTTATTTTGTATACCTTTATGTATCTGCATTTTAGTACACAATAAAAAAGGCTTAAAAAAGTGTATTGGTTTATTCTTTTTTATTTTTTAAATATTTGAATAAAAATATTTATTTTTCAAATATTTATTTTTAAATATTTAAGTATTTTACTTATAATAAAAGAGAGAGACACAGCGAGACAGGGAACAGAAGCAGGGGGAGTGGGAGAGGGAGAAGCAGGCCTTCTGCTGAGCAAGGGAGCCCAATGCAAGGATTTGATCCCAGGACCCTGGGATTATGACCTGAGCCTAAGGCAGACAATGAAAGAGTACGCCACCCAGGCACCCCTGGCTTACAACAATCCAGTCACGTTATAAACAGTTTGGGCAAAAAAAAAAAAAAAATCAATGAAACGTTGGGTGAAAACCTACTGAGGTGAAAAACTATTCACACAGTCTCAAAGCATCATGCCACAGAAAGGTATCCTTACAGTGGAGAGTCTGATGGATACCACCTAAACCAAATCATCAAACTTATCTCCGATGATGACATAAATTAAGATAAAATGTTTCCTGAAATATATATAATGCACGGGAAATGACCGAATATCACTTATGTAATATTGCTACCAAAATATTCAACTTGAATCTAGTTATAAAGGGAAAGAAAACAAGCAACTTCAGTTTGAGAAGCAAAACAAGTCTGAACTCTTGAGAGTCAAAAATGGTACAAACAAGGCAAAAGGAACTATTCTAAAGAGACTTACTGCCAGTAAAAGCAAAATGCTTGCTTGGACTAAATCCTGGATAAGGAGGAAGCAGCTTTAACAGGCAATGGAGGAAATCTGAATATGGATTATAAATCAGATAATAACATGTATCAGTGAAATTTAACTGCAAAAATTGCAGCGATGACTGCATTGTGGTATTGAACAATACTTAAGTATTTATGAATTAGCCATCATTGTGTATGCAAATAATTCTCAAAGGGTTCAACAAAACGAAAAAGAAAACTGTGTCTATAAATGGAAATGCTGTAAAATGTTTCAAGTGGGAAAAAATGTTTAAAGGGGGAAAAAACATAGATTCATAGTGTTTAAAATTAGAGAGCAACAATGCCTTAGCTACAACTTACTAGTAAGCAGATCTGCACGTTAACAATAAAATATTTAGGGGCGCCTGAGTGGCTCGGTCGGTTAAGCAGTTGCCTTTGGCTCAGGTTAGGATCTCAGGGTCCTGGGATGGAGCCCCACAACGGGCTCCCTGATCAGGAGCCTGCTTCCCCCTTTCCTCCCGCTAGTGCTCTCTGTCACTACCTCTGCCTCTCTCTCAAATAAATATTTTTTTTAAAAAGAATAAAATATTTACAGAAACCTATTATCTCTCTTCGTAAAGAAGGACAAAATGACGAAAAGAAAAACAAACAAAAAAAACACAAAACAAAAAACAAAAGACTGCGCTTCCCCCACTGCGTAATTTCCATATAATGCCATAAAACGGGCAGAGACGTTCTCCGCTAGCACGCGTGTGCGGAATGAGGCCTGTGTCGCGGCACCACCTCAGCTGGCATCTTCAACCTTGGAACCTAGGACAATTAGAAACTTGGCGGGGGGGGGGGAGCGGGTAAGAAGGCCCGATTTCCCTGGCATACGGCTAAGAGACACCTGCCCCAGCCCGGCCCACAGTGGCTTAAGAAACAGAAAACTTGTAGCTTCCTCTACATCTCTGCTCAAGATCTCTCCTCGCTACGCTACCCCCACCTCAATCACTAATCCCAGTCCCTTGTAGCACTGAGGTGGAACGTCTCGGAAGAGTCTTGGCGACACCTCCCGTTCCCTCCTAACTCCAGTAAATCAAAAGAGAAGACCCTGCTCGCTCACTTACCACTGCGCCCGCCCCTTGGGGGCCGTTCGGGGCCGTATCCGCCATGGGAGACCCACACGCGCGTCTGGGACGCTGAAATCGGGAAGGGAAAAAAGGGGATGTCAGCACGGAGCCGCGATTCCGGTAACCAGTTTCCTCGTCCCGTACCACCAGCCCGCCGCGCCCTACGGGAACTCCGAACCTTAACAGGAAAGTCTCGCCCGCTCCGGAGAGCACTGCCTCGAGAGCACCTGAAGTGGCGGGGAAATACCTGTACGACACCACCAAGAGCAAAGCCGGATTTCTAGAAAAACCGGGGAGAGGCGGAGCTTCTGAGCAAGACCCAACAGGGCCGAACTAACGCCGCCGCGTAGCGCAGGTTATTGCCAAACCCGGAAGTGCTCCTTTCACTTCCGTAGGGAAGAGGCGGTGACAAAGAGAAGAAACCGAGAGTGGTTTCTTGAGGTATGACGGGAACTGTAGTTTTTCTTGTTTCAGTTTCACCTGTCCGGCTCTCTGATTGGCTGTGTAAGCTGAGAAGAGAGACAGGCAGAGCAATTTTTCTCTCTATTCCGGCTCGCAGGTAGTCCTCCCCGTCAATGTCCAAGCCGCAAAACGTCTGCTTCTTAAGCCTCAGAAATGTTTTCTTTGCTGTTTTCCTCCAGGGGCTCACTAAGCCCTGTGGTTCTACTTACAAAATTAAGTCTTCTGGGGCACCTGGGTGGCTCAGTTTCTTAAGCGGCTGCCTTGGGCTCAGGTCATGATCCCAGGGTCCTGGGATGGAGCTCCGCGTGGGGCTCCGCGTGGGGCTCCCTGCCCAGCAGGCAGCTTGCTTCTTCCTCTGCCTCTACCCCTCCCCTGCTCATGCTCTTGCGTGCGCTTGCGCGCTCTCGCTCTCTCGCTAATAAATCTTTTTAAAAAAATTAATTCTTCCAACATGCACTTGATGAAACCTACTATGCGAAAGGCCCCATATTTGGCATGGAGGATAAAAAGAATGAATATGACACAGATTGTGGGGAAGACAGACAAGTAAATCAATACCACAGCACAGAACTTGTGTAATATGCACAATGTAATATGCAGAGGCCAAGTTAATCACAGAGAGCACAGAGGAGGGGACCTAAATCAGAAAGGGTCTGGGAAGATTTCTTTGAAAAAGTAATTCTGGCCCTAAATTTTGAAGAACAAGGAGAAGTTGGCTAAACAGAGGAGAGATTTCCAGATACAGCAACAGAAAAGTTCGTGAAAGCAACAGGACAAAGTAAAGGAACTAGCCTAGTATGACCAGAATGAAGAGATGTGCATGTTTGGGATAGGGGTGGGACTGGGAGAAGTGGACTGAAAAGATCTGACATAGAGAGGCAGGCAGGGGCGCCTGTGTGACTCAGTGGGTTAAAGCCTCTGCCTTCCGCTCGGGTCATAATTCCAAGGTCCTGGGATAGAGCCCTACATGGGGCTCTCCGCTCAGCGGGGAGCCTGCTTCCCCTCCCTCCCTCTCTGCCTACTTGTGATCGTTGTCTGTCAAATAAATAAATAAGATCTTTTAAAAAGAGAGAGAGAGAGAGAGAGAGAGAGAGGCAGGCAAATGTGTTAAGGAGGAGATCTGAACTTGACCTTGATATCCAGGCAATCGTGATACAATTATAAGCAGAAATGCGACATCATGAGATTTAGAACATATGCTCTGGCAATAGGATAGAGGATGATCAGAGGAACAAACTAAAACTCAGGGGTGTAAGTGGGATGTTTTACATACATACAGGAGAAATATCCAGCATCCATGGGCTGTCCAGGTGCTGGTCAGTTGTAGCTGACAAGTCAAGTGGTGCCCTCTTGAAGCCATGTTCAGTTTTTCTAAGGTCACTGCCCAAGTTCAGGTCCTTATGATCTATGGCCTGGATTACCTAAAATGCCACCTGTACTGCACTCCTCACATATCATTTACTCTATATTTTTATAGCACTTGGAATTCTTTAACATTTCTTACAATTATTTGTGCACCTATCAACTGCTTGTGTGTGTGTGTATGTCTGTGTGTGTGTGTGTGTGTGTGTGTGTGTATGCCTAAGCCTGGGCTGCCATAACAAAATACCATAGGCTGGGTGGCTTAACCGAAATTTACTTCTCACAGTTCTGGATGCTGGAAAGTCCAAGACCAAGGTGCTGGAAGGTAGGTTTCATTCTGAGGTCTCTTCTCTTGACTTGTACATGGCTGCCATTTTGTTGTGTGCTCACATGGCCTTTTCCTGCTAGGGAGCAGGACGGGAGAGTGATCTTGCTTCCCTTTTTTTAGGGCTGTCCAATTTTATTAGTAGAGCCACACCCTTATACCTCATTTATATTTAATTACCTCCTAAAGATGTTACATCCAAAAATAGTCATATTGGGGGTTAAGGCTTCACCATATGAATTTTAGAAGGACACAATACAGTCCATAGCAATATATAGGTATATGTATTACTGATTTATTTTTTATTTAAATTCAATTAACCAACATATAATACAACATTAGTTTCAGATGTAGAGTTCAGTAATTCATCAGTTGCATATAACACCAAGTGCTCATCACATCAGGGGCCCTCCTTAATGCCTGTCACCCAGTTATCCCAACCCCCTACCCACCTCCCCATGTATTACTGATTTTTAAGAATCCTATTATGGAGTGCCTGGCTGGCTCAGTCAGTAGAGCATGTGACTTTCAATCTCAGGGTTGTGAGTTCAAGGTTTTTGTTTCCCCAGCCCCCGCCCAGCAAGATAAAACCCATTGCTTTATTCAGGTTATTTGTACATTCCAGCAAATTTGGGGGTGGAATGAAAGCCACAAATGCGTGGGGGAAATGTACTATAAACCATTGTTTACTGTTTAGGGTAAAGAAAAAAAAAACTTTTATAATCAACATCCCACTTGTAAGTACACATGGGAGAGAAAAAACGTGATTGTTTTGAATCACACATTTGTGTCTTTGCGTTTCCTTTGCAGTTTATTGGTACCACTGCCATTGGCCGGCAGAGTACCTGAAGGTTAAAACAAGTATCAGGAAGGAAAAGGTATTAACAAAAGGAAGCTCAAAAAGATGGCTTCAGGAGGGTGGGTGGCATGCCTGGCGCCAGGCCAGCTGGGTCAGTAGAAGCAGACCTTGTGCAGGAAGGCTCTGCCGCTCTTCTCCTGGAACTCCTGCAGCAGCTCGTGGATCTCATTCTCCACGTCCTCCGTGTGCTGAATGCACTGGCACAGCTCACAGATGGGGAACGCCCCCAAGGTGGCCTCTTCGTGGTTGTCCTGGATGTCCACGTTGATGATGTGCACCGGCTGGCAGGTTTCCTGCTCTCTGGAATTCAGATCTTCCAACACCCGATCATACACTGACTCTTCACACGTGAGGATCAGATCGAACAGATCTCTGCAGTTCTGGAATCTTTCTGGCTGTGGCTCGATCCTCTTATTTCTGTCCAATATATGTAAGATGCCATCCTGTGTGTAGAGTTCTTTGTCTCAAGCCTGAAAACTACTTAAAAAAGATGTTCTTATTACAAAAATATTAACTTATAAATGTCCTCTATTTAAATTCCACATAACCAATTGATTCTGACAAAACACCTTTGTTGATTTTTACTGAGTTTTTATAACCAAAGCAACATATTGTTGCTATTGATAAACCAGCATAATTCCATGAATATTGCTTGATATTTTTGTTAAGCAGTAAAATGAAAGTGAAACAACGAAGAGAGAGCACAAGCAGAGGGGAGGGAGGGAGAAGCAGACTCCCCACTGACCAGGGAGCCCTATGCAGGGCTCAATCCCAGGACCCTGAGATCATGACCTGAGCCAAAAAGCAGATGCTTAACCAACTGAGCCCCCCAGGAGCTCCCACTCAATTTTTTAAATGCTATTTACAATGTTAACAGCTACAGACATAACACACTTTTAAGTTTAATCTGCATCAACATTCTCTCCATAACTTTTAAGTCTAGACAATCAACAAACTAATAAATTGAGCCTTGATCTGTAAGGCCTGCTGGTGTTGCCATGTTGTAAATACCCTCACCACCGCCTATTTCAAACTATCAACATAGTGTCCCTGAATGTGGAATTGGGAAGAGTTGTACATAACACACCATTATGTAATATTCCCATCATGCAGATAAAATAGACATAAATAACCTCAAGGGCATAGATAATGATAAAATGTAGTAAAAAAATTAAGAATGAATGAGTTTTAAATGTTTATTATCTTTTTTTTTTTTTTTAAGTAATCTCTGTGCCCAGCATGGAGTTTGAACTCACAACCCCAAGATCAAGAGTCTTACACTCTAAGGGTGCGTGGGTGGCTCAGTGGGTTAAGCCTCTGCCTTTGGCTCAGGTCATGATCTCAGGATCCTGGGATCGAGCCCTGCATCGGGCTGTCTGCTCAGCGGGGAGCCTGCTTCCTCCTCTCCCTCTGCCTACCTCTCTGCCTACTTGTGGTCTCTCTCTCTCTCTGTCAAATAAATAAATTAAATCTAAAAAAAAAAAAGTTTAAAAAAAAAGTCTTACACTTTACTAACTGAGTCAGCCATGTCCCTCTGTTATCTCTTTTTAATACAACTTATTGCAAACGTGTACACTTACCCTTTTAATAATGGCTGGGCATAACAACCAGCTCACAAAATTCTGAAAAATTTGACAATCAGCTCTTGCAAGCCAATATGAGCTGGTTCCAGCATACCACTATGCCTCCTGAATCTCACTGCCCAGTGACTCTATCAGTAATCTCCCAATTTTCCCATCAGAAAAAAATCCCTCAATGAAACCCCTGCATATATTCTTATTCCTTTAGAGAATTCATTTAATCTTTTCTTATAATTCAATGACTTTACATTCTCAAATGTCATACATTTCAAGGAAGCAAACATGAGAAGCTTCACAATGGGGAATAGAAGAAGGTGGAGGACTTTCGGTTGATAGTTTTTGTTTTTAAGATTTTATTTTATTCTTTTCAAGATTTTTATTTATTTATTTGACAGAGATCACAAGTAGGCAGAGAGGCAGGCAGAGAGAGAAAGGGAAGCAGGCTCCCTGCCGAGCAGAGAGCCCCATGTGGGGCTCGATCCCAGGACCCTGAGATCACAACCTGAGCTGAAGGCAGAGGCTTAACCCACTAAGCCACCCAGGCGTCCTAAGATTTTATTTTTAAGTAATCTCTACACCCTGTATGGGTAAAAGGAAAAAAGTTGCAAGGGGAGTCAGGACAAGGGGCCTCACAATTGTATCCAGAACTTCTTATTCAACATTTTACATTTTAAGCAGCAAGTGAGTGAATCTGAAGGGTTAACGTATATCCCAAAGCACAGTACAGTGTTCCCAGGAGATCCCCAGGCTCACAAACGTCTCTGTGGCTCTTGGTGAGTAACTGTCAGCTCTGATGATGTTGAGGCATGAAGGAAAACTATGGCAAGTTTGCTGGATTTCAAAAGGATTTGTTACCCAGTTAGAGCCATTCTTTCTCAACATCTTACCTCGTGTTTCAAACTGTCCCTTTGTTTCGTGCCCTGGAAAATTTAACAGCTACTAAGATTTAGAAAATTGCAAGGGATGCCCTTTGGAATCTGGAAAGAACCAGTGTGATAAGTTTTCAAAAAGATAACTTTTAGGAAAACAAATACATGGGATTTTTGCTTTGGTTCATTCCATTGAAATATGGAACAACCGTACATCTTTTAGAGAATTTGTTTGTGCTACCAGGGATACATGTATCACAGAAGTGAATTTTCTGCCATATTTGCTTCAGATTCTTTCTTTTTATAATCAGTATATAGAGATGAAATCCATCCCCATTCCATTATTCTAACAATCCAGAGCTATCTTTTCACTGAAGTTACTGTATTCTTTCTGTTCATGTTTTTATACTTTTATTACATATAATTGTATTATCTCTGTACTTGCACTATAAACAATTTATAGTATAGATTAGTGTCCTTGTACATTTTTAATAGATAGTCCTGAGATGCCTGGGTGACTCAGTTGGTTAAGTGACTTCGCTCAGGTCATGATCTCGGAGACATGGAACGGAGCCCAGCGTTGGGCTCTGCACTCAGGAGAGAATCTGCTTCTCCTTTTCTCCCTGGCCCTCCCCCAACTTGTGCTCTCTCTAAAATGAATAAAATCTTTTTAAAAAATGGATGGTGCCATACTTCATGCATGGTCCTAGAATCTACTTTTTTCAGGGCACCTGGGTGGCTCAGTCGTTAAGTGCTGCCTTCGGCTCAGGTCATGATTCCAGGGTCCTGGGATCAAGTCCTGGGATCAAGTCCTGCACGGGGCTCCCTGCTCATCTGGAAGCCTGCTTCTCCCTCTCCCACTCCCCCTGCTTGTGTTCCCTCTCTCATTGTGTCTTTCTCTTTCAAATAAATTAATAAAATCTTAATAAAAAAAAGAATCCACTTCTTTTAATCAACATTGTGTTTAAGATGTAACAATGTTGCTACACCTAAGTTCAGTTCATGTATTCTAGCTATCCTCTGGAATCCTATTTATGAATTACAGAAATGAATTTACTTGGCATCTTAAAGGACATATTTTTACCTTTAAAATCAATTTTGAAATGGACAGCTTTGCATGAGAGTTTATCTAGAATAAGTATTTAGAAGTGGAATATAGGGGTCCTGACTGGCTCAGTTGGTAGAGCATGAAACTCGATCTCGGAGGTAGGGGTGGATTGTGAGTTTGAATACCACATTGGGTATAGAGCTTACTAAAAAAATAATAATAATAGGGACGCCTGGGTGGCTCAGTTGGTTAAGCCGCTGCCTTCGGCTCAGGTCATGATCCCAGGGTCCTGGGATCGAGTCCTGCATCAGGCTCCTTGCTTGGCAGGGAGCCTGCTTCTCTCTCTGTCTCTGCCTGCCTCTCTACTTGTGCGCTTACTCTCTCCCTCTCTCTCTCTCTCTGACAAATTAATAAATAAATAAAATCCTTAAAAAATAATAATAATAAAAAGTAAATAAAAATAGAATTGGAATTGGTAGGTCAGGATGTCTTCAACTTTGTATATTAAAATAATTGCAAATTTATTCCTAGTGGTTGTACTTAGATTACAATAATATCTCTAATCCCAGGCAACATTTGTTATTCTTAGTTACCACCAATCTTATTTGTCTGGAAATGCTGTTTCATTTTGTCCTAATGTGCATGTTCATTAGTAGCCATGAAGCTGAGCATCCTTTCATAACTTAATTAGCCGTTCAGGTTTTCTATTCTGTGGTCTCTTCTTCTATTGGATTGTTTGTCTCTTATGCTATCTATTATTATTGGTTTGCTGGAGTTTTTTTTAAAAGTCTATTTAAATATTAAAGTTATGTTTTGATACAAGTCCTTTGTTATGAGTTCAGTTTTTTCCTTTGCCTTTGAAAGCTAAATAAAAACAGTAAGTCAATATATGGGGAAAGGATGTTGGAACAATCTGTCCCACAACATTAGACTCCAAGCTTAACTAGACACTGCCAGGCCATGGCTCCATGCACCTGTTAAATTAAGGTAAATGAGAAGGGCACAAACCTGTTGCTTTCCAAGTGGTTCATGGTTTGCTTGCCCGATTTATGAAGGATGATACTCCCCATTCAAACTCTCTTTAGTAGGTTGACTTCGTTTTTCTGATTGACCCAACTTAATCATATGATTCTGATAATGGAGTTCCTTTGATTTTATTCTTTTTGCGTCTTCTGCATTCTCAGATGTGCTGGGGACTAAAAGGACCACAGATGTAGCACTACATTGGAGGTTCTAGAAATGCTACAAAAAAGGAAATCATTTATTTCGAGTAGATGAAAATAAGGAGATAACAACTTATCAGGTTTACTATAATTATTCTTACAAATCGTGCTCACTTTTAGTAACTAACAGATTTTCTTCTGCTGCTATTTCTCCCTAGAACAGAAACATCATAAAGACTATATTGTCTCCATTTCTGTGTCATTCCCTTGGGCTTCAAATATAAGTATAGATTCTTTTTTTTTTAAGATTTTATTTATTTGTCAGAGAGAGAGAGAAAGAGTGCAAACTGTGGGGGAGGGGAGCAACAGACAGAGGGAGAAGCAGGCTCCCCTCTGAGCAAGGATCCCAACTTGGGACTAGATCCCAGGACTCCGGGATCATGACCTGAGCTGAAGGCAGACAATTAACCAGCTAAGCCACCCAGCATCCCATAGATCCTGATGTGGATTCCAGGACAGTGTTTCAGGCAACTTGGGGACAATATAAAATATACTAAAGTCATAATGGAAGAAGCTGAAGCCACTTTGCCAAGATATTTGATTCTCTAAGAGCTTTCAGTGGTTAGTGCTAACTATTGAATGTGGGGACATCCATCATTCTTCTTGTATAAGAAGTATCATGAATCATTTTATTTATGTGTAGATGTTATTTAAATCCCTTTTTTAAAATTTAACTATTGGAATATTTCCCCCAGGTGTATCTTTTTTTTTTTTCAAAGATTTATTTATTAGACAGAGAGAGCACACATGCGCAGGGGGAGGGGGCACAGAGGAGGAGGAAGAGAGAGAATCTTAAGCAGGCTCCCTGCTGCTGAGCCAGGATACCAATGCAGGGCTCCTCTCCTGACCCTGAGATAATGACCTGAGATGAAATCAAGAGTCAGATGCCTAACCAACTGAACCACCCAGGTGCCCCTCCCCTGGTTTTTTATTTGTTTGTTTGTTTTTAAGATTTTAGTTATTTGGGAGAGAGAGAGAGAGAGAGCACAAGGAAACACAGGGGCAGAGGGTGAGGAAGAAACAGACTCACTTCCAAGCAGGGAGCCCCTTGTGGGGCTCAATCCCAGGATTCTGGGATCATGACCTGAGGCTGAAGGCAGACGCCTAACCAACTGAGCCACCCAGGCGCTCTGCCTCTGGTGTATTTCTTTCTTTCTTCATCAGTGTGTTTGGCAGTGTTAAATCAAGGAGGCCTTTAGAACGAGGTGGTGCTGATACCTTATCAGTATAAGTAAACAACCCAAAACCAAAGCCTGTAGATGCCTCAAGGTTAAGAAAACAAAATCTAAGGATAATCAATCACAAGGAACTAACTAAACTTTCCAAACAAGGCTTATTTATTTATTTCCAAAGAAAAAAAGTCTAAGCTATGGCGAATCAAATAACTTCGTTGCTTTGCTTCTGCGTTTCCTCTACAATAGAAGGCTTTCTCCTAGCTCCAGTCAGTGGAACACTTCTTACACTTCTGGTTTGGCACTGCCTGATTCAAATTGATTTCTGCTCAAGTAAGCTCTTAAAATTTTTAATATGCCTTTGTTTTATCTTTAATAATAGTGAGATAACTTACCAAATATACATGGTTGTCTTGGTAAGGGCTATCTTGACTGTAAGTAACCAGAAATTAATACCAAACAGACTCATGGGGGAAAAGGGACAAAATAATTTACCACTTTGAAAAGATTGGAAGGACTGTAATGATCCAAGCTTGATTCTCAATAGGTTAAATCTGGCCCTATAATTTATTTATTCATTTAATTTTAAAAAATTTAAAAAAACATTTTATTTATTTGAGAAAGAGAGAACAAGTGGGATGGGGGAGCGGAGGGGAGGGGCAGAAGAAGATGGAGAAGCAGATGCAGAGTTCAGTCCCAGGACTCCAGGATTATGATCTGAGCCAAAAGCAGGCACTTAACCAACTGAGCTATCAGGCACCTGATTTTTTTTTTTTTTAATTTATTTTTAAGTAAGCTCTATGCAACCCAGGAGATCAAGAGTCACAGGCTCTACTGACTGAGCCAGCCAGATCACCCCCCTCCACACACACACACACACACACACACACTTTTTTTTCCTCTTTAAAGAGTGTGCTTGAATGTGAGGAGTTTTTTTTTTATTTTATTTTAAGATTCTATTTATTTACTTGACACAGAGAGAGAGAGATCACAAGTAGGCAGAGAGGCAGGCAGAGAGAGAGAGGGGAAGCAGGCTCCCTGCTGAGCAAAGAGCCCGATGCGGGGCTTGATCCCAGGACCCTGAGATCATGACCTGAGTTAAAGGCAGAAACTTAACCCACTGAACCATCCAGGCACCCTATTTTATTTTTTTAAAGTAAGCTCTACCCCCAACATGGGCCTTAAACTCTGGATCCAGAGATCAAGGGTCACATGCTCTACTAACTGAGCAGCCATGTGCCTCTGGTCTCAAAAATTCTTAACATACCATTAAGACAGATGGGCCAGGCTTGGGTCATTCACCCACTCTTGTCTGAACGGGGTAGTAAGAGGAATATGTGTGGGATCAGCCTCATCTGAAACTCTAAGTCTGTTGCTATGAAAAGAACAAAGTATAGATGCTAGGAAACAAAAACAATATAATTCCACTTGAATCATCAGATTTTTATCTGATGCTTTTTATATTTTTGCTTCCCCCCCCAACCATGTCTATCAATTTTGACTTGATAAGAGTTTCCTTAGGATGAACATCAGTTCCTGTTATCCAGCTTATTTTAATTGAAGGCGGAAAAGTCTGCTGTAACACAACCCCAAAGCTGAAGCTGTTGGCCACTAAAAGGCCATTATTCCTTTTGGCTAGAAATTGGCTGATGGAGCAAGAATTGATTCCAGAGTTATTGATGATTTGGCTCTCCCCAGTTTCTAAGGGGGATTCTACTGAACCATCAAGTCATCAATTTGCTCATTTCTGCTTCCATCAGTGATTAATGATCCTGAGGTTGGATAGGGCATCTTTGCAATTGCTAAGTGCTGAGTCATTCATCTCATTAGGAATACATTCCTACTTTTATTTGCCGCCCCAGCGGTAAGCTCCATAAGCTCTGAAGATATAGCACAAGTATGAGGTCTTACCTACTACATATGTACATGTATGTGTGTGTGCCTTTGTTTTTGACTGAGCTATTTTTAAACTCTCTAAGTTCTAGATAACTGATAGCAATACAACTAATTTTTTTCTAGTATGTTAGTTTTCTATAGCTTAATTCTTAATTTAAAGATCTTAATTTGAAGTTCTTAATTTAAAGATCACCACAAATTTGGCACATTAAAACCACACAACTTTACTCTCTTATAGTTCTAGAAGCCAGAAGTCCCACACAGGCTGTGCTAGGCTACAATTAAGGTATCTGTAGGGCTCCATTCCATTCTAGAGACTGTAGGGGAAATTATATTTCCTTGCCCTTTCTAGTTTTTAGAGACCACCCCATTCCTGAGTTCTTGGACCCTTTTTCTGTCTTCAAAGCCAGCAACGTTCTATCTTTATGACCATCCTTCCATAGTGGCAGCTCTCTCTGGCCCTCCTACTTACTCTCTTCCACTTTTAAAGACCCTTGGATCATTTAAATGATCCAAAATAATCTCTATAATAAGGTCAACTGATTAGCAGTCTTAATTCCATCTGCCTCTTCTTAATTCCTCTTCACCATCTAACAGATTCCCAGGTTTTGAGGATCAGGCTGACTATTTTGGAGGTGAGGGAAGGAGGCATTATTCTGCCTTCCGTCATCTATAGACATGCAAATAAATCCTGCCTGATGGAGGTTGAATCGAGGTCTCTACCACCCACTCCTAGAGCAAAATCTAGTTTTGCTTCCATTTCAACATTCCTTTACTCCATACAAAGTTGTAGTTCTTTGACTCCTCCTTTGAGCCAATTTTAACAAATTTGCCAGTTCTCTCATTACATTTAATGAACTATGTAAAGTCTTTGATGTGTTTATTTTATATATCCTATAAAATAATTTCTTAGTTTATAAATATTATATATTTATATGTCATAATTTTACCTTATTTTGAAAATGTATCACAGGCTTAGGTACTAGAGGTTGAATATGATACACACACACACAGAGACATACACACACACACAAAAGATACATCTTAGGGCTTCAGAAAACGAGGGTATCCCTCACTCTCTTCCATCTTCTTACAGATTTCAACATAAGCAGGAGACAGACCTGGCTGAGACTCTAACAGCTACTGGCTGAAAGTCAGAGATCAGGTTACTTCCTTCTGACATTAGAAACTCAAGTTTGAATCCCAAGCAATTCAAGGGAATTGTCTAAGGTCATCTGTTCACTACCCTACCTGGATCCCAGAAGTTTTACAATCTCCTTCCTAAAAAGAAAGCTAAGAGTGAACTTCCACCAATGAACTCCAATCATTGACCCACAAATAGTGTTTTTGCGAGACGAAGTGAAAATTGTAAGCATTTCTGCTTAAAAGTGCAAAGTATCCAGTTAATCTTCACAAGGAAGTTGGAGTTCTCTGTTTCTTTTTTGATGCAGCAAGCAGCCTAGCTTTGTTTCCTTTTGCCTAAAGCTCTCAACCAGCCCCAAAGGAATAGCTTCCTATAAGCTTTACCCTCCCTATTGAATCCAATAGATCAAAATGTCCAGTAATCTAGAAGAAACAAAGAAATTGAAGATAATAAACTTGAAGCTTCCTTATTACCAATCCAAATCCTTTTCATTTGTTATTTTATCACAGAGGAGCTGTGATCTATAGCTCTATAGATCAAGATTGTGCTATCCAGCTATGCTTAAATTATAACAAAATTTCAGTAAAATAAAAATGTGAATAGTAATAAATAACATATAATAGGATTTGATAGGTATTGCATTAAATGTATAGATTACTTTGGGTAATATACACATTCTAATAATATTTGTTCTTCCAATCCTTGAGCATGGAGTGTTTTTCCATTTCTTTGTGTCATCTTCAGTTTCTTTTATCAGTGTTTTTTAAATTTTCAGAGTACAGATCTTTTACTTCTTTGGTTAAGTTTATTTCTAGGTATGGTTTTTGGTGCAATTATAAATGGGATCAATTCCTTGATTTCTCTTTCTGCTGCTTCATTTTTGTTGTATAGAAATGCAACAGATTTCTGTATATTGATTTTGTATCCTGCAACTTTACTGAATTCATTGATCAGTTCTAGCACTTTTTTGTTGGAGATCTTTTGGGTTTTCTATATAGAGTATCATGTCATCTGTGAATTGTGGAAGTTTGACTTCTTCATTGCCAATTGGATGTCTTTTATTTCCTTTTGTTGTATGATTGCTGAGGTGAGAACTTCCAGTACTATGTTAAACAGTGGTGAGAGTGGACATCCCTGTCTTGTTCCTGACCTTACAGGAAAAGCTCTCAGTTTTTCCCCATTGAAGATGATATTAGCTGTGGGTTTTTTCATATAATGGGATTTTGTAAGCTTGTTGAAAGCCTGAAAGAGTCAGTTTTGAGTGCTATATTTATCCTTTTTAAAAAATGTTAATTTGTTTATTACTTGAGAGAGAGAGTGGGGGAGCAGCTGGGGGAGAAGAAGAGAGAGAAAGAGAAGAGAGAGAGAGAGAGAGAGAGAAGCAGACTCCTCCACGACTGCAGAACCCCTCCTGGGGCTTAATCCCACAATCCCAAAATCAGGACCTGAGCCAAAATCAAGAGTCAGACACTTACCCAACTGAGCCACCCAGGCACCCCTGTATATATCCTTTTGATCAAATCCAAAAGAATAATTTTATATTTATTTGTCTATGAGCTACATATTTTCTCTCCATTAGCAAAGAAAATTATTTGTATTCTATTTTATTTTTTAAAGATTTTTTTAATTTTTTTATTATTTTTTTAAAATTCTGGTTAGTAGACATACAGTTCAATATTGGTTTCAGGAGTAGAGTTCAGTGGCTCATCATTTACATATAACACCTAGTGCTCATCATATAACAAGTGCCCTCCTTAATAACCATTGTTGGGTCCATGGTCAAAGGAAAGAGACTGATAGAAAGCGAAGGTCAAGCAAAGCTTTATTTCGCGCCAAGCATCAAGAATCAAACCAACCGTTCGGGGCGTCTCTTGCAAAGAGGCGACCCCTCCCTGCCTTAGAGACTAACTTTTATAGAACAAAGGCCATGTGGTTGAGCCTGGCCACACACAGGTGGCCAATTGAATTACAGTTCACCCTATAGTAGCTATTTGAACTAACCTATCACTCTGGTCAGAATAGGCGCCCAAAAGGCACCCAAAAGGCAGGGCCCACATTCTTTGGTAGTCAGGGAGATAGTATGTATGCTTTACTGATTGGATGTCTCCACCTGGCCTGACTCATTCTTTCATTCTGGGCTCTGTTATCTCTCCCTGACCTGACACATCCTGGTATATGGGCTCTGTTATCAGGGGCTGGTCGGCCATATTTTACCCGTTTCCCAGACCCATTTCTAAGTGAGTTCCTCTGGGGGGCAGGGTCAATCTAGGTTCACTGCATAAACAACAAAATGGCTGTTCTGCCGAGGTGGGGCTGCTCCGGCTAAGTAGGCCCTTACACCATCACCCACCCACCTATCTCATCCCCCACCCTCTTCCCTCCATCAACTCTCAGTTTGTTCCCCATAGTTAAGAGTTTTTTTCTTTCTTTTTTTTTTTTTTTACTTAGCAATATGCATTTTTTTTTACCTAGCAATAGAGAGTTTTTTTATTATTTGTTTCCCTCTCTTTCTTATTACCCCTTCCATATGTTTATCCATTTTGTTTCCTAAATTCCACATATGAGTGAAATCATATGGTATTTGTCTTTCTCTGACTGACTTACTTCACTTAGCATGATACACTCTAGCTCCATCCACATCATTGCAAATGTAAAGATCTTTGGTTGGTTTTTTAAACAGATTTTATTTATTTATTTATAAGAAAAGCTTAATTTTTAAAATTTTTTTAAAGATTCCATTCATTTATTTAATTGATAGAGAGACACAGTGAAAAAGGGAACACAAGCAGGGGAAGTGGGAGAGAGAGAAGCAGGCTTCCCGCCAAGGCCAATGCGGGGCTCAATCCTGGGACCCTATCCTGGGACCCTGGGGTCATGACCTGAGCGGAAGGCAGATGCTTAGCAACTGAGCCACCCAGGTGACCCAAAAGATTTTATTGATTTGACAGAGAGCACAAGCAGGGGGAGCAGCAGAGGGAAAGGAAGAAGCAGACTCCCCACTGAGCAGGGAACCCCTGAACCTAATGCAGATGCTTTACTGACTGAGCCACCCAGGCACCCCAGCAAATGTAAAGATTTTTTTAATATGTTTATCTTTACACCCAATGTGGAGCTTGAACCTTGAGATCAAGAGTTACATGCTGTACCGACTAAGCTAGCCCAGTGCCCCTACATTTATCTGCATGATTTACATATTTCCTCTCTATTAGTGAAGAAAATTATTTATATTTTAAATTATAGGTTTCCTATGCTTCAACATTTTTCATTATGAAAATAATATATGTTTGGCTCAATGGGTTCAGATCATGAGGGTCCTGGGATGGAGCTTCCTGCTCAGCAGGGCGTCTGCTTCTCCCTCTGCCCCTCCCTCTGCACAAGAGGTCTCCCTCTCTCTCCCAGATAAAGAAATAAAGTCTTTTTTTTTTAAAGCAAATAATATATGTTTATATTAGAAACTTTGGAAAAAAACATTTTAAGAATAAGAGAAAAAGTTATTCATAATATAAACGTCCAGGCAACCATTGGCTTTTATTAATGCCTAAATGTTTGTTGGTCTTTTTTCTTATATTATAATAATCTTTCATTTATAAAATTTTTATATTGTTCTTCTCAGTTAATATAATAAGCAATTCCTATGTCATTGTTACATGATTTTTTATTGGCTACATAATTTCTCACCAGGTAGGTGTTTCATAGCTTAACTAATATTTGCATATTTCTTATCTTTACGGCTATAATAGATATTTGCCTTTTATTGTAGCTTCAAAGATATTTATCCAAGTTTTTATTACTGCTTCTTGTTAAACAATTCATATACGTTTATGAAAACAAAATTCAGTAGTTACATTAGCAATTTCAAAACATAAAATTCAGATTCCTTATTCTTAAATTTCTCCAGTAGAAGCTTTAAAAAAACCCATAAAACTCAATACAGATCACTAAAAGATTTGTCCATGAGTCTACCTAGTTTTAAAGACAAGTAGAAATTCTTCCCATTATAATCATTGTTATCCATATTGTATAATAATAAACATATACTGACCACAAGCTTAGTAAGAACAGCATGTAAAAGTAAGCAACAAACATATTATACACAAATAAAACAAAATCCAGTTTTAATCACTATTCCCTTTGGTTCTGCCCAGAGCTGGTTTTTCAATATTCTTTCATTTATCCATTAAATACTGAAGGAGCCCTAACTAGATACCAGATATTGGGGAGGGGATAGGTAATAAGAAAGACTTTATTAGCTTTCATTCTAGGGCTAGTTGGACCATCTTCAAACTCTGTTTTTTGTTTTTTTTTTTTTTTTCTGGAGTAAAACAAGATCTTCATTGTTGACAAGGTTTACTTGAGTTGCAGAAATTCTCCCGTTTTAGCCTGTACTCCCATCTTCGAACTCTTTAGCATGGTCTAGAGAATGTTCTCTGGGATCTGGCTGTTCTTGTTGAAGAATCAGAACCCCATTCTGAGTTACTCGAAAGGCACTTCCCCACTCTTGGTACTTGTGTCTTCAGTAGTAGCTGGTTAGTGTGAATGTGGGAACTTCTAGGCTTGTTATAAAGTGAGGGCGTGTTTGGGAATGCTCAGAAGAAGGAAGTTCTGTGGAGAGGGCCGTCTTCACAGCAGCTTGCCCTAGGCCGCAGTAACCCAATAAGAAGGAAGCTTGGGATTAAAAAAAAAAGAAACAACCAAACTCTCTTTTCCCATCTACCTCTGATTTTCTCCTTGATCTGATCTCCCAGGATCCCCATCCATCAAGTCCTAATGAAACTAGAGAGCAAGAACATTGATTGATAGAGCCCATACAGGCCAGACTCCCAGGGCCAGGAATAGGGCAGAGAAAAGTAGTGGATCTGGAGGGACAAATGGAAGATGTTTAGCATAAAGACTCTAAAATGAGTGGTATTATAGTGCCCATTTTTCAGGTGTGGAAACTGAGGTACAGAGAGGTTAATTAATGTGCCCATGGATAATAGGGGGGCAAAATTGGTATTTACATCAAGTGTTCATTTTTAATTACTCTCCATATTGTCATTTTTTCTCAATGATATCTCCCAAATAATGCCATACACAGTAAAGGTCCTCAGTAAATACTTTTTGAAAGGAAGGAAAAGGAAAAATGATGAGAAAACTATTTAGGAAGAATTAAACTTAGCTCCCTAGAAGAATGTCTTGGGTTAGCAAACCCAACAGATGTACTTCTGGCAAATTTTCATGAACCTGATAAATCCTTATTTTTAAGAATTGCTCAAATGTGGGACACCAGGGTGACTCAGTCTTTTAAGTGTCTGCCTTCAGCTCTGGTCCTGATCCCAGAGTCCTGGGATCAAGTCCCGAATCCGTTTTCTTGTTCAGCTGGAAGTCTGCTTGTCCCTCTCACTCTGCCCCTCCCCCGCTCATGTGCACATATTCTCTCTCTCTCTCAAATAAATCAAAAAAATTAAAAAAAAAAAAGGAGGGGGGGCGCCTGGGTGGATCAGTGGGTTAAAGCCTCTGCCTTCGGCTCGGGTCATGATCCTGGGGTCCTGGGATCGAGCCCCACATAGGGCTCTCTGCTCTGCAGGGAGCCTGCTTCTCTTCCTACTTGTGATCTCTGTCAAATAAATAAACAAAATCTTAAAAAAAAAAAAAAAAGAATTGCTCAAATGTACTCGGGCTAAGATGGTATCTAGACTTATTTCATTATGTAAAAAAATACCAAATCACTATTATGTACACCTGAAACTAATAGACTACTGTATGTTAATAATATTTCAATTAGAAAATAAAAAGTACTCTGCCTAAAGGTGAGGGGTGTGATTCCAAGCGGCTAGATCTAAGGCCCTATGTCTCCACCATTCTGTCTAATCACACTTTAAAAAAAAAAAAAATTTTTTTAAGTAGCCTCCACACCCAACATGGGGCTTGATCCCAGGACCCTGAGATCATGACCTGAGCTGAAGGTAGACATTTAACCATCTGAACCACCTAGACACTGTGGATATTAATCTCTTCTTAGATGTATGATCTGCAAATATTTCTCCATTGTGTGGATTGCCTTTTTACTCTATTGATAGTGTCCTTTGATACATGAAGCTTTTAATTTTTTAATAAGGTAGAGTTTATCTATTTTTTTCTTTTGTTATATATGCTTTTTGGGGAGGGGTCTGATATCAAAGAAATTGTTCCCTAATCCAATATGTGAAGCTTTTTCTAGCCTTTTCTAGAGTCTTTTTCTAGAATCAATGTGTGACCCTTTTTCTCTTACGATTTTCACAATTTTAGCTTTTACACTTAGGTCATTGATTCTCAAAGGGTATTTATCGAGCATCTAATCAACTTAAAAATTAGGTACTGAGGGGGGCAATCACAAATGCTCAACCTTCTTCTTATTTTTTTATTTTTATTTTTTAAAGATTTTATTTACTTATTTGACAGACAGAGATCACAAGTAGGCAAAGAGGCAGGCAGAGAGAAAGGAGGAAGCAAGCTCCCTGCTGAGCAGAGAGCCCGATGTGGGGCTCGATCCCAGGACCCTGAGATCATGACCTGAGCCAAAGGCAGAGACTTAACCCACTGAGGCACCCAGGTGCCCCCTCAACCTTCTTTTTAATAGTCCAAGTGTGACATAGAAACTAATGTAAATAAGACAGGAACATGCACTATAAAAAAGTTATAAATCAAATGCATTTGGAAGGTTCAAAGAAATGACAGATCAGGGAGGATTTCATGGTTGGCATTTGAGCAAGGCCTTGGAGGCTGTTCAGATTTGGACTTACAGAGGTGAGGTAGGAGAACATTCCAGGCTAAGGGCATATTGTGGATAGCACAGGAACTAGGGGCAGTTCTTTGGCTAAGGGAATGAGAGTTAAAGCCTGAAAGAGAAGCCTGATATATGCACAAGAGAGATGACAAACCAGGTATTAACTTAAATCCAAGATGTTCCTCGAACGAGAGTTCCAAGTTACCTTCTGGAGCATTAACGTTTCTGTTACTAGCCAGAAACCTGAGAAATTCATCCTTCTAGACAGTCTGTAGAGTAGTAGGAACATCCTCTCCTCAAAATAAATTTTATTAAAGGAAAAGTAAACCTGCAATCAGTAGGTATTGTGCCATGGATAAATTCCTGTGGTCCATTGTCTCACCTTACCACACAGTAGGTTCAGGAAGGGTCAATCCTATGGGCAGACCCTGGCCCCAAGTGGTTTAGTAACATGTCTTGAGTCTAATACCCCTATGTTCTGGTTGAGCTGCCCCCAGGACACTGAAACCTGACAATGTTGCTTTAACAAGGCCTAGATGATTTTCCATAGCAAGTGAGGTACAGATTTTAGGATCTTTCCACACACCATAGTAAGGGTCAACCCTGCTTTTTTTGAGTACATCTCCTGGTTCAGCTTTCCACAGAGCTCCACAGCCTTTCAGTCTTTCCTTTAGCATGATTGATTGAAAAGAAAATATGACCTGTAACTTAGAAAATTTCCTTTCAGCTTCACATGACATTATATGCAATTAAATTTTTAGAATTATTGTCAAATCTGATATCAATCAGATATTTAAACTCAATCAAATTTCACTCATGCATGAACTATAGGAATATATAGGGGCTACTCAAATAAGAGTTCTTATGGGGTGAATATATAATCCTTGCACTGACAAGACTCCTTATAGTAGGATATTATGGGTTTTATGTTATCTTCATTAATGGTAACATTGCATGTCCAAGAAACAAGAAATATGAATTTAAATGTTTTTCCAAAATATTCCTATGATTTACTCCTCTTCATTAAGTAGTTTATGAAACAACCCTTGGTGGCACTTTTTTAAAAAAGATTTTATTTATTTATTTATTTGAGAGAGAGAGAGAGACAGAGAGAGAGAGAGCTCATGAGCATGTGGAAGGGGCAGAGGGAGAAGGCAAAGCAGACTCTGTGCTGAGCAGGGAGCCTGACACAGGGCTTGCTCCCAGGACACTGGGATCATGACCTGAGGTGAAGTCAGATAGTTAACTGACTGAGCCACACAGGCGCCCATTTTTAATTTCGTACACTGCATTATCGTGTGTATTGCTGACGGAGGAAAAATTCTATTTTGACAAGTCTTAATGAAAACCCAATCTTTCACTAATAGCTTTACATATCAGATGGTTGGAAAAATTTTCACAGAGAAGCTTCCTG
Organism: Lontra canadensis; assembly: GCF_010015895.1. Lineage (NCBI taxonomy): Eukaryota > Metazoa > Chordata > Mammalia > Carnivora > Mustelidae > Lontra > Lontra canadensis. The sequence goes on from NW_022630995.1 coordinate 32,839,806, forward strand.
GTTCAGAGTCCAGGAAAAGTTGCATCAGCTTCTGGCCTTCACCTGTCAAGCTGGAGGAACTTAACCCTTGGTGCTGGGGCAGGTGGGAAAACAGAGGCCATATTCTGCCTACCTTGTGCCCACCTTTGGGGGAAGATTTCTTTCTCACTCAGGTTACATGTCCCTCAAGGGTCAGCTGTGGCTCTGCTCCGTGTTGTTTATATTCGGGTAGCCAGGGTACAGGACCTGTCCCTGTACGGAACATGAGGTCTTGTCACAGTGAAAAGAGAATTGGCAGATCATGGCAAATCTTTTAAGGCATCTGCTTAGAGTGGTATATGTCATTGCCACTCACATTTCACTGGCCAAGATAAGTCACATGACCAAGCCTAAAGCCAATGGGGGAAAGGGGATGTGCAGTTCTCCAGTAGGGTTGAACTCCAAATATGGCTGCATATATTTGGGATAATAATATGGTCTATCTCATTAGCCCTCTGGGATTGATTAGAGGTAAAGATATTTGGAATATTTGCAAGATACATCTGCAGAATGTTGGCTTTCAAATGTCTATTTCTGGGGGAAATTAGAACTAACAAACACATAATGTGGGGTGCCTGGCTGGCAGTAGGTAGAGCATGCAGCTCTTGATCTCAGGATTGTAAATTTGAGCACTACCTTGGGTGTAGAGATTACCTAAAAATAACATCTTTTAAGAATTAAATGAACAAACAAACAACTAACATAATTATATTGTCTTTAGTGAAATGCTTTAAAGTAGGCTATAGATCAGAGCTGACCAACAAAAATGCAAGTTATATATTGAATTTAAAATTTTCTTGGAAATTTGGGGCACCTGGGTGGCTCAGTCAGTTAAGTGTCTGCCTTTGGTTCAGGTCATGATCCCAGGGTCCTGGGATTGAGCCCAGAGTTGGGCTGCCTGCTCAGTGGGGAGTCTGCTTCTCCCTCTCTCTATGCCCTTCCCCTGCTCTCTCTCTCTCTCCCTCTCTCCTTCTCTCTCTCAAATAAATAAATAAATAAATTTAGATTTTTAAATAATAAATAAATAAAATTTTCTGCCAGATTAAAATGTAATACATGAATTTTGTTTTAATATATTTATCTAACCAATATACCCAAAATGCTGTCATTTCATTGTGTAATCAATATTATAAAACATCAATCGGGTATTTTCCATTCTTTTTTTTCATATAAACCTTTAAAATCTGGTACATATTAGAGCACATCTTAGTTTGAAGTAGTCACTTTTTATGTTGTTTTTTTTTTTTAAGATTTATTTATGCTTAGAGAGAGAGAGAGCAAGACTGTAGGGGGAAGCAGTAGAGGGAAAGGGAGAGACAATCTCAAGCAGACTCCCTTCTGAGCATGGAGCCAGACACAGGGCTTGATTTCATGACCCTGAGATCATTACTTGAGCCAAAACCAAGAGTCAGATGCTTAACCGACTGAGCCACACAGGCACCCCTGAACTAGTCACATTTTCATTGCTTACTAAATGCATGTAATGATGACTACCAAATGAGACAGTGAATGTCTATACCACTCAACCTGTTTATTCTGGTAGAAATAAGACTGATCCTTAAAACTTGGGGTCAGCATCCTTCTTTGTTAAGTGCAGGTTCAAAATCTTTCAGGAAACACAAGCAGATTTCGGGTATAATTATTTAACTATTGAGTACTTAGCTATATGCTCTTTTACCTCATGAAGAAATATATCAAAGCAAATTAAAATTTTTTTCTCTGACTTTTGTTGACCTTTCGTCAGCCTTTTAATTGGTGGACAGGAACTAGCTGAGTCAAGAATGTACGAACTTTACATGGTTTTCTGGTTATTAATATTTTTGCCAAATTTATCTTCTAATACCAGCTACAGAATTAGGGTGGGCAAGACTGACCTCTTGACCATATTATTTTAAGTGTGGTTATAAACAATGTGTCTCAGCACAACTTCCTTTAATGGATATGTTAATAGTTTGGCATTACTTTGGGATGAAAAGAAAGAAACATTTGTTTTCTCTCTTGAAATAGTAAGTAGGAGTGTCCTTGTAGACATTGATAAAAAATAGTGATGAATCAGTCATAGAATTATAAGACAAAGTTTCCAGATTAACAAGATAAAGGGATCATCATTAACTATGAAAAAAAGAAGGCTAAAAAAAACTCCACAGAAAACATAAAACTAAGCTAGTGGTTCCCTAATATTTAGGTGTTCAATGTTAAATGAAACTGCACAGGAGGTCAGTGTGTTTACTTAATCCCGAGGAGTGCTTTATGGTTAATTCATCTTGGTAGGTCCCTGTTTTGGATATGTTTATATCTGTAACACCTACCACAGACATGGGCATATAGTATCTAGTCCATTAGTACCTGGTGAATTGAGTTAAAGTTAGCCATCTCAAAGCCTGTATGTCAGAGGGATAGTAATGAGTAGTTACCCATTGTGGGGGTGTGTGTGCAGGGGAGCTGGAATGGGCAGAGGAATTCTGAACAGAATGGCAAGAATCCTGGAGACATTCACACCAAATGCTGACATGACTTGAAATGTCTCTCAGGAATCCTAACCTTCAAAATAGGTATTATATGGGGCACCTGGGTGGCACAATCAGTTAAGCATCAGACTCTTGGTTTTGGCACAGATGGTGATCTCAGGATCCTGAGATCAATCCCATGTCTGACTCTGCAGACTCTCTGCCCCTCCCCCCAAATAAATTAATTAATCTTTTAAAAAATTGATACTATTTGATAGTAAGAAAATCATTCGTAGCCAGTATGTTGAGTCAAAAAACCTTAAATATTAAAACGCTATGTGTTTTATTTGAGGATTCAAAGGAAGTTTCTCTTGATCTGGTCTTGACCTAGCCGTGATTTAGCGCTGTCTCTTTAAGGTGACTAATGTCTTCAGAAGCAGCCCAATAATGTGGAATAGTTTATATAAGTCCCCAAGAGGAACACAAATTACTCCACCAGCTGCATTCCCTCATGTCAGGAAAAAGACTCCAATATATTTCTTGGCTACTATAAAATCTCAGAAGTTTGAAACATACTAACGCAGAAAAAGAAAAAAAGCTATGATTCAACCACTTGCTCTCATGAAAAGCATCAATAGTTAATCATGTGTAAAATTCAGAGGATGCTGGAATAAAAGAGTTCTCAAACATCAATTAGTCCAGTCCCTCTCCTTTTTCAAATGCAACAGCTACGGACTAAAGAAGTGAGATGAGTCAAGCTTTCAGTGTCATGATGTGATGTGACAGTGACCTTACAGCTCACTGCCTCGAAAATCCTTCCAGCCTACAGTGCTCCCTGACTCCATAAGAGGGACACATTCTTTTTTTTTTTTTAAGATTTTATTTATTTATTTGACAGAGAGAGATCACAAGTAGGCAGAGAGGCAGGCAGAGAGAGAGAGAGGAGGAAGCAGGCTCCCTGCTGAGCAGAGAGCCCGATGCGGGGGCTCGATCCCAGGACTCTGAGATCATGACCTAAGCCGGAGGCAGAGGCCTTAACCCACTGAGCCACCCAGGTGCCCTGGGGGACACATTCTTTTTTTTTTTTTTTTAAAGACTGGTATTTATTTATTTGACAGACAGAGATTACAAGTAGGCAGAGGAGATAAGGCAGAGAGAGAGGAGGAAGCAGGCTCCCTGTCGAGCAGAGAGCCCAATGTGGGGCTCGATCCCAGGACCCTGGGACCATGACCTGAGCCGAAGACAGAGGCTTTAACCCACTGAGCCACTCAAGCGCCCCTGGGGGACACATTCTTAAACATAATTGGGACATTGGTTTTGATACACTGGAAACAACAACAACAAAAAAATAACTGAAACATCAATAACAATTTTGTTCAGTAACATGGTTCTTTTTGGTAATTATTCAAATATTCTAGTATGCATTAGCTAAAACATTGTGTGTGTTTATACTATTACCAAAAAGAACCTTGTTACTGAAGAAAACCATGGTTGCTTAGAGATTAGTGGCTTGACTCTTGAATAGCGAATTTTTCTATATGATGACATAGCAAGGTGATTAAGAGGTCTCAGGATCTCATCTAAACCTAAGTATCCCCAGGTCCCATCTCCAGATATGATCATGGGGTGGGTAGGGCTTCACTTAATGAATTGTTGGGGAGGGGGGCAAAATTCAGTCCATAGCAATCAGGAAACCCACATGTACCAGGTTTTTCTTTCTTGCAAATGTTGGTAGATGATGGCATGGTCATGAGCAGATAGGAGAGAACTATACCCGCCTGCTCTCTCCACCTCAGCTCGTCTGGTGTGTATAACATGGTCTGTGACTAACATGATCCTGGCTCATCTTGCGGTTTTGCTGAGCCATATTCAAGCTTTCTTGTCAGATTGTTAGACCAAAATTTTCTTATAAGAATTATATATTTTTTAAGATTTTATTTATTTATTTGACAGAGAGAGAGATCACCAGTAGGCAGAGAGGCAGGCAGAGAGAGAGGGGGAAGCAGGCTCCCTGCTGAGTATAGAGCCTGATGCGGGGCTCGATCCCAGGACCCTGAGATCATGACCCAAGCTGAAGGCAGAGGCTTAACCTCTGAGCCACTCAGGCACCCCGAAATATTTTTTTATGAAAATTTTATTTATTTATTTGACACGGAGAGAGATCACAAGCAGGCAGACAGGCAGGCAGAGAGAGCGGGGGAAGCAGGCTCCCTGCCGAGCAGAAAGCCCGACGCAGGGCTCCATCCCAAGACCCCAAGAATCATGACCAGAGCCAAAGGCAGAGCCTTAACACACTGAGCCACCCAGGCACCCCCCAAGAAATACTTTTAATAATAAATCGGCATTAATGATGATATCTAAATATTCATTTATTTTTTTAAAAAGATTTTATTTAGGGGTGCCTGGGTGGCTTAATTGGTTAAGTGTCTGCCTTTAGTCCAGATCATTATACCAGAGTCCTGGGATCGAAGCCCGTGTCAGGCTTTCTGCTCTGTGGGGAGTCTGCCTCTCCCTCTGCCTGCTGCTCCGCCTGCTTGTGTGCTCTGTTGCTCGATCTCTCTCAAATAAATAAAATCTTTAAAGAAAATATATTTTTAAAAGGTCTTATTTATTTATTTGAGACTGAGAGAGAGAGAGAGAAAGACCGAGCACAACCGGGGAGGAGGGCGGGGAGAAGGAGAAACAGGCTCCCCGCTGAGCATGGGCCCAACACAAAGCTCGATTCCAGGACCCTAGGATCATGACCTGAGTCTAAGGCAGACGCTTAACCAACTGAACCACCCGGGCAACCCCCAAGTATTCATTAATTTTTTTAAAGATTTTATTTATTTATTTGACAGACAGAGATCATAAGTAGGCAGAGAGGCAGGCAGAGAGAGAGAGAGAGAGAGAGAGAGGGGAGCAGGGAGCCAGATGCGGGGCGGATCCCAGGACCCTGGGACCATGACCTGAGCTGAAGGCAAAGGCTTTAACCCACTGAGCCACCCGGGTGCCCCTGTTCATTAATTTTTAATAGCGAAGAACTTGTTATTATAGATTGGATTATGTTCCCCACCCAAAATAAGATACTCTAAAATCCTAACTCCTGGTATTTCAGAATGTGACCTTACTTAGAAAGGTCAGTGCAGATGTAATTAGTTAAGGAAGGTCATACTGAGTGGGGGCCCCCAGTCCAATATGACTGCTGGCCTTGTAGGAATAGGAACATGTGAAAACACAAGTGCAGGGAAAATGCCACGTGAAGAGAGAAGATTGGAGGAACGCATCTTTAACCCAAGCAATACCAAAGATTTGCCAAACCACCAGCAGCTAGGAAGAGGCAAAGAAGGATTCTCCCACAGCTTTTAGAGGGAGGGTGGCCCGGCCCAGATTTCAGAATGCTGGCTTCCAGAAATATGAGCCAGTAAAATCTGCTGTTTGAAGCCACCTCGTGTATAATGCTTGATTATGGCAGCCCTACAAAAGAATACAATTGTCTGTCTTCGGAAATTGGGTTGTAACAGATGAGTTAGAGGCACTTTATATTCCTATATTAAGTTTGTGTTTATCCTTTTTTTTTTTTTCCCCCTTTTCAGATATGGTGAGAAAACAAGAGGTGATCAGAATTTACTCTTCATTTTGAAAATTCAGAACTGGCGAATTCCATCACAGCAAGCATAAACCAAGCAAAGATGAAGGTCAGTATGTTGTTTTATTTTATCTGAGAAAATAAAGAGAAGATTCCCTGCAATGTGTGGCTTAGTGCCAGGGCAGTTGTTGGGAAAACAGTTACATGTACATTAAAAATGACATTTACAGAATCAACTATCAAATTATTTACAGAAAACATTTAAAATGAAATTTTCATTCCCAACTCCAATATCAAAGAATCTTATTAAGATTGTTTACAATATTAATTATGCAAAGTAGGTGGAGGATAGCAGACTCACAAATAAATTGCCAATTTATTTATTTTAAATTTTTTTTAAAGATTTATTTTTTTGACAGAGAGAGACATAGTGAGAGAGAGAACACAGCAGGGGGAGTGGGAGAGGGAGAAAGCAGGCTTTCGACCGAGCAGGGAGCCTGATGTGGGGCTTGATCCCAGGACCCTGGGATCATGACCTGAGTTGAAGCTAGACGCTTAATGACGGAGCCACCCAGGCGCCCCTAAATTGCCAGTTTAAATGGAAACTGCTCACTGTGAAAAGTCTAAGATATCTTTGAAGTACTGCTTGCCTCAAGCACAGGGAGAATATTGGAGATTCACAGAGGTTGCTAAAGCCTTATACTTCACCAGAATCATTTTTGAAGTTAAAACATTTCTTTACATTCTCTCACATCATAAAATAGAACATAATCTCTACTGAAGTTCATGGAAAAATCCAAGAATGTTCAAGTCAAGTTTTTTTGTGTATAAATAACCTCTATGTTCAATACTGAAAAGAGTAACATAGTACTGGAAGTCTTAGCCTCAGCCTCAGCCTTAGTACTGGAAGACAACAAAAAGAAATAAAAACACCCAGAGTGCTTGGGTGGCTCAGGTCATGATTCCAGGACCTGGAGTCCCGGGATTGAGTCCCGCATTGGGCTCCCAGCTCCCCGGGATGTCTGCTTCTCCCTTTGACCTCTTCCCCTCTCATGCTCTCTCTCTCTCTCTCAAATAAATTAATTAATTAAAAAAAATAAAATAAAAACATCCAAATCGGCAAGAAAGAAGTCAAACTCCCACTATTTGCAGATGACATGATACTCTATGTAGAAACCTGAAAGACTCCACCAAAAAATTGCTAGAACTAATACATGAATTCAGTAAAGCTGTAGGACACAAAACTCTATACAAATCTGTTGCATTCTATATACCAAAAATGAAGCAGCAGAAAGAGAAATCAAGAAATTGATTCCATTTACAACTGCACCAAAAATAAATAAGATATCTAAGAATAAACCTAACAAAAGGGGTAAAAGCTCTGTACTTTGAAAACTATAGAATATTTATGAAAGAAATTGAGGGAGACACAAAGAAATGCAAAGACATTCAATGTTCATGGATGGAAGAACAAACATGGTTAAAATGTCTATCCTACCCAAAGCAATCTACACACATAATGCAATCTCTATCAAAACACCACCAGCAGGAATGCCTGGGTGGCTCAGTTGGTTAAATGTCTGCCTTTGGCTCAGGTCATGACCCCAGGGTCCTGCGATTGAGCCCCACATCAGGCTCCCTGCTCAGGAAGAAGTCTGCTTCTCCCTCTACCACTTTCCCTGCTTGTGTTACCTCTCTCACTGTGTCTCTCTGTCAAATAAATAAGTAAAATCTTTTTAAAAATTAAAGAAAAAACAACCACCAACATTTTCACAGAGCTAGAACAAACAGTCCTAAAATTTGGATGGAGCCACAAAAGACCAAGAATAGCCAAAGCAATCTTGAAAAAGAAAAGCAAACCTGGAGGCATCACAATTCCAGACTTCAAGCTCTATTACAAAGCTGTAATCATCAAGACAGCATGGTATGGTACCAGCACAAAAACAGACACATCGATCAATGGAACAGAATAGGGAACCTAGAAATGGGCCCACAGTGATATGTCAAGTAATCTTCAAAAAAGCAGGAAAGAATATCCAATGGGAAAAAGACCATCTCTTCAACAAATGGTGTTGGGAAAATTGAACAGAAGGATGGAACTGGACCACTTTCTTATACCATACACAAAAATAAATTCAAAATGGATGCAAGTCCTAAATGTGAGGCAAGAAATAATCAAAACCCTAGAGAACACAGGCAGAAACCTCTTTGACCTCAGCCATGGCAACTTCTTACTAGACATGTCTTCAGAGGCAAGGGAAACAAAAACAAAAATGAACTATTGGGACTTCAAAGGGACAAAAATCTTCTGCACAGTGAAGGAAACAATCAATAAAACTAAAAGGCAACCTACAGAATGGGAGAAGATATTTGCAAATAGCATATCAGATAAAGGGTTAGTATCCAAAATCTATAAAGAACTTAAACTCAACACCCCCCCCCAAATAATCCAGCTAAGAAATGGACATGAAGAGACATTTTTCTAAAGAAGACATACAGATGGCTACAGACACATGAAAAGATGCTCAACATCACCCATCATCAGGGAAACACAGATCAAAATCATGATGAGATACCACACACCTGTCAGAAAGGCTAAAATAAACAACACAGAAACAACAGATATTGATGAGGATATGGAGAAAGGGGAACCCTCTTATATGTTGGTGGGAATGCAACCTGGGGCAGCCGCTCTGGAAAACAGTATGGAATTGCCCCAAAAAGTTAAAACTAGAACTACCCAATGACCCTGCAAATGCACTACTAGGTATTTACCCACAGGTTACAAAAATACTGATTTGAAGGGGTACCTGCACCCCGATGTGTATAGCAGCATTATCAGCAATAGCCAAACTATAGAAAGAGCCCAAATGTCCATTGACTGATGAATGGATAAAGAAAATGTGGTTTGTATATACAATGGAATATTACTGAGCCATCAAAAGGAACGAAATCTTGTATTTACAATGACATGGATAGAGCTAGATGGTATTATGTCAAGTGAAATAAGTCATTGGAAAAGGACTAATACCATATGATTTTATTCATGTGTGGGATTTAAGAAACAAAACAGATGAATATAGGGGAAGGGAAAAAAAGAAAAGAGAAAGAGAGGGAAGCAAACGATAAAAGACTCTCAATGATAGAGAACAAACTGATGGAGGAAGGTGGGTGGTAGGATGGGCTAAATGGGTATTAAGAAGGGCATTTGTTACGATGAGCTCTGGCTATTATATGCAAGGGATGAATCACTAAATAAGATTTTTTTAAAATACTGAAAACAGGAAGGGAGGCCCTGGTTGGCTCATTCAGTAGAACATACAACCTTTGATCTTGGGGTTGTAAGTTCTGACCCCCATTGGTTATAGATATTACTAAAAAATAAAATTTTAAAAAATCCATTAAAAATACTGAAAGTGGAGAGTTCTAAAGGGAGAAATGATGTGTAGAATAAGGAAGACCTAACTGAGGTATGAATTGCTGGCTAGCACTCATTTACCCAGAAATGGAAGGGAATGGACACTAGAGAGTAACGTGCTTCATCTTTTAAAATACTACTTGACAAGAAGGGTATGCTGCAAAGATATGGTCAGCATAATAAATGATATGTAGGGGCGCCTGGGTGGCTCAGTGGGTCAAGCCTCTGCCTTCAGCTCAGGTCATGATCTCAGGGTTCTGGGATTGAGCCCCACATCAGGCTCTCTGCTCAATGGGGAACCTGCTTCCTCCTCTCTCTCTGCCTGCTGCTCTGCCTACTTGTGATTTCTCTCTGTCAAGTAAATGAATAAAAATCTTAAAAAAATAAAATAAATGATATGTAATACACACATACACTCTCTCTTTTATTCTAAGGGAGTATGATCTTTTCCTGCTAGACAAGTCTGATCTAGTACCTTCTATGTGCCGAGAATACATGTGCTTTGAAACATATTCAAAGACCTGACTTTCATGGGGCTTGCATTATTGTGGGGGAGACAAAAAAATGATGTATTGCTCCAAGATATAGTCTGTCATTTTGCTTGGATATTACACCTTTGAAACTGAGGTTATGTATTGCATCACATGGGGAAGCGAGTTGGATGGTTTCATCCAATTTGAACATCCACAGCCGTATTTTGAAGTCTGTCTCTTCTGGAATTGTGATGGCAACAACAGAGTGGTATTTCCTTCCAGTTCAGTTATCAGCTTAGTTTCACAGCTGTGGATAGTCTTGAGAATTCTTTTTTGTCACACTGAAATTCTTCCCACCTACAGCAAATGTAAACACCTACTTTTTTTGTTTTGGGCCTCTCGTGTTCACAGCACTCCGTGCCATTGTGCTGATGGCAAGAAAAGAAATTTTGGAGTCTATGGGTGTCCCCATGGCTCAGTTGGTTAAGCTCCCGACTCTCCATTTCAACTCAGGTCATGATCTCCTGGGATTGAGTCCTGTGTCAGGCTCAGCCGGGAGTTGAGATTCGTTTTCTTTCTCCCTCTGCCTCTCCCCTGCTCTCTCTCTTCCTCTCTATTTATTTATTTATTTAAATTTATTCTTTAAATTAAGATTTTATTTGTTTATTTATTTGACAGAGACAGACACACACACAGTGAGAGAGGGAACACAAGAGGTGGGAAAAGGAGACGTAGGCTTCCCACTGAGCAGAGAGCCCAATGCAGGGCTCCATCCCAGGACCCTGGAATCAAGACCTGAGCTGAAGGCAGATGCTTAACCACTGCGCCACCCAGGTGCCCTTATTTATTTATTTTTTTTGAGAAGAAATTTTGGAGTCTAAAAAAGTACTACACGTATATAAGTTCAACAATCAGTTTTCCCTTAACTGAACAAAAGACTCAGGGCCCTTTGTCTACCTCTTACAGTTCCATCAAAGGCCCTCTGGGAGAAAACACTTTGGATTTGAGTCATTTCATGAGGATCGCCTCATTTTCTTTACATTTCTCCTTACAGCGGTCCTGATAGGCTCCCAAACTTTGGTCCCAGTGCCCTGCAATCTACAGAATAAAGTTCAAACATGATCATCAAATGATTTGGGACATCAGCACAACACCTGGATTTTTCAATCTATGCAAGGTTGCTTGGTTTTTACGTAAAGGGAGGGACCCAATTCTGAAATTCTTTTTTTTTAATTAATTAATTTATTTTTAGTAATTCCTACCCTCAGCAAGGGGGCTCAAATACAAGACTCTGGGATCAAGAGGCATGCCCCTCTAACTGAGCCAGCCAGGTGCCCCATCGATTCTGAAATGGCCTCCACTGCCCAGCACACCGGAAGTGTCAGGATTCTTAGTTGCAAGGGAGAGAAATCAACTGTGGCTCTTTTAAGGAGAAAAGACGTTGATTAGAGGATATCAAACAGTTCAGCTGAAGAACAAGGCTTAGAGACTACACAGTTAGATCAGGCCCCAGACCATGTTCTGGAATTGGTCCCATGGAGCCACCACTGCCACTGTACTGGGCCCACGTACCGCAGCTCTGAACCACCTCCATCTCACACACAGAACATGGAACGTTTGTGCTGAAACCATAGACATTGCCAGCGCTTTGCCCCGCATATGTCTAGCACCTTTGCTGCTGATCTCTTCTGTGGGGATTCTCCTCCGGTTCTACTTCTTCCACACTCGCTTCCAGTGCGACGGGCCATCATCACATGCCTGGCCTCACCGCGAGAGAGCCTGGGTCAAAGGGAGTAACTGACGTTTTCTGATTCTAGAGTAGGAGATGCCTTCATCCAGGGAAGGGGGTTCATGCGCAATGGTGAATATTTTCCTCCCCGGCCAGGCTGAAAATGGACTTACCCAGATGAACAAGCACCTGAGCTAGGAATGGGCTGGAGACTTTTTTTTCTTTTTTAAAGATTTCATTTCTTCATTTGTCAGAAAGAGAGAGAGAGCCCAAGCAGAAAGAACAGAAGGCAGAGAAGCAGGCCCCCCACCGAGCAGGGAGAGGGATGCTGGGCTTGATCCCAGGACCACAGGATCATGACCCGAACTGAAGGCAGACGCTTAACTGACTGAGCCACCCAGGCCTCCCTGGAGATTTTAACTCTCTTTATGACATAGACAGAGAGAGTGACAGTTCTTCCTACAGCTCCCCTCCCTTGACCCTCCAAGCCACTAAACATAACTCATGACTTCAATGGCACTGAGGGCCCAGAAGGCCTTCTGTCCCTTAGGCATCCACGTGACCCACACTGCCCGACTCCAGGAAGTCTAGAGATTACTTTGCCAAGGGGATTCCTTTGTCCCTGACTGCCTCACAGGATCTGCTGCCCTCTTAGCTCTCAATGCGCCCACAGTACTCTGCTTTTACCTTCCGTGACACTTGCCCACCTTGCAGTTAGTAGTTGTGTAAATGCACTCAGTGGTCCGTGGAAGTTCCAGAACCTTCTTCAGGAGGAGTTAGTGCTGGGGTCAACTTAGGGGTGGGGGCTTGGAGGCTGGAACTGTGGCTGCTTCACAGATTCCATGAGACGGAGATTTTGTTTGTTTCATTAGGAAAACAGGGGTTTTCTTGGTGCTGAACGTGCCCCGTTTCCTCAGCAATCACCTCTCAGCTCTGCTGCCTTTTTCTTTGTGTGAAAGTTCAGAACTCAGGCTTTGCAGCCCTCCCTCTGTCCCTTCCCAGTTGTGTGACCTTCCTAGCTGGGCAGTGTTTGGGCAGTGACTTCTCACATACTGCATAGGATTGTGTGGAGACTTTGTTAATATCCGAAAGTCTTCCAGGGGCAGAGGTTTTCTCGGTTCTCCTTAGTCTCCTTAGTTCACCTCTGCCCGGAGCCTTGCTTAGAAGAGAGGCTGGTCGAGTCCGTTCGAGTGAGATCCAGCATCTGGAGGGATTTGCGGGAAGGCTGGGGATTTTACATTGGCTTTTACATTGCAGTAAAATCCTGTCATTGTGGTAAAATCCTGTCACAGCAATAAAAATCCCGAGGCAACCTCAAGGGGGAAAATTTGTGAGGTGGAGATCAGATCGACTGTGAAAATGTCAAATAAGAGATCCTGGAAGAAAAAAACAAAAAACAAAAAACTGTCCACTTAGTCCATAAAACTTACTTGGTCATTTTGATATGATGTTATCTAGAGCATGCTTAATTTCCCTGCCAAGAAATCCATTCTCCCCCATGGGTTCCTTTCCAAAAATAGCTGTTCATTGCATGCATTTCTCATGTACACAGGGATCACTGAGGATCTTGGTCAAATGCAGAATGTAAATCTGTAGGTCTGGGTGGGACACAAAAGTCTGTAAACTCCCAGGTGATGCTGAGGCTGTGGGTCCACCCACCACATTTTCGGTGGCAAGGATATGCACCATGGACGAAGAGGGAGGAAAATGCAGATCTCTTTTTCTTTGACCGTTGCTAAGTAAACAGATTTCCAGGCTTAGGAAAACCCGTTGTAACTTGAACTGTTTCAAGATACCTGTGACTGTGATAGGGTTTCCCTACAATGTATCCTCTTAGCCTCCCCCCACACCCCCTACCAAGTGACAGTGGAGGAGCTATTTATGACTATATTACTATGTGAAAAGAAAATACACATTATTTGTCTGAAACTTCAAATCAATAACAAGATGACTAAAGGCACTTCAACAGGTAGGAACGATCTGCAGGTTCAGATTAGGTGAATATTCAAAGTGGATTAAAAAGGGTCAGATTCTATTTCTTTAAGAGCCTATCTTAAGGGGCAACTGGGTGGCTCAGTGGGTTAAGCCTCTGCCTTTAGCTTAGGTTGTGATCTCAGGGTCCTGGGATCGAGCCCCTCATCTGGCTCTCTGCTCAGCAGGGAGCCTGCTTCCCTCTCTCTCTGCCTGCCTCTCTGCCTACTTGTGATCTCTCACCCTCTGTCAAATAAATAAATGAAATCTTAAAAAAAAAAAAAAAGAGCCTGTCTTAAGAACCATCTGGTATGTTTGTTCAAATGCTGGCTCCTGGGGTCCACCCCAGATATAATGATTCACGATCTTCATGGCGGGCGGGGGGGGGGGCAAGTATCTGAGGTCCATCCAGGCAATTGTTACTCATATTAAAATTCAAGGAGCACAAGGGTAGAGCCTTTGAGTTCAGTGGTAGGACTTCATATCATTTGATGATCTCACAAGACACTGAATGGACAATGATGTGAGTGATGGAAGTCCCAATCCTTATCTTGCCCTAAAATATTCTGTGATTTTTTTACTTTGGTTTCTTACCTAAGTCCTGAAGAAATCAGTCTTGGGGTTTCTGGACATATCATTAGATGCCACTGACAATCTGGCCCTATGCCAGGTGTTTTTTGTTGATATTTGTTTTTTGTTGATACTGATAGTAGATAAATACTACTAGTGCATATGTAATATAACCAGGTCAATGTTACTTCCACAGCTTGTACAACTTGTAATGGAGTACTGTGTACTTTCTTCCTCTTTTTAGGAAATACAGAGTTAACTAGACGAAATAAATTTCCACCAAAACCTACAGCAATTTACTTGGAACTCTTTCCTCCCCCCAAATCCATGAAAAAATAAGAGTATCTAACAGAGATGGGAAAATAAATTCATGATAACCCTAGAATGAATACCATCCTTAACTAAGCAACTGTGGAAGGACAACAATAGCCATTCGGGGGTCTTTTTCAGGCTGAATAAGGTTGTAGTCTCTCCAGCACCCATACCACTGAGCGACAATTGTATCTATAATTGTGTGGTATCTTAAAAGCATTTTCTGTGTAGTTTTTATCGGAGAACAGCAGAAGTTTACCAGAACCAAAAATACTTTTCTTCACATTGTTTAGAGGACTTTCATGCTTTTCATCCATTCTTCAGAAAATGAAAAGCTAATGCCATGTAATCACAATTTCCTGGGATTCTGAAAAACCATTAAAGAGGCACATTGATACTCTCTGAATGGAAACACTGTAGCACGTTTTGGATTGGCTCTGTGGTGGGGGTTCTTGACACTCATATGGCCAAATCAGAGTTTTCAAAGGTTTCTTTTGTGTCCCAAACACCCAGACAGTCTGATTTCAACCATTAAGTGCTTCTGGGTGAATGCAGATGATAAGTTTTTTTTTTTTTTCCTTTAAGGGGAAAAAAGGAAACTTAATTAAAACCTATATTAATTATATCAATCCTTCAAGTCTGACAGTTACTACAATTTCATTTTTGTATGTGTGTCAAATGTAATGTTTTAAAGTTATATTGCCTACTGAAGTGTTTCCTCTTTCTAGATTTACTAAAAACCAACCGAATACCATTTGAAATGAGCTTTATTAGGAACAGGGAGAAGCAGGAAGTTTTCTGGCTGCTTAGTTTAAAGACTTAGTTTAAAGACAAAGTAACACGTCTGCCTTACTAGGTATAATTGACTGGATTTTAAAACCATGCTATTCTTCTTAGGCCACTGAGGTAGCCTTCTCCTCCCTTCTTCAAAAATATCTTTGCAGTGTATGATTATATGTAGAGTCCCAAACCAGTTTTCAAGAGCCTCATTGATTCCCAGGAATATGGTTGTACAGAAACAAAATTGGTTTGCGGAGTCCCCCAAGGTAAGTGCAATAGCCAGCATCACTTAGGAATGCTATTACATCCTGAGTGGTGTGTAGGGAAACCCACGTTGTCAAACATGAAGTGATAAAATACTGTGGCCTCAGGAAAGTCAAGAGTCCACATTCCTGTGTAATGGGAGATGTTTTAGGCTCTCTGAATAGGAAGTGGGCCTTGCTACCAAAAGAGAGATCAAACCCCTTGGGAAGATCAAGGTCACGGAGCAGTGGATGGGAGACAGAGAGCTGTGGCTCCTGCGGCCATGCTCTTTGTGGGTAAGCAAGTTTCTAAGAGTCTGGAACCGGAAGCAAATATTTCAACAGGAATAACGTGGCTCACCCAGAAAAGGAATGTTTAAGGACCGAAAATGTGTCATAGTCACCCCTTGGGGGGAGGGGGCAGGCAGTGGGGAGGGGTTGGGGAAGGGTGAACCCACAGGATACTAGAGTTTGTTGCACAGATTTTGTTCTGGAGTTCAGTGATTTTCAATAAAATCCTTCTGTGACCTTCACAAAGTCCAATGTCGAAGATCCCCTTTAAGGTGTTATATATAAAATTGTAGGTCTGGTTCACCTGGCTTGAAGAAGAGAAAGTGCCTTGGAAGGATGAAAGCTCTCTTGCCAAAGTGGATACGGTCTGGTTTGGTCTGGACATGCCACCCTTGATTCTAGGACCAGTGATGAGTCCACTAGGTTATACTGACCTGAAGAGTCAAGTAACCAGATCTGGTTGACGTAGGTAGGACCCCCAGGACTGTGTGAAAAAGAAACAAAGGACAAAAAAACTGAGAGCTGAGATTTTTGAAAGAACACTTTGTGTGGAGGCTGAGAAAAATTAAGGCCATCCCACCTCGGGTTTAGCCTTAGCATAAGTACAGCCATCTTAGCTCCAGCAGCCATCTCAGACCCCTGTCCCCAAGGGCTGAACTTTTCCCTACTTTACTTTAGTTCTAAGGACCCCCACCCTGCTTTAGTAACAAGAACCCCCACCATGCTTTGGTTCCAGGAACCCCCACCCTGCTTTAGTAACAGGAATCCCCACCCTGCTTTAGTAACAGGAACCCATAAATACCCCTGCCTTAACTAAGCTTGGGGTCCAAGTCTCTACTCCGCTGTGTCGGGTATACTTGGGCCCAAGCTTAAGGTTGTCGAATAAACCCTCGTGTGATTGCATCGGTGTTGGGTCCTTAATCTAGGTTCATTGAGAAGAAATAATTATTGCGCCCTCCTGATATGTACAATGCTTTGATAGGGAGCAGAAAGTGCCGGAAGGGAAAAGGGGATGGGTCTGCAACAGGTTAATTTTAATCTACTACCGCGTCTGCATTGACAGCACAGTAGAGATCCTGCAGCATCTCGAAGTGTGCTGGGACTCGAAAGCAAGGCCATTTAGCATGGGGTTAAGAGTAGGCTCTCTGGAGCCCGATTACCAGGGTTGAAATTCCAACTCTATTGCTTCCTAGCTATGTGGCAGTCTGTTTCCTCACTTGCACAAGAGGGATAGCAGCCATGCCTCTCCCACAGAGTAGGAGTTTACCAAAAGCATTTGTTATAAGTTATCTAAGTATTAGCTATTGTCATCAAACACTGCTGAAATTGTCACTTAGCAGTCCATGAATGCCACTCCATGCTGTGTCCCAAGTTTTTGCAAATGGTTAATCTGTGAAATTCATTATCAGTGACTGTGAGATGACCTACCAGTTAGAATTCACAACTCTCCAATCACTCCAGAAAAATGGAAAATTACCATACAAAGATGAAGATCCTGTTTTTGGACTTGAGGATGTTGCAAATCTATCTAGAAGACTCTTGGAGTTCTGTATTTTATCGAATTTGACATATTATAGATTCAATTCTTACTGTTTATGTGAATCTAATTCATATTAACCGAAGGAAAATAATTCAGATTTATCTGAGGTAGCAAAAGCATAGGTTTTCAAGTGAGCTAACAGTTCTCGTCCACCAGAGGGCAGTCCATTCATTAAAACCAAGAACAGAAATGACAAGAATAAATAAAATCTGTGATTTTATTTTTTATTTTTTAAAAGATTTTATTTATTTATTTATGACAAAGGGAGATAGCGAGAGAGGGAACACAAACATGGGGGAGCTGGCAAGGGAGAAGAAGGCTCCCCGCTGAGCAGGGAGCCCGATATAGGGGATACGGGGCTCCATTCTAGGATGCTGGGATCATAACCTGAGCAGAAGGCAGCTGCTTAATGACTGAGCCTCCCAGGCACCCCCAAATCTGTAATTTTTTTAAAAAATCAGATTTTAAATTAGTTTCAGTTTCAATAAACCTTTAACCAGAGTTACAACCACATAGCAAAACTGGTCCTTGTTCTTACCCTTTGCTAGATGGACGATGGAGAGACAAGAGAAAGCAAGAGGAAGCAAGTACTAATCCTTAATTTGGTCTTGAAAACAAGCAAATCCATGAGCGGTCGAGTGAGTGTACCCTAGCAAGTGAAATGGATTGAGGCGGAATTCATGGTACAGAACGGGGTTTAAATGCAAGAGAACACTAAAAACTAGTGGGACAATTGAGGCTTTAAGTACATGGTACCTACCTATAGACCAAAGACTGGTTTATGTCTCCTGGTTCCTCTAAAATGTGGTGAGAGAAATTGCATCTGTAAAAACCAGAACAACCCTGAGCTTCTCAGTTAATACATCCCTAGGGGCACCTGGGTGGCTTAGTGGGTTAGGCCTCTGCCTTTGGCTCAGGTCATGATCCCAGGGTCCTGGGTTCAGATCATGTTCCCAGGGTTCTGGGATCGAGCCCTGCATTGGGATCTCTGTCAGTGGGGGGCCTGCTTCCCCCTCTCCCTCTGCCTGCTTCTCTGCCTACTTGTGATTTCTCTCTCTATGTCAAATAAATAAATGAAATCTTAAAAAAAAAAAAAAAAGAAATACATCCCTAAATGCAGGACTACTGCTACCCATTTTGGTGAAGGACGTGGCATTCAAATAAATGGTCCTATTTCATATGCTCAGAGTAGGAGTAGAATAGATGTGGACTGATACCAGAATATAGAAACCATACTTAATGACATAATGAAACTAAACATTATAAACTTGGAAACTTCCCTGGATATTGGTGAAGTTAATGCTGCAAGTCATGGATCACACTTTGTACAACAAGGAACTAAGGGGAGAGCTGGGTTCAAGCATGTTCTGCTTTACAATTTACAAGGGACTAATCAGATATAATGGAATGATCAATGATCTCAGTGTTAAAAGAGCCAAATACAAAAAGTCTAGTGTCTCTGCTTTTCAGTTATGCAGCCTTGGGCATTACATAGTTAAAAGAGTTTTGGAAAACTAGAAATGGCTAATAACTTAAGGTATGAGGAAGAGGGGCGCCTGGGTGGCTCAGTGGGTTAAAGCCTCTGCCTTCAGCTCAGGTCATGATCTCAGGGTCTTGGGATCGAGCCCCACATCGGGCTGTCTGCTCAGCAGGGAGCCTGCTTCCTCCTCTCTCTCTGCCTACTTGTGATCTCTCTCTCTGTCAAATAAATAAATAAAATCTTTTTTTTAAAAAGGTATTAGGAAGAAATAAAGTCAAGTCAGACGTATAAATCCCTCTACCATGTGGATCATAATCATATCAGATATTTGCAAAGCTTTCCCAATTACAAAGCACCATCATCGCAGTGTGCTGTCTCCCCATAAGACTTTCTTCAGATGGGATTTTGCAAGAAGTAATGAGGTAATTCACACAAAGCCCTTGGAGGTTGCCTGAGCATCAGAACCAGACCACAATGAATGAGAGCTGTTATTATTATACTTCAATCCTCCAACAATCCCGTGCAGTAGAGATCACCACCTTCATGTTGCCAGATTTTGGAACATCTGAGGTACAAGAGAAATCAAGTGATGTATCCAAGGTCACAAAGCTGAAATGTCGGAACCTGGAATTGAGCTCATCCATGTCTTCTCCTTTTTCTCTGCATGCTCCTAGATGTTATTCACAAAAAATATGAATGATACTATAAAAAGGGTTTGGGGTTTTTTTTTCCTTGAAGAACATAACAAAGTGAGAGCCTCACATACTTACCATTAGCTTTCCCATCTTTTTGGTTCTGGCCTTGTGGTTTCATGTACCCCAAGCACTCTGTCCATGCATCAGTTTAGAGCAGAAGTTCTTTTTTTTTTTTCTTCCAGCTTTATTGAGATATAATTGACATATATCATTATGTAAGTTTAAGGTGAGAGCAGAGGTTTTTAATTTTATTTTACTTTCCTTTTCTAAAGTAGGCTCCACACCCAATGTGGGAATCAAACTCACAACCCCAAGGTCGAGTTGCACAGTCCCCCGACTGAGCCAGGCAGGCACCCCTGTGAGCAGAGGATTTTAAACTTTGCTGCATCTAAGAATGCCCTGGTGAGTTGTAAAAGGTACTGAGGCTCAGGTTGGAAACCAGTCAAATTAAATCAGAATATCACATAGAGATTCCTTCCTCTTCTACTCTGTCCACACACAGTGAGAAAGTGTGAAGCTAGAACTCAAAGCCAGTTCCTCCAACTCCAGATGCTGCCATCTGTAAACACTATCAGTCTTATCAGTCTCAGGGCACCTGGGTGGCTCAGTCGTTAAGCATCTGACTGGCTCAGGTCATGATCCCAGGGTCCTCGGATTGAGCCTCGTGTTGGGCTCCCAGCTCGGTGGGAAGCCTGCTTCTCCCTTCTGCCACTCCCCTGATTTCGTTCCCCTCTCTCGCTGTGTCTCTCTTCTGTCAAATAAACAGAATCTTAAAAAAAAAAAAAGCGAAACAACAAAAAACAAAACAAAAAAACACTATCAGTCTCAAGAAGTGAGGCCAGTTACAACTGGGCACTAGCTACAAAAATAAAGACTTTATGGGGTGCCTGGGTGGCTCAGCTGGTTAAGCATCTGCCTTTGGCCCAGGTCATCATCCCGGGGTCCTGGAATCGAGCCCCGAGTTGGGCTCCCTGCTCAGCAGGGAGCTGGCTTCTCCCTATCCCTCTGCTGCTCCCACTACTGTGCTCTCTCTCTGTCAAATTAATAAACGAAATCTTAAAAAAAAAAAAAAAGACTTTAAAATGAAAGAGGGAGGATTGCCCAAGAGGCGGATTGCCGGGAAATTATAAAGAGTTTAGGAGGCAAGTTACTTGAGGAGTCAAACTAGAGAGAATCAATACGTGGGCACATACTCTCTCCCTCTTCCAGACATGGTGGAAATATTCCGGCGTGAAACACCCCCTTGACGAAATGTGAAAAAAAGAACTGACCCACACAACACTGCCTGACTACACTGTGTCTCCAAAGAATGAAATGAATCCGAGGGGCAGGCAGGTCTCCGATAAAATCTCCTTGATGATAATTACTGTCGGACAGAGATATGGGCCTCTGAGGCCGAGAATGGCGTGGCAAATTTTTTTTGTACTTAATAAGGGTGTAATATAGAGCGAAGAATAAATCGAAATTAGAATGTCTCATACAATCTATTCAGTAAAACATTTTCCTAGTCAAGCTAATGGATATCCCCTTAGCTCTAAATTCACCTACGAGAAAATGACTTGTCACGGATGTCAAGGAATCCTGAGAAGTGAAGATCAGATTCTCTAGATCATCATAAAATATGGAGCTCCCTTTTCATGATCTTCCAGTGACAATTTACCAAGCCCTCTCCTTCTGACTCATGCCCTGATGCAACAGGACTGCGCCGATGGCCAGTGGGATCAGAACCCCTGCCTAGAGATCGGGATTAGAAGCCCAGGTCAGAACTGCCAGGGCAATTCTGAATAGTAGGAGGCA